>NC_141382.1:47781493-48152100 GCF_017979445.1 Akebia trifoliata
TCTCTTTCCCGATTTGATAATGTATCTTCGTGTGGCTGTTTGGGCCTTTGCCGATCATCCCTCTCTCTCTGCCGCCAGCTCTCATCTCTGTGTCTAACAGAATGATGATCGTCAGGCTTATCTCTTACCTTTGCCTGATCTTCCCTCCTCCTCTGATCTAGGCCATCATCCCTTTCCCGCTTACTTCGACTGTTATCCTCCCTAGCTTTGTAGCCATGCAAGACTTCTTTGTCAGCCTTTTCCCTTTGATGTTGTACTTCATCCTTTCTTCTTTTGGTATGAGCATCATCGAAGTTCTCGTGCCGACTCATCAAATTATCATCCCTTTCCCTCAGTCTTGGTCCAACATCTTTATCACGACGACCCCTCCAATCACCATTGTCCAACCGTTTCTTCGAATGAAGATGTTCATCATTTTCAATCCTCTCACTTCCACGAACCTTACTCCGGTGCTTAGATCCCATTTCCTCAACATACACCCGCTTCCTCATGTCTTCCTCTTTTACTCTTCTTCCATGCACATCCCCATCTCTCTTTTGCCTAGCTTCAACAGAATTATTCCTCTCCCTTGGCCTCTCAATGTCCCTCGTTTTAATACGTGATGGATGTGTCGAATAAGAATCCCCGTCTCTATAAGGATATGAATGATGAGAATCTTCCCTCCCTTTTACAACAATCCGATCTCGATCCATCTCTTGTCTCCCATCTCGGCCATAATCAACTTTCCTTTGAAAACTATTTTCACCTTCATCACGACGCCTTTTCACGTCCCCCATTCGTCTAGACCTCCCCTCTTGAACAACTTCCTCCTCACCATCATCGCGTCGCTTCTGATAATCTCTGCTGCTCCCTGATCTTGCTTTGCTGTTGTCACTACTACGTGTGGTCCTCAAGTCATCCCCACTGCCAGTGTCTTGGACTGCTGGTTGTTCAACTAGAGAACTCAGTTTTTGCTTAACAGAATGAAGCAGGCTTCCATCTCCAAGAGTATCACTTGGGATTGTCGTACCCATGGCTGTTTCCTCCCCTTCCACTGAAACACTGCTATCACCCAATGCAAGCTCGTAGTGCACATCAACTTTATGCCCTGCCCCCGTCTCCCTTGCAGCCTCGACTGTGACTGGGGATGGTGATTCTGGAATTTGTTTCCCATCAATGCTTTCCCCTGATTTTTCCTTCTGAATGCCATCAAGTCTGTTTATTCGGACATTTTGACTAGGGATCACATCATTTCCATGTTCAGCAGGGTACTTGTCACGTGCTGTTCTCGGTGGCCACCTGAAGTTTCCATGGGAGAAAATAAAGGTTCATAAGTTCATATAGAATGTACTTGAGTTTGAATAAATAAAGTATACCAAGCTATTGAAAATACCCCGATAACAAACTATAAATAGACTTTCAAACAAGAGGATGTGCAGCATGTATGGAGAAAGAAATAGGTTGCAGAATAATGATTAAATTGATAAAATTTGGTTGGAACCCATGTTGCAAGGACTCTCTAAAATGGTTTAAACTTCAACATTCCACAAACTCAAGTGTGACACTTCAATTTATTTTTATTTCCATACTAAAAGATATTGGTTAGCATCTATAATTGACATTCCACACATGCACGCACGCACAAATAGATATAATAAGTAAAAAGGTTTTATTAATGAAAGGGAGGATGAGGTGACCAGCCCAAAGATTACAAAAAAGATTCTCCACAAAAAAAAATATATATATTTGAAGTGTCACACTTGAGTTTGTGGAATGTCGTAGTTTAAACCGTTTTAGAGAGTCCTTGCAACATGGGTTCCAGCCAAGTACTCCTTTATTCTCATTTCCCCCCCTTTTCCCGAAGTTTTCCCTTGCCGTTTTAAATCTGTACTCTGACCAGGTGACTATGAGTCAACTACTATCAATGTAAAGTGCATAACCTCTATTCTACGAGAAAGTAGTACCTTCCATCATGAGGTGTGCCAAAACTCCCACCAGGGTAAACGACGGTTCGGCCTTTAGAGCCAGGATGATATTGAAGGGGTGCTTCAGGAGGGAATGGCAAAATGCCATCTCCTTCATGTATATTATTGTAAACAGGATCCATAAAGGGCTCTCTTCTACCCACCATTTCTCTCTTCTTACCACTATAAGTTTGTGGAAAACGGTCAAAACCTTCAGTGTTAGTCTGCCCGCTAGTTTCTTCATTGCCTCCTCCTTCAAGATGATCTCCTAGTTGCTCAAGGGAACCATTAGCTGTGATGGGACCATCATCCACAGAGTCCTGCAAGACAATCTGTTCACCAAAGACATTCAGTTAGGTATACTTATTGTACGGACCTAGGCATTATAAATGGAATTTAAGCGTTGGTTTGATTACCTCTATGATTGCATCTGAATCACGGATTCGTGGTGGCTTGGTATCTATGGAGGGAAGCCGTTCACCATAACCACCTTCCACCTGAATGGCTCTCCCAGTTGGCTGGTTTTAAAACACAAAAGTAAATAAATCCAGAAAGGTAAAATTAAACAGCATGGTACTCGTTAGTTTCATAGTGGGGACATAAATGAGGGGAAAAGAAGAGAATAGGACAAAAGGGAAAAGAAGAAAATTTTCAGAAAAATAACGCAAATCAAGAGCTAGCTACGCTTAAAATGAGGAATTGTGTTTGAAAGGTAACTCCAGAGAAACTTGAAACTGAAGAGGTAAGACATACCATTGGAGGTCGTATGCGTGAAGCTCCGTTTCCTTGGCCTGTCGCATCACCTTGTTCACCATCTCTCTTTCCAAGATGAGCATTTTCAACAGAAGCATCATGAATGGCTGCCGCAGCTGCAAGTTCAGGGGGCAGATCCGGATCATAGTCCTGAAACATGAACGGAAAGAAATTTAAGAAAACAAAATAGCCAACTATTTTTCAGCTGCACAAAGATCTCACTACCTGCTCTGATCGTCCACTTTCATAAACACGGATTTTACTTTGCATGGTAGCCTCTAGACGGTGGTACTCCTGCACAATCCAAAATTAGGCCCCTTTTGCTGACATGTGGAAATCTGGTAATCTATATGATTAAAGATTGTACTTGCCAGCTGTTTGCAATAAGCTTTCCACTGTTCCTCATCCAATCCAAAGTTGAAAAAATCTGATATATCAACACCAGGATGTCTCCATGGTTTTTCCTCAATGGTATCAATGTCAATATCAAACACTGTCCTGAAAACAATAGAGAAGGTGAAAAGTTGGTGAATGTGACATTTTTGGGGGTTACATCTAATTACTTTATCAAATAACATAGAAATCCAAGGTTTCCAAATGATCAAAAAAAGGGTCGAACTCTGCAATTATATACAATGCTTATGTTCATACTGGAAATATGGTACTTTATCGATGTGAAGGGAAGGAACAGTTATAAGTCACATGGTTAACCACCAAAATACTTACACTGACCTAGCCATACCTAAGCTGGATAACTGTATCCAGATAACCAGATTGACTCAATAAGTTACATTAAAACAATGGAGGGATAACTGGCACCAGGTCGAGAAAGTGTAAGTAATGGCCCAACATAACTGAACACTTAGTCATACTTCATGTGGAAAAGCCTTTAGTAGAAAGCATGGTCTAAAGCTAAATGAATGGTTCAACATGCCAAGGTTGTATATTGCCAATAATTTCAGCTTTCAGTTAAATTTACTCTTTTTTCCACTTTGGCAGGGTATTAAGTAGAACAATAATATGGTAACCAAATCATTCATGCAGTCAATGGGACAAGGGAGAAAGGTATAAAACACCTACAATTATCCCATTTGCCATGCCTAAAGATCCCAACCACTCCAGTTGAGTTAGGATTGCTGAGACAACATCCATGAAAGTTCTATTTTTATTTATTTTTGTTAAAAAAAAGTGTATCAATAGATAAAAAGAGAAGCAGAACTCCCAAAGGTAAATTGAATTCTACTTATCAAATGATAAAATCCATAATTTTAATTTCAATCTTCCACTTTTCAGCACCTACTTTCAAGCGACCTTACCCCATTTGATGCTAGAATTGCTAGCCAACTAACCATAGCATTCACTACCCAACAATCTGAAGAGTGTCAAGTTGAGTGGGAAAAGGTTTCCCTACAACCGGAAAGGAATTATGCATCTCTTTCTGAGCACGTTGTGAAAAAGGGTTGAAGGTAGGATGATCCCATTGGTTCACAGTACCAAATTCTTCTATTGGAGCACTATACCAAATGTGCTCTTCTTCAAGGCGATTGATTGTAAAAAACAAAAGGAAATCATCGACTACCTAACATTAAAAGGAAAAAAACACTCATACTACATTAACCTTGCACATGGAACAAAAATTGACAATGACTTTTATACAAAATTTCTCCAATGGTCAATGGTTAAATATTTAGGAAAGCATGTCAGACCAACAAAAAAAAAACCCACAATTTAGTTTAGAGCCCCAAATGAAAGATGCCGGGAAATCTACGATGAAGAAGACAGAAAAGATCAGGAGAAGGATGTGGCCGAAACAGTGTCATCTTGGCTCCACAAGCAAACCTATTATTCATCCTACGAGTAGGTAACGAACTATCAATGAAGCGATTTTCATATGTGCAACAATTTTCCTAACAATTCATATTTCTTTTGAAGTTGAAATACCAAGTAGTGCCTTCCCAATAGAAGTTATAAATTCCTGCACAGATGATTTTTCCTGTTTCATAATGAGAAAAGAGTTGGAAAATCATCTTTGGGGATTCTAACATCGCACCGCTTGTCCTCCTAAAACATAACCATGCCTTCTCTACCAATCCAAAATATAACACCACTTTAAAAATTAGGAAGAATTTTCATGATATAATTATGATTATTTCACATATAGTCATAACTACTTTCTCAATCCCTTAAAAATCTAAGTCAGCCCGCATTGAAATGACATGTGGATACAATAAATTACACTTTATCTAGACTGGACATGTGACATCTAAACATACAAGTTAGACCCGATAAGAGTGATCTGACCCGATCATAATATCAAAAGGATCCGAGGCGACTCAATTATTGAGCTGGATACCTATTAGCATAGTCACCAAATCGGAATACAAGTTTAAAACAGCAAGGGAAAACTTTGGGGAAAAAATAGGAAAAGAAACGATAACAAAACGGAAAAAGAGATGAATATAAATATATATATATATAGGGGAATGCTAATGCCCAAGACCTCATGGGGACGTTAGCCTTGTCAATACTTTTTTCCCAATAATACCCCTCCTCGTTTTGTCTTTTAGTAAAAAAGACAAGTGTGTATTGGTCTTTTACACTATAAATGCTTGCTTACATAATAAATGCTATGAGCATTTAAGTATTTTGAATTAAATATTTTTTTTTTGTAGTAAATGCTTTGGCAATCAATGCCAACATAATCAATGCATTTATTAATGGCATAATAAATATATATATTGTGTAAAAGACTAACATGCCCTTGTCTTTTTCACTAGCATCCCCATGAGGTCTTGGACGTTAGCATTCCCCATATATATATTAAAAATATATACAATATTAGACATTTATTCTATGTTTTCAATATATTTTTTTATTAAAAAATACTAATGAAAAATCTATTCATGATAACATGTTTCTACAAATAATTATACATTTTATGATACTAAAAACTAGTCTAACTATCAGCCTATCTTTCAAGCAAAATAACACTATTGGAAAATTAAAAAATCATAACATTATCATCAAATCCCACATTAAACAATATTTATGAACTAAACCACAAACAACCATAAGATCATAGAAATTAACCATAGGTTTATAAAAAAATAAAATGGGTTATTATTATTATTATTATCATTACCGTCATTATTATTATTTAAAAAAATGTGTTTAAAATGTAAAAAAACTTGTTTTAAATGATACTTTGTCAAAAAGAAAAGGAAACAGAGTTTTTTTATTACCATGCCTGTTAGGACTCAAAACATAGTGCTGCACAAACAATTCCAACTATCTCCAAAAAGTGGGAATCATTTATTCAACCATTCTATGAGCACTTTAATTACTTCTCTACAAGAATAACACAGAAGTTTAAAAATTAGCTATTAAACTATTGGACAGAACAATATAAGTTTATTCAATCACATTTCTTACATATTTTCATGAAATAATATGATATTATAAGCAAATAAAAAATCATAAGAGCTTATGCAATTTTGCTATATTTACTTGTGAGATGGAAGTGTGAATTCCGATCCACCTCCAAAACCACGCCCTGATGAATTGTTGGCCCAAAAGGGCAATCCAAATCCCGAGTGAAAATTTTTCTGCATGGCAGGAACATTTTGAGCCCCTATAGGTCTCCAATCACCTCTACCACGACCAGCAATAGGGCCCATGTTGACAGGTGGGCGAACTTGACCAGGGGCACCTCCAGGACCAACAACAGCTCCTCCAGGAATCACTGCTGCACCAGGTCTTACATACTACATGCAAAAAGAAATTCAACATAACCTTAATCTCCAGACTATAAGGGAAACATATGGCATAAGAATGCAATAGAAAAGTGATTTAACAGTCACAAATAAATTTTCTGCAGTTAGAGAATTAGAGCAATTTCATTGAATGAAGATCAAGCTACATATACACCAGAAAAAACGTTTCATTTTTAAAAATGTACAGAGTAATCAAAAATCACAAGGCAGAAAATAGTATTCCCATTATGACGGAAGCAAAATCCTGAATCTTAGGTCTAATAAGCATTATCTTGATGATAAAAGTTGGTTCCTTAATATCAAACAAGGTACATCTGTGAATATGATTGCAGAATGCAAATTGTATACAGCCATTCATTTCAGGTAATCCATGAAAACAAATCATTTATCACCATTCAAACACTATATCTTCTGTCAAGGCATGTGACTCCAGATATTTTCTTACTACCTCATTTTCGGTCTCCCTCTCTCCTTAGAGACTTCAAATTGTACCCAGGTGCACCTTACCACTACTGGCATTGGTCTTATTTCAGACGAACCAATAAAAAAATTATATATTTGTTCCAGAATGTGGAGTAGCTCTTAAAAATTGGATCTTTTTTACTGCACTGAATTTAAATTTGATAATAATAAGAAAATAAGGTGATAACGAAATACTGGACTAATCATATTATGTAATACTGGACCATGCACAAAGGCCATAACTGCAGATAAAAACATGAAAAGTGCATATCAACAAAGAGAGCGAACAAAGGGGAAGATCACACAAGTTAGCCTTTTTATTTGATCTTTTTCATTGGAAAGAATATCCAAAATTAATTGAGAAACGGTCTACTCCCTACAGTAAGGGGATTGGCTTGCAAGTAGAACAAATAACATGGTCAAGAGGAAAGTTGGACTACAAGAACAATGAATACTGTGCTTAGTTTCAAACCTGAATTTTTCACCTAGAATTAGAAGGCTTGTGCCAAGGAAAAGAATGGACAAGGGTAACGAGTAGGACCGCCCAAAGGTCAAGTGGACATGGGTATTAAAGTTAGTTAAGGTGGAGTCAAAGTGCGATATCATATAAGTAAGACAAATGGAAGCAGGGAAGCAACAATTTAAAAAATGTTCAAGCCTGAGAGGAGAGTACACCTAAGAAGCAAGTATGTAAAACCACTCACAATTATACAACAGACCATAGTAAAATATACTGTAATGATTCTATAACATATGGACCAGGTTAGCTACAAATATAAAGATTACCATAAACCTCTAATTGTTAACCTGGATTTGTGGAAGACTTTATGGATGTACAGAAAACAGTAGAATTCAATGGCCATTCTATTCAAAATCGACATGGGAAAAGTAGATTATGTCAGTTGAAGGTTCTTAGATTACATCTGGATAATATGGGCTTTGGCCTTGAGTGGAAGCATTGAATGATGCTTTGTGAATCTATAGCTCCCTTTTCCATCCTGAATGATGGAATGCTGCCCACATTAATCTAAAGTTCCAAGGGAGTTAGGCAAGGAGATCCCCTCTCATTTTCTAGATGATGGATTCTTGAAGGGCTTCAGTGGGTCCAAGCATGTCACATGTTCGGTCTGTGGATGATACAATTGGGGGGGGTTCAAGAATGCTTCTTTGGATAAAATCACTTACCTAATATATACACATTTCAAGATGGCTTGCAGAGTTGCCTATAATTTTGGCTAAAAACCAAGTGTTCAACATCGGTATATAAAAGTCCAAGCCTATTTGGAAACCCATGTCTGAGAAAAATGGAAAGGAGATAAGTGAATTGGTAGAGAACATACATTTCAAAAGGGGTTACCGTAACCTCAATGAAAAGCACTCTCTCTGGTTCATTGATTTACTTCATCTCTATGCTACATTCTGACAAGTGTTGTTAATAGTTTGGAGAAATGGATTCAAGATTTTTTATGGGATAATAGAGTGATCATTAGGAGTTCCATTTGGTTAATCAGAAAAGGGTTTGTAGTCCCAAAAATAGGTGACACCTAAAAGATACAAATAGCTATCCTAGCTAGATGGTTATGGAGGTACCGTACGGTAAGGAATAACAGTCTGTGGAGGAAAGTGGTGGATAGTAAGTAAGGCTCAAGCAATGACTGTTGGCTTCCCAACATCCTAGAATCTCTAAGTGATTGGGTGCTGGAAAGGGATTGTGAAAGCCCGTTCCTCTTTTGAGTGGAGATACTGGTTTCAGAGTGGGAACAAGCTCGACCATGAGATTTTGGGAAGATTTAAGGTTGGAGAAACACCATTTTACTTGGATTTTCCATCGATGTATTCATTACCTAATCTTAAAGGAGCCCTTGTTAATGAATATCAGCATGACGACAACTGTGCTTCTTAAAACATAAGCTTCAGAAGAATCCTCAATGATCAAGAAATAAAGAACATGGTAGCCCTTTGGCGATGAAAGGGTATGTGGAAGTGCATGCATCCGAGGATGTTAGTAGAGTGTGGAAATGGTGCCCATATGGGAAATTTTCAGTTAAATCATTTTATCATCATCTTTCTACTTGGATATTAAGTTTTTCCAAGTAGAGGTTCTGGTACCCAACATCCAATGAGAGTTATTTGCATGGACTATTGTTGGTGCTTCAGAAAATTCACATGGTTAATCATTTCATCACGGTAGGGATTTCAAACTCCTAACACATGCTCTATGTGGAAAATGGAGGAGTCAGTAGATCATTTATTTATACATTATTGTTCGATAAATAAAGATATTCGATTGATAGGGGAAAGGAAAAAAAAGTAAGATCAAACGAGATGACCAATCAAACCACCAACCGACCAAATACAAGTACTAATCAAACTCCATACAACATTGTTATTTATGCATTGTCCTATCACTTTAGAGCTATGCATGGGATGTGATGGCCTATCCCCAAGAGAGTATCTGATTTATTTGATATTTGGACTGGTAAAGCGCTCACTTGCAAAGGAAATACATTATGGAAGATGCTGCCCCTTGCCATCTGTTGGGCTATTTGGAAGGAAGGAAATGCTAGGGAGTAAAGGACTGTAGTGTGAAGGATTTGTCGTAGACTAAAGCTTTCATATGTTCTTGGACATCAATGGACTGAGTAAAGGGGCTCACGTTTTGATGACTTTGTTTTCCAATGTGCAGAGTTAGTTAAAAAGCTTTACTTTGAATATTGTTCCTCTTCCTTGGATCTAGTGAATTGCTCACTCACAATTCCTTGGTCCTCTTGACTCTCGTATTTCTTTTCTTCCTTGATGAAATTCTGTCTCATCGATCCAAAAATAAAAAACAGTGAATTCTGAGATATAAATGGTTCAAGATGAAGGTGCTAATCTAGCAACAACAAAAGTACCTTGAATTGATCAATGAATTTGTGAACGTATGATCATTCTCAGGCTTCTGAGTGTTAAATTTTGACAGCGCAAGGCAACCTTCAAATGGTCTGTGTTTGTTGAAGTGAAGGTTGAGGGTTTATACTATTTGGACCTGGGCATCACCTAGCACATTTTCAATTATCCCTATCATTGAGAAATGTAGGTGGTGAAAAAGAAGAAATTCATCGTGTAAGTGCAGCCTAAAGTAATGCCTTCACCCAGTTGGCATTTGGACAAAACATCTACATATTATTAGTTTCAGGAGGATATCCATGTGATGAAGCTTATGAGCACCTCCTTTTGTTCAGCAACTTTGATGCAGTGCTGTAGCAATAAGTCAGAAGCCTTTGCACGACCTTGCATCTCTTTAAACGTTCCAAGAACATGGGAAAGAACGGATTCGAAGTAGATTGTTTGTTGAGATCCCAAATCTTTAAGGCTGGTGGAACAAATACAACTGGTGATTTCTACTGTAATTGAGTGAGCAAAGGATGATGAGTTGCAAGAAAACTTCGGCAGTGCCAAAGATATAATACCTCAATATTCACATGTATGCACAAAACCTGATTGTTGTAGATATGCCACAGTTGCTTAAGTTGAGGAAAACACAACTCTAAAATCAGGTTGAGATTCCATATCATTGGAGAAGCAAACTTCAGTTTGGATCATAAAATCTTTTTAGCATCAATAGATGGAAAACGAATGCATTTTCAGTTGCACACATCTCGAGGTTTTATATCTACTATCTTTAGAGGTAGAAAGGTGTGATTGCAAGGGGTTTTGCTTGTTCATATTGGGATTTCTTGCCCCTCATCTTATTTCATTATTTTCTTTATTGATTTTATTACTCCAACGGACTCGCCAGACCCACCCTTTAATTTGTCAGTACTTCAGCTAGCCACAGCACCATGGTTCCTTCACCTCAATTCTCCAACTCAACCGATATTTTATAATTCATAGGAGTTTAACATGTACAATGGAGCTTCTTCTTCTTCTTCTTCTTTTTTTTTTTTTTTTTTTTTTTTTTGGGGGGGGGGGGGGGTGTGTTAAATGTTCTTAGTGGGTAGTAAAGGTGCCTAAGTTTAGTGACTGATTTTTAAAGGCTTCATTGAAGTTGCTCTAAGAACAATTACATTACGATTAAGCAAATGAACACTAGAATGCATATTGAGAAACTGACCTTGAACTGAGAATGGTGTGGATGATACACATGATTGTTATACCCAATTCTCCCTCCTATGGCACTACCCATGCCTCCATTCACTTTGGCTGCCTCGCCCACTTCTTTCCTTTCCCTGTCCACCGCCTGCACCGAATCATCTCCCCATTCCTGCTCCTCAATGGCCTGATGATGCTGGTCACCACCATCAGCAACAATAATCAAATCATCTCCTTCCTCGTCCTCATCGTCACTTCCCATTCCTTGATTCCTATCCATGCCAATAGGGGGGCCAGATTGTTCGTTAAGAACAATCTGCAGATCATCCTCGCTGTCACTTTCCCAATCATCCCCGCCACCACCACCGCTATCCTCCCTTCTTGGAGATTTTGAATCTCTCCCATTTTCCATACTATAAAAACCTCCAGGAATAGAAGGACCACCGCCAGATAACCCAGGAATTATCGGCTCAGAGTCCAAATTACCCATGCCAACATCAATCTCCAACTTCTCCTCGATCACTTCACCTGAAAGAATTCCATCTTTTTCCATCGAAACCCTAGTTTTATCATAAACCACATCTTTAATTTCCCCGATTCCAGATTTCTCACACGTCTCCATATCTTCCAAAACCCTAGCTTCTTCATCGAGAATTTCCTCACTTCGAGACCCCAAAACCCTAGTATCGTCTACCTTCTCCGAAACCCTAGAAAATTCCTCCTCCTCCGAATCTTTCTCCACAACCCTATCACCGTCTATCGAATTACGATCGGTGCCACTGCTTACGCCAGGAATCCCTTCGTTTCCGCCCTTCCCAGTAGCGGAGACAAGCCTTTGATGAGACATGTGATAAGAGATTGAGAATTTGGGATCGGAAGCTCCGTACAAGACATCTTCTTCATCACTTTGAATGGCAAGATTGGGCGGAGGATTTGCAGTGGATGCTGTAGAGGTGAAGATTGGTGGCTGAGAGACGGAAATTTCCGAAGAGATGGGGAGAAGGACGTCTGTGTAGAGATCTCCAAACTCGTCTTCGTCTTCCATTGGAGAGAGGGAGAAGGTTCCATGGAGTTTATTGGATGAATTGCAGAGGGAGAAGACTGGGCATTTGTTGTTTCTCTCTCCCCAGTCCCCATTGGTTTCAAGACCCGGCGTCTCGTCGCGTCACTCAACAAAACGAGTTGACACTTCCTACTCATGTAACTGATCTAATCCAATCTTATGACGATTCAAACCTTATAAAAGCTTTTTTTTAATAAGCAAACCTTTTAAAAATATTTAAATTTTTTTAATATAAATTAAATTGTACGTGTTATTTAACTAATGAGACTATGGAAAATGATTTATGAAAAAAAAAATGTATTAGTCGAACACGTGTTGAATTATTAAAGTAGTAAATTCACAACATTGCTAAATGATTTAAATCGAGACCATTATCAATCTCCCTTATCCTAAAGTGACTCAGTTAGAGTGACGTGGCAAAGTCAAAGCAGATCATTCCATTAAGGGAACATAAAGAAAATGAGTCGTGCTGAAGTGACCTCAAATTTAAACCTCATATGATTCGATGAAAAGCATCTATGGTTCCCATACACTTTCAAGCTAAGAAGTGCGATATGAGATTCTAGTCTGAGGTCACTTTAGCATTATTCAAAGAAAATAGTAAGAGGATCCCAACAAAAGATATCTTAAGATTCTTAGGATTATAATTGTTGAGAAATTATCAGATTATATTAGTTATTAATAACCATTGAAAATAACTCTAATGAAGCAGATAACCAATGCCCATGTATTAATAGTGATTAAGAGGAGCACTTTCCATCTGAATTTAATGAAGATTGTCACATTGAAGAAGTGTAATCCCACCAAATACCCATGATTTCACTTTCCCTAATAATCGTCAATGGGAGAAGAATCATGACGATTTTTGAAGCTTTAGCTTATGTATGGGGCATTTTCAAACTTGGTAAGCATCCCAATTAGGACACCAATTAGAGCAATATTGCTTTCATTGACTATGATTGGAGTGAGAAATCCATTGCAAAGAGGCACTCACCTTTATAGATAATGCCACCTTCACATTTCACCGACAAGACAAATTGTGCTATCGGTCTTGGTAGATACGAGAGCAACAACGAAGATCTTTTGATCTTGGATTATACACTTGAGATCTTCCAACGAGGCTTTATGGGGAATGCATTAGAGGATGAAAACTGAAGGCCATTGGAGAATGAGAGAGTAGTGGAGGTTGGAGAAACCATAGATAAGAAAAGAGAAGCCATGGATAATTTGAGAGTTGACAGATAGGTAATGGATGTGAAACTGGACTTTTGTAATGTCACGATATAAATGTTTATTAGACACATAACTTGGAGAGAACTCTTCATAGTTGATAATTTGAGATTATGCAAATACAATAATAGTCTAATTGTCAAATACTCATTAAGGTTTTGTTGCTAATAGACAGTGTTCAATGATTGCTTGATTGTAGCTAGTCGTGGGTTGTGAGAGAAACATGTGATAATAATGGTTATACCAGTTGCATCGTAATATGCATATTTAGAAAAGTACTAACCAAGCAATAGACATTGAGTGTGTGTCTCCTCAATCCTACAATGTTTGTAGGCATAATAAATAAAGTATTTGATAATAGGGTCCTGTTCAACAAATAACATTAGGGGGACATCACAGAACCAATACATCCGTCCTATATAGGTTAAAAGTTTTAGAATAAACTGATTTTTTGTAAAGATGGTCTCTATAGTGAGGAAATCATCCTCACAAAAAGTTAGTCCAATCAGAAACTTTTAAGACATATATGACAAATTTTATCTCCCAACATTATTTGTTGAATACTACTACACTTGATAATATATACAATAAAATAAATCTCTAAATCAGTCAACAACTTGCATACAAAAAGTTAAATTTTAAAACTAATTCATAAGTTTTTTTCCCCTTTTCCATTCACTCGAACCTCTTCTTTTTCATTTATTTTGTTCAAGTCCTCCTTTTCTCTTTCAAATAAAGTGAAGAGAAAATGTTTTTTTTTTCAATACAAATCCTTCTCATCCTTGATTAGTCCTTTTCATTTCGGAAATTGTTTATATTTTTACTTCAATTTTTTCCTCAACCCTACTTTCAATTTGGAGGTTTCTTTTAATTTCTTAATGACAATATGTGACCGTATTTTGCCTCAAATAATAGATATACGGGATAAATAAGATAATTTTAAATAAATTCCTACGTGTCAAAAGATGCATCACAATTCACATTATTTAGTTAAAGAACAAAAATTCAAAAGAAACAAAACTTTCTCTCTAGGTCATAGAACCCATGGCCCTAAATATTATTATGATAATCATAGGTTGCAATCTCTCATTGAGCTATTTTTGTCGTCGGTCATTACTCACAAAGCACACATGACGTTATTAAATTATTACGAAAACAACATAACCTTCTCCCAAGGGTAAATTAAACTAATCGTGTTCTTTCATTTCATTTTCTCTAAAGTCAAGCATTTTATTTTTGCTACAATGTATTGCTTGTGGAAACACCTTAGCACAAACAAAATTAAATGTCTAATCAAGATTTACAAGATTTATACCGATTTCCAAATTGATACAATTGGAGTTAAAATGACTAGAAGGTGGCATGTGCAACCACACATGTATCAAGAGGGTCAATTTGTAATTTAAAATATTGATTAAAGGGTTTATGAAGATTATATAGTAAAATATATATCTTTTGTAATTTTTAAATTTGACTAACATGATTAGGTATGAAGTTGAAGATTACATGGTAAAAATGACATTTTTGAAAATTTGAAAATTAAACCATGTGATTATCGGCTCGTGGGTTGTAATTTTCGTTGTTGATCAGAATGATCATTGGTTATATTAAATTTAAATGTAAAGATAAGGGCATTTGTGAGATCTAAATTTTGGTGTCAAACCATTTCTACCCTACCTTCTCTCGTTATAATAATAAAGATCTTAAATTAATAAAATATTTAAATTTTTTACTCTAATTTATTGTTAAAATATTTTTTCAATGGGTTATCATACCAGTTGTTTGAGAGCGAATCCTCTATAATCTATTCTTGAAGCTCTTGTACCAAGAGTCCCTATAATATAACATTGAATAAAAACAACAAACCAGCCCTTTTGTACTCGTGGTGGTTTAGAGCAGACTTGAAAAAGAAGAGAAAAAATTCAATTTTTTTTTTCTTCTAATGAAGTGTTAGAAAATGGACGGCCATGACTTCTTATATTTAAACGATTGGATGTAACCATCTAGATAATGTGGCACACACTCACAGATTATAAGAAAATCGGGCAACAAAGAATTAGTTCTGAATCCCAAACATGATTCCAAAACTTGTTCGAGATGCATCGCTTAAGTTGTCTTGATATTAGGTATGGACGAGACTCACGAACAAGTCAATGTATTATATGAGATTTAAAATATCATGTTCATTTTTTATCGAAACGTCTCAAACATATCGGAAAACTTGTCCGAGACTACTCGTTCTAGTCGGGACGAGAGTTTTAAAACCATGGTCCCAACTCCTAGGGTTTGAATGTTAAAAGATATGGACATTAGTCAACGTTTAAGATAACGGTCAAGGGTAGCGCCACTAATTCAAAGAAGTACGAGGTTGCCTCGCAAATGCGAGCTCCTTCACCAAAACAGCACTCTTTCTTTAAAGGGAAACATTTACCCATTTTGGAACTCCAGAAATGGAGAATGGAGACGACTGGTTAGCCCTAGACAAGCTCTATCATGTCCTCTTCTGTTTCTTCATCTCCATTTTCGTTGCAACTCTCACGAATCGAACTCGATACCATTTTCTTCGAAGGTGGAGCATCTGCTTTGGATCTCTGGTTTCCATGGCTGCTGGTGCAGCTAAAGAAGCTGGAGACGAGATCGGTTTGTGGAACTCCGCAGGAGCTTCTACCAAAGACGCCATTGCTGATCTCTTCGGGATCTTAATTGCCTCATTTTTTCTTTCACTATGTAAATCTTTCTCATACTCGCCGGGAAAATCAGAGGAAACGAAAGTGATTCGAGGGATTTCAATGGTATAAGTGTTGTTTCTGAAGAAATTTCGTGGGAATTTGAAGATTCCAGAGATTTCTATGGTGATTGGGTGAGTTTTAACTTTAAAACTTGTCACATTTTTTTCTTCTGAATTTCGTGGTGTCTCAAGAAATTGAGCCATAATTGATTGGATTAGTTATAATTGATGGTTAAATTCAACCATTTAACCCTTTTATTTATGGAAACACCACTGGTTATCTCTCAATCATTTCGTTTATGAGATATTGCTGATTGGAAGTGAGTGAGGGATGGATGGAGCATCCCAAAGGCTCCAAATTTAACGAAATTTTAAGTATTTGTTTCAATTTGAGGAGTAGTTTCGAAATTTAGGGCTTTTAAAGGTTTTGTCCAATTTCGGCTAAGTTGTGCATAATTTACTACTTTTTAAGGTAGTTTAGAAGATTCTCAGAATTTGAGGATTTTATGTTGCCTTTGGCCCAAGGCTTTGTAGGATCCAATTATCAAGAGGTTTTGTAGGATATCAATGTCTTGGAAGTCTTGTTATTTAACCTTTTCTTTGTGGCTTAGTATTGTTAAGAGATCAAATAAATTGAATGAAAGATTTTTTTGCGAAAAGCTTTAGTTGAAAATTTCATAAATCACTTGGTTGATTGGGACATTATTTTGCACCCCGAGGGAGGTTCAGAAGATTGAGGATCTGGCTTAGACCCATAGCTTGGCATGTTGCAAAGCAACTTTGAGGTTGTGGGTTCAACTTGAGTTTACCCATCAAAAAAAAGATTGAGGACCTCAAATTTTTGACTTTGAGGGTTTTGTATAAAAACTTTTAGTCTCTAGAGAAGCTATTCATTTTCAGATATCATGGTAGGATTTTAGGCTGGGATGGTGGTGTTTCTAGACTCCCTTACTACAATTTGTTGAGATGCATCTTTGAGGGTGTTTTTGAGCAATAGAGGTAGGTTTTCTTTACACATGGAGGGCTGATGTGCCCAAGCCAAACTAGAGATATTTTTTTCTCCTAGACTAAGTTTTCTACATTTGCTTGTGGCCCAAATATCAAGTTTTTTTCACATGTAGTTGAGGACAAAGATCATCTTCTTTGGTATTTCATCAGTTACTCTCTGATCTACATGTATCACCTTGTTATTGGGTCTAAGTAAAGAGTCTTTTTTCTGAATTGGCAGTATGGGTGTTGTTCTTGTCCAAGTCATGCTCATACCTTACCATGTCTCATACTCTCTCTGTTAAATAAGTCAGTATTAAGTCTATGTCCTGTTTAGTCTTTTCACTTCTTTATTATGTAATCCTTATATAACCCTAATTAGGGTTAATTAATTTAATTACTTTTTTCCCTAATCTTCTTCTCTCCAAATACGAACTTGGTATCAGAGCCAAGCTCTCTACCTCCATCGAAACCCACCGATTCATTCTTCCTTAGAATCGTCATCTCAACCCTCTGTTTTTTCAATTCATATCACCTCTACAGGGGTTATTTGTCGAGAAACACCCTAATCGCATCATGCGATAGAGGGTTAAGACCTGTTAGGAGTCTGCGATCAGACTGTAATCACAGTAGTGATGCTGTATTCACAGCAGTGATGCTGGTTAGAACCTACGACACCCACAATGGCCTTGTTCAAGTCTTACGACACCCACAATAGTATGTTCAACTCTGTACGACGTCAGCAAGTGGCTGTTTGAGCCCTACGATCACAGTAGGTGATCGTTTTTCAGCTACGAACTTGGTATCGAGACTCCCCTGCCCTGTGCGACATAGCAAACTGCTGTTATAAGCCTTGATATCAACTTCCCTGCCTTGTGCGACACAGCAGACTGCTGTTATAAATTTATTTTTTGGTCACAGCAGGTGGTGACAGTTGTTTTTGCATCCTACGGAAGTCTGTGGTTACAACAGCGTGCTGCTTGAGGATGTTCTAGCAGCAGTTTTTATTCCTTGAGGGTCTGCGCTTGCACGAATGACTGCTCGGGTAACAAACAGTCGGGTTTAATCAGCTCTCACGGAAATTTTGATCGTGTATTGTCACCTTTAGGGTGCTGCGGTTGCTCTATCCTAGGGAGTTGTGCCCGTATCTTGCTTCAATTCTATTCCAATCAAAGTATTTGGATTCGTTGATGGCCTCTGAAATATCCTCATCCTCGATCACTAGTATTGGATCGAGTGGTCTTCCTTCTCACTCATCCGATTTTCCAAACATTCAAATTACTACCGTGAAATTAGATGGCCCTAATTATCTCCTTTGGGCACGATCAGTTGAAATGTTCATTGGTGGAAAGGGAAAGATCGGTTATCTCACAGGAGCAGACAAACAACCTGCACAGACCGATGCTTCTTACTCTCATTGGTTTGCTAACGATTCTATGGTCCGATCGTGGCTGGTTACATCTATGCAACCACATATTGCGGCTGGTTTTATGTTCTCATCTACAGCAAAACATATATGGGATTCTGCTAAGAGCATTTACTCGCAACGTCAAAATAACGTGCGGATTTTTAACTTAGATCGTGAGATTTCTCGTCTTTCGCAAGGTGATTCTTCAGTTACCACCTATATATCACAGTTACGTGCTTGGTGGGAGGAGTTGACCTTCTATTCATCATCCTTTGCCTGGAAGGACCCTCTTGATGAGACATTGTATACGTCCATCTTGGATAAGAATCGGGTTTTTCAGTTTTTGGTTGGTCTCTGTGATGAGTTTGAGTATGCGAGAGTTCATTTATTAGGTATGGATCATTTTCCGTCCCTACAGACTGCGTATTCCTATGTCTTGGCTGATGAGAGTCGTCGCGCGGCTGTCCTACCCCTTTCTTCGGGAGATCATTCTGCTATGCTTGCTCGCCTACCTTCTCCACAGCCCCCCAGCGGGTCATTGCCTACCCGTCAGCGACATAAGTGTGATCATTGTGGAAAGTTGGGTCATGTGAAGGCTCGTTGTTATGCACTTCATGGTCGTCCTAATCAACATCGTCAGCAGTCTCAACGATCTTCAGGTCATGTAGTTTCTCAGCAGCCGACTGATGTATCACCTCCTTCAACTACTACCTCCCCATCGGATTCGGTATCTCTATCCCAAGCCGAGCTTGACAAGTTCAGAAAATTCTTCAATCAGATAGAGACTTCATCTCAGCCGGTCTCTACCTTCGCTCACTCAGGTACCTTTGCATCTGCACACAGTGCTTCCACCACTTCCTCACCATGGATCATTGATTCTGGTGCCTCAGATAACATGACTGGTACGTCCTCCCTATTTAAAACCTATAGTGTTTGCTCTGGTCATCGCAAGGTTCGCCTAGCTGATGATTCTTTGTCTTCTATAGCTGGTCAAGGTCTTTTACCTGTTACATCCTCTTTATCCCTAACCAACACACTACATGTTCATCAAATTACTACTAACCTTGTATCCGTTAGTAGTCTTACCAAAAATTTGAACTGCAGTATAACCTTTTATTCCTTTCATGTGTTTTTAAGGATCTGGAGTCGAAGAGGACGATTGGCACTGGACGTGAAGTGAATGGATTGTATCTCCTGGATGTTTCCGGTTCCCCTAACACCCATTCTGCTCTTCAGCTTAGTAGTATTAGTAGTCAGTCTAATAAGGCTCTTGTAATGCGTTGGCATTTACGCTTTGGCCATATTTCATTTGGATATTTGAAACACATGTTCCCTAATTTATTTAATAATAACAATTTGCTTGATTTTTCTTGTGAAACTTGTCAATTAGTTAAACATGTGCGTTCTTCTTATCCTATTAGTATGAATCCTACTACACCTGCTATGTTTGACTTAATTCATTTTGATGTATGGGGTCCTTCCCCCGTCACATCCACTCTCGATTTTCATTATTTTGTCTTGTTCATTGATGACTACAGTCGTACCACTTGGATTTATCTTATGAAACACAAGAGTGAGGTTTATGGGATTTTCAAGCAATTTCTTGCTATGATTGAAACCCAATTTGGTCGTACCATCAAAACCTTCCGGTCTGATCATGGTACTGAGTATACCTATAGTGAGGTCTTGAAATTTTGTTTAGAGTCTGGCATTAAGCATCAAATGTCTAATGTTAAGACCCCTCAGCAGAACGGTCGATCAGAAAGAAAAAATCGCCATATTCTAGAGTTGGCCCGTGCTATTTCTATCGGCATGAATGTGCCCCAATTCTATTGGGCTGATGCAGTTCTTACGACTGTTTACCTTATTAATCGGACCCCCTCCAGTATTCTTCAATTTGTCACACCCCTCTCTAAGTTCTCTCCAGATCGTCCCATGTTTCCACTTCCTCCGCGTGTTTTTGGGTGTGTCTGTTTTGTTCAAATTCTTGACCAAACTCGTTCTAAGCTTGATCTTAAGGCTGTCAAATGTATCTTTCTAGGTTATTCCTCTACCCAGAAAGGATTTCGTTGTTACCATCCTCCTTCTCGCCGACGTTTCATTTCTCGAGATGTTTCTTTTTTTGAGCATACTCCTTACTATAGTGGGTCCATTGGTATTTAATCTGAGTGGTTTCCTTTAGATTCACCTGATGATCCTTTTCCTTCTTTATTTCCTCTTCCCATGCTTGTTCCTCCCTCGCCACCCCTTGTCAGTTCGTTCTCTCCTCCATTGCAGGTTTACTCTCGACGTCCACGTGATACTACCATCACCTCTATGTCCGACCAACTCGCCTCCAACTCCGCCTCCGTCTGTACCCTGTGATGATCGTCCTATTGCCACTCGTAAGGGTACGCGTACTTGTACTTATCCCATTTCACATTATATATCTGATTCTGCACTATCACCCTCCTATCGGAGTTTTCTTGCTTCTGTTTCCGCTGTTTCTCTTCCTACTACTGTTGCAGATGCTCTTGCTCACCCTGAGTGGCGAACAACTATGATTGATGAGTTGACTGCTTTTAAAAAGACTCAAACGTGGGAAATTGTTCATCTTCCGCCTAGAAGGAAAGCTGTGGGGTGTCGCTGGGTATTCACACTTAAGCATAATCCGGATGGTTCCATTACTCGTTATAAGGCCCGTCTGGTGGCCAAGGGTTATGCTCAAACTTATGGGCTTGATTATCAAGAAACTTTTGCTCCGGTTGCTAAGATGACTACCATTCGCGTTCTCCTTTCTGTTGTCGCTATTCGAGGGTGGCCTCTCTTTCAGTTAGATGTCAAGAATGCTTTTCTCAATGGTGATCTTCAGGAAGAAGTTTATATGGTCCAATCTCCTGGGTTTCTTACTTCTGTTTCTCCTGCCCATGTTTGTCGTCTTCGCCGGTCTCTTTATGGCCTGAAACAGTATCCTCGTGCCTGGTCTGAGCGCTTCACTAAGGCTATGCATCAGTTTGGCTTTCATCAGAGTTCTGCTGATCACACCTTGTTCTTGCGTCACTCCCACGGCAAAACTGTTGCTCTACTTGTGTATGTGGATGATATTATCATTACTGGAGATGATAATGATGGCCTTATCGCGGTCAAAGCGTACTTAGGACGTTAATTTGAGATTAAGGACCTTGGCCATCTTCGCTATTTTCTCGGTATTGAGGTTGCGCGGTCCCAGTCCGGTATATTTCTTTCTCAGCGTAAATATGTCCTTGATCTACTCCATGCTTCTGGTCAACTTGGATCTCGTTCTGCTGATACGCCTATTGAGCAGAATCACAGGTTGGCTGATTCTGAGGGGGAGTGTTTGTCAGATATTGGTCAATATCAGCGTCTTGTGGGAAAATTGATCTACTTGTCTATGACTCGCCCTGACATTGCCTATGCTGTTAGCGTTGTAAGTCAGTTTATGCACTCACCTCGAACATCTCATCTTACTGCTGTTTATCGTATTCTTAAATACCTTAAGAGATGTCCTGGTCGAGGCATTTTGTTCAAAAATCATGGTCATCTTCGTGTTGAGGCATGGACAGATGCAGATTATGCTGGTTCAGTGACTGATAGAAGGTCTACTTCTGGATATTGTACTAAAGTTGGTGGTAACTTGGTAACCTGGCGTAGTAAAAAGCAGAATGTGGTCTCTCGGTCGAGTGCTGAGTCAGAATACAGAGCTATGGCACTTGGAGTATGTGAGTTGTTGTGGCTCAAGATTTTACTAGCTGATTTATATCTTCATGTGCCGATCCCTTTCTTACTATATTGCGATAACAAGTCAGCTATTAACATAGCTGCAAATCCGGTTCAGCATGACAGAACGAAACATATCGAAGTTGATCGTCATTTCATTAGAGAAAAGATTGTTTCTGGACAGATTTGTACTCCCTTTGTTCCTACATCTCAACAATTTGCTGATGTTCTTACTAAAGGTGTTAGTAAAGTCTCATTTGAAGATGTCTTGTCCAAGTTGGGCGTTGTTGATATCCATGCACCAACTTGAGGGGGAGTGTTAAATAAGTCAGTATTAAGTCTATGTTCTGTTTAGTCTTTTCACTTCTTTATTATGTAATCCTTATATAACCCTAATTAGGGTTAATTAATTTAATTACTTTTTTCCCTAATCTTCTTCTCTCCAAATACGAACTCTCTCTTTACTTATTCACATTCTTTTTATTCAACTTCAATTTCCATAAATGTTAATTTCCTCTAGCCATCCAAAAAAAAGAAGAGGAATTTGATAGTTTCACTTGAACCAAATAAAGGTTAATCCTTAGTTTTGGCCAGGGAATGAATGGCCTTGCATCCAGGCATGCCCAAAAGGATTGCTTCCAACAGTAATCTGGATATTTACATCAACTTGATTGGTATATTATCTACAAGATTTATATATGTTTTTTGTTTTGTTTACTAGCGAGAGTTAACCATGTAACTCATAAATGTTCATATAGTTTATGATTCTCTTTATTTGTCTTAATCAGTAATTTCCCAATCACAGTTAGAATTGGCTGCCGCAGCATATCTTTGTTAGTGGAAACCCAGAAAAACAGCACAATCAAGAGCTTGTCTGAATTCTCTTCAGCTTAAACAAAATGATGACTTGAAACTGTTACACATTCTTTTAAGAGGTAAGCAAATAATTTTCTACTCTATTTTTTGTATAGATATGTTTACCTCACTATCCTTCCCTGATTTGCTGAATGAAGAACTTTTTGTTATAGAAGTTTAAGGAAACTCATCTTCTATATGCTACTTGGAAGGATTAATCTAAAACACCAATATCTTGCAGGGATGACATTCGGCTGGCTTTGGGACGTCAAACAAGGAATTACATGATTCTAATCCTTTCTTGATAGCTTGCATACTTTTTTTTTACTGTCTGTCCTTACTTTCTGATTTTGTAAGATTTCTACTGATCGTCAACATGAGTTTCTTTTTTCTGGTTAATTGGAAGAGAATGTTCAAATATGCACATATAATCGTGAATTCCTAGCTTTTTATTTGTATACTTAAGTTTGCTAATTTCTCACGAAAGCATTGCAAGTTGTGAACTAGCTGGGATTGTTCAATTTTAAACGGTAGCTAATCGAGGTGGATTATCCTTTTGTACCGTCTACATTGATAATTGTAGATCAATCTTCATAAGAGGCTCTGGCTTAGAGGATTAGAATTGTTTGGGCGGTGCTCATGCAGAGCTGACGGGTCATGTCCCCATCCCCACCTGTTCACTTATAACATTGAAAGTCTAGAACACTTGATAAGTTGTTCCCTTCCCACACCAACCAAGACTCACTATTATTTTTTTGTGTAGAAGAAATCAGATTTCAACCCACCATGAAGTGGCATGTTATGGTGCATTGGAACATCTTATATAAAATTAACCTTTACCCACTTCTCTATTCAATTTCAATCCCAACATCTCACGTCCTGCACATGAACTTGTCACTAATGGCTAAACATAACAGTTTCCTTACAAGGACCAGTCTTCCCTCTTCTCTCTCATATTCTTTTATCAACTTTTCTTGGGGATCTCTTGATTGATCTACATCCAATACACAAGTTTATATATTTTATATCTAACTTATTCATCTAAATAAGTACTCGCGTAACACCTCTTTATGTTGTTAGAGGTCATGTTGCCATTGCCGTTGTTTTTTTTATCTTCTACTCAGGCTACCTAACGTGATTGCCTATTTTGAGTGTCGGTTTCTTCTGGTAGTTTGACAATATGATAGGCACCAGCCCCACAGAGTGTGCCAATGAAAGGAGCGGTAAGGTAGACCCAGATAGCCTTGTAGTTGTTTGCAGCTATGGCTGGTCCCAAAGTTCTTACAGGGTTCATGGAACCTCCCGTTGTTTCCCTGTAATAACAAAATAAAGAGGGAAGTACTTAAATAATGCCAGATGTTAAACTAGAATAAGATCTAAAATCTCTCTCATTAAGGGAGGCTATTATATGAAGTAGTACCTACTCATGTGTTTTAAGTGGGTGCAGTGATCACAAATGTTGGGTCCAATAACCTAACCTTTTGAGCATTTAAAATAAAACTCCACGTGGCACATTCTCATGGATCCACTAATGTATGATGTTTGGTCCACCCCTTGATGCATCCACATCAAAATCAAAAAAATCATTCTGATTGGTCGTAAAGATGATGTTTATTTGTATATTGCCAAGGGGTGGGCTTAGAATAGTGCCAATTATCAGTCTTTTTAATGGGACCCACTAAACCACATGGAAATGGGCTTGCATATGGTAAGGAAGGTAGATTGAATTTATCGTCTATTTAATTAGATTTATTATAGTGTTTGTGATGCTGTACCCTGCAATTAGTATGTTGAGCATGACTGTGGCGCCAACAGCAACACCTGCTAGCTCTCTCACCTGCATAGATATAGAGGCAACTATGTCAACATGAAATCACCAAAGTACCCTAAACTACAAAATCCTTTTTGAACTTCGAGCAAGAAATCCTTTTTGACCCCCCCATTATAAGACACTCACAGCTCTTGTATCGGTGGCCACTGCTGTAACAACGAACATGAGGTTGAAGCTGATGATGAGCTCCAAAGCAAATGCCTCACCATATCCCCCAGACGGAACAGTAACTCCACCTCCCATGTAAGGATGGAAAATACCCTTAAGTGCAAAGGCAGCACATATGGAGGCCATCACCTGTGCTCCTATATACATGGGTACCTGTCATGTGGAACTAATTACTATCATTCTAGAATGATCTAGATTAACAACAATACATGTTGGTTACTACAGTACCTGTTTCCATGGGAAATGGTTGAGGGCTGCAAAGGCTATGGTGACAGATGGGTTGAGATGGGCTCCTGAGATGTGGCCTGTGGAGAGTATAACAACCATAGCAGCGAGTCCTGTAGAGGTGGCAAGGCCTATAAGTGTCTCTGAGCCATGTGTCTTCTGGTTCACAATACCTGTAGCTGTTCCTGCAAATATGAGTATAAGGGTGCCTATGAACTCTGCTCCCACCTGCTTTTACCACCAACCCATAAGATAAAACATGGGTCAGTTCTCACGATAAAAAGTAAATTTTTTCATTTATTTATCAAGTTTTATAAGACAAACAACATATCAATGTTGCTAACAACCAACACTTGCATTCGACGATAGCACTTCTCGTATACATATTATCTATACAATATTGTTACATGGCTCAGTGGGACTATATATATTATTTGTATAAGTCTATACTTCATTTTTGGCAAGGATGACTTCATCGTGGAGATCATCCTCATTAACATATTTATATATATAGTTAGGCCCAAAATAAAAGTCATAATTAGCTGAAACAGTAAGGGTATTTTGTACTTATAAAACTTTATCAGTCCATATAGACCACATAGAGATCATGTTAGACAATTGTATTGCATACTTCATTATCCATGATGCTATGGAAATCATATTCACAAATTTGGACCATTCCAACATTTCTAACCTTGTGAAAATTTGAGTTGAAAAACATAATTTTAAATGTTCTAGAAAGACTACCTTTCGTGCAAGTGATACATTAGGTGGCGGCAATGAGCAGGTAAAAGCTCTGAAGCTTCCTTCTTCCATAGCCAATGCATCCACACTAAAACACTTGCAGCTATTAAGAAGGGATCTTCTAGAATTTCCATTTCTTTGTGTCTTGAACCCACCACAGAGAGGTACCCCTGATGTGGTTGGTGTCGCAAGAGTAGAGGGGACTGAAGCAACATCATTTGAGCTTACCATTACTCCAAAACAAATGGAACCAAAAAAGAAAGAAAGGTACTCTAAAGCCCTTGTTTCTTATTTGTGTATATTGATGGGCTCTATATATACTAAGTAAGGTGTTGACTAGAGAATCCAATAGACCAAAAAAAGAGAGGGGAAGGCAGTGGCAACAGTTGAAATGGGTGATGGTGGTGTTGGGTCTTGGGAGTGGATGGTGGGGGCATTCTCACACTCTTTTGAAGTTACTGTTGGATTTGGTAGTTTAAACAGGACCATACCTTTGGTACATGAATCATGAGTTTCCTTTATCAGCCTCTTAAGTCTCACAACTACCAAATAAGTCAATAAAAGCTCTTTTGGTCTGAAATTGTTTAAGTAAAAAGCTTGTGAAGTTCCATAAAATATATTTTTGAGAGAGAAAATTGGTTTGGCCAAGGACAACCAAGGTAGTCAAGGTTTAAAATCTTGTTTCAAGTTTATCTTTCACTCAAGAGAAAATTGGGTCTGTCTCAATTGAAACATTTTCAGACATTCTAAAACCTTTTGATGTAATCGAAAATTTTAAAGTTACAGGATTAATGTTTTATTCCTCTTGGCTAAAATTCAAATGTCTTGGACAAGACATAATGAAACTTTAAACCACGATTCGAATTAGAACAAACATGTGAGTTGAAAGTTCTATAAGAACACAAAGCAAGCCAAAAATAATATTAATTGAGGTAAGATTCATTCAACTCATCTCAAAATTTTGGAATGCAACTTTGAGGTGTTTGTTTTAAATCAAGTTCAAAAAATTGACAACAACTCAACTTTGTTCACATTATTCTACTTTCTTTTCCCTAAGATTTATTATTCAAACAGAATCTCATTGTTTTTTAGTTACAATAAATATAAGTAGGGAATAATCTTTTGTTTAATTAATAACTTAATATAAGGATATTTTAGGTTATTAATAAAACCCATTGTACTATATACTAAAGGTGACCATTTTAGTGCCACTAATTTCTTTTAAAAAAATTTCCTTTGTAATATTTAATATTTCTATTAAAAATATTATAATTGAGGGCATTTATGTAATTTTATTTCTCTCAAAATCAGAACTACCTTGAGTTGGCAAACTTTACAAAATCTCTGTATAACTTTATTTTCATGTTAGAAATTTTGTTAGTTATCAAGATAATTTTAAAATATAAAAGTAATATTTTATTTTATAGTATTAAATATAGATTATTTCGAATGCATGAATAGATCTATTTAGTGATATTTTTCTAATTTAAAAAAATTATTTAATATGAATTTTGGTCACACTACTATAATAACAACAATTATTATCAATAATACTAAGCCACATATCTATATCAATTATTTATCTTCAAAAAGAAATTTTCATGATAATTTTTGTAATTTTGTTTAGTAGTAAAAACAAATCATTGAAGAGCATGTTCAAAATATTTGTACCCTACAGATTAAAAAAAATCTTGATAACTATAGTAATAAATAAATAAATACTTTATTCACAGTGAAGTTGATTGATATTTACTTTGATTTAAAATATCTATAATGTTCTAAAAAATCTGTTTAAAAAAAAAAAATTAAAGTGTGATAGAAAATATTAGCATATTAATTTAAGTTGTATATGCTTACCCAATCAGTAGTTTATTTATTATTCAAACTTTTTATATCATACGCGTAGATACATACACACAAGTCAAGTAAAATAACATAATAAAATTGATACATTCGTCTAATAATGAAATCTCCATAGTAAATAATAAATTAAGTATAGTGTTTTTCTAACTCAACTCTGACAGAATAACTCAAAATTCACTGACGTGGCATGTGCAAGTATAGTAGATTATTTCCCTCAGCATACACAACTGCACATCCCCATAAACATGTGTAGTTGTGTATTCCGAGGGGAAAATTTATGAAGCAGGATCCCTTGACTCTAGGGCTTAAATTGGTACAAATTTTATCTGAAATCTGAGTGATCTGAATTCGAATTTAGTAGATTTGGTTTCATCAAGTATGTCCAAATTAAAATATAATTTGGAAATGGGTTGATGTCCCTTAACCCAAATCGGATTCAGGTCGAATACTGTTCCATCACTATATCTGTCAAGATTTGAATGATATATTACTTTGCAAGATGTATTCTTATATTTTTTAAATCATTTTTTATCAACCAATAATAGTTGCGATTAGTGGTTAAGGTTTCTCTTAAAATAAGAGAAGTCTTAAATTTATCAAGTTATCATTTAGTCTCATTTTAACAATTTATTTAAAATAATCTTAAACGGTTTGACATTATCCTACCCAACTGATTTGAATCAATAAATTCGATCGGATTGAATTCGTATATAATTTTAATAAAAGTAAAATGATTGAGATATGATCTTAGTTAGTGTGATCCGAGTCGAATTCAAATAAGAAATTTGGATATGGATATGGACACACTCATATCGCTCGACTCCTAAGAATGAATCATGAAAAAAGCACATGATTCCAACCCTGTAAATGCAAAATCTAATGACTGAGATTTATCCTCAAGATAAGTATCTATGAGATTTATGTTATCAAGATACTAATAAATCTCAACCATTGGATTTTGTGTTTAAAGGGTTAGGATCCTGTGTTTTTTTCACGAGTCATCCCAAACCAGTAATTATTCGCTTAACTTAGAAGCTATGATCAGTCAATATTACATCGATATTTAGTCTTATAAGACATTGTTCGAAAACGTAGTTGAAAGAACCTTCAACCTTAAGTGTCACTCTGATTCTTCCTGTACCCTTTGATATATATCAAGAATCCAAAAAAAAATTCTTGACCATCCAATTGAATAAAGGAATAGCCCTATATTTTATAGGAGGATCACAATTTCATGGTAGTTTCTTACTGTGATGTTATAAGACTAATTGATAAAAGAATATTTAGAATGACATGTATTCTCTTTCTTTTTTGACTTGGTTGGCTCTCCTTTGCTTTCATGTACTTTTCTTGTTAGTAAATTTATGGCTCAAAACCAACACCTCTCCTTTTTCTTTGACATCCATGTGAATTAGGTTCTGGCTAGGTAGAATGTTTTTTTATTATAAGATATGGTATGTTATTCTAAGGATGTCTGATTGAACAGCCTTACTAATTTTGCAAATTATAGATACATCCCTCAAATAAAAAAATAGTCATTTTATTATTATTATTATTATATTTTGACCCAAATTGTCCTGTAAAATATCACAAATAGGCATTAAACAAAAATCTGTGAGAGACTTGTGCTTGGTTGTCCTTCTATAGATTGTTGCAAATTTTTTTCCGTGCTTGATTGCCATTCCTCAATCGCAAATCAAATCGTAATACTCATCTCTTTAACCTCAAAAGTCTCTCCTTCATTGAACCTTCAAATCTTATATAGTATTTTTGAAAAAGTTGAAGATATATTTTTGGGTTTTGCCCACTTGAATCTTAGGAGCACATGTTAAACTACAATACATACACTTTGGAAATTGGAATATGAGGGTATTTTGATATTAAAAAAATAAAATTTAAGGGCATTTTTGATAAAAAAATGCAATTTTCAAAGTATGTTTATTGCACTTTAACTTGTGCCCTAGGGGAACACATTAACAAAACACTATATTTTTTTGGGACCTTTGGAAAAAGAGGTTGAATGGATTGTAGACAATGTCAGATAGGTTGAAGACAAGGCATTTAGGTAATCTCAATTAATTCTTTTATAAAAGACCTTGGTAATGGGTATGTCATTAGTTTGAAAACAAACGGGTATCTCAAATATTTGGTAAAACTCTAAAGGAGAAAATGTCTAGATGGTCTAAAGGAGAGGGTGAATGGGTTGGTGTGTCTTAAATTTCTTCCTTGTAAATGCAACTTAAAACCAATGATGGCATCTTGCACTACTCATGTTCATAAATGGAGTTTCATCTTTCTATGCATGCGGGCATCTCTAGAGAACTATTGGTCATGGCTTGCTTTAGACTCAAAAGGTCACCTCCCAAACATGATCAATAATGTTGGAATTTTTTTTTTTTTTTTTTTGTTAAAAGAGGATCTAGCATCCTCTCCTCACCATCACCCCTTGATGTCGTCACTACACTTGTACTTTTAAGAGACCTTGGGATTGGCACTTTGAAGCAATCCTAAATCCCTATTGAGCTTAAATTGACTAAGTCCTATATCGTCTCATGTTCACTCCGAGTTTTGGGTTTAATTAAGTTTTTGTGTGGATTGACACTTGTGCAATCCACAATCCCTATTGAGCTTAAATTGACTAAGTGTTATATCATCTCATACAAGTTCAAGCCAAGATCGCTCTGAGTTTTGGGTTTGATTAAGTAATTGTGTGGATTGGCACTTTAGCACAATCCCAAATCCCTATCAAGCTTAAATTGACCAAGTCCTATATTGTCTCATATAGGTCAAAGCTGAGTTCGTTATGAGTTTTGGGTTTAATTAAGTTGTGTGTGTGTGTGTGTGTGTGTGTGTGTGATAAGTAAGCTTGCCATGATCTCAATGTTGCATTTTAATATGTCAAACAACTAAGCTATAGGTCTAAGGTCGATAAAGTTGATCATACGTCTTTTCTACACTCATTTGTGGATCATAAGGATATTGATAACTTTGACGGTCCAACTCAAAATCAATTTGGAGATGTGAATTGGGTGACGTGGAGAAGAGAAATGCCCGTTTTGATACCATATTAAATTTGGGGGTCGAACTCAAAACCAATTGACAATTAGTAGAGGGGTCCAAGAGCTTATGAGGAGAGAGACAAGACACTGAGTGTCCAATGTGGGACTAAACTCAACATATACCATTTTGACAAATCCATCAAATAATTTTTGGTATATAACTGATCAATTATCCAACCCATAGTTTAAAGCTTTGTATCATTTTAGGATCCAAACAATGGATTTCTTAATGAAGAGGGAGTTTTGCACATCCAATTGTTGTCTAATGTATTAGTGGATACGGAATCAGCAAACCACATTCTCATTCATTGTAGGGTGGCAAACAAGGTATGGACGCATTTCCTGGGATTATTTGAAGTGTCACTTTGCATGCCGGAGTCCATTCGTGTACACTTTGAGTCGAGGTTGCACATGGAGAGTTATTTCTCGAATATGAAAAGGGTGCTTTGGAGTATAATACACCTCGCCATTTATAGGGCTGTTGAAGGAGCACAATAGTAGGAATTTTGAGGAGAAACCTTCAAGTTGTACGGAACTTAATCTAACCATTTTAGGCCTTCTCTTTTTGCAGATTTCTTAAGAAGATGAGATTGGATTTGTAGCATTACGAGAGATTGAGCTTCATGTAATGTTTTATGCTTGATTGGCTAACTCAACCGATCTTGCTTTCTCTTCTCTATTACTAATGAAAATATTTTACTTATCAAAAAAAAAAAAAAAAGGTCGATCGAGATCAGAACAAAAACTATGAGTATTTTAAAGGAAAAAAATCAGTTTGTATCAAAATATTTCGATCGAGAGTCTCAAACTTTCTCTAAACTCAGACATTGTCTCAAGATGAACCTTGATCCAACCAATCCCACCCCAAATTTCGAGTTTTAACATTTTTTTGCTTTAATTTTGCTTGCAACTTTTGAGGGCCATGTGATTAAATTCCAGTTACAAACACAAACTCACTATTTTAAAACCTGACTCCAAAAGCCCAGCTCACTAAACCCACATCCCAACTCCAAATTCAAGCCACAATTCCAACCATGCTTTTAAAACTCGGTTTCGTGTCTCATCCATGTCGGACACCGAGTCATCTTAGACAATTTTTTCGATATGTCTGAGATATCTCGTCCAAAATTTTCAAATATGAACCTAACGTATTAAATATAGTTCTAAAAGTTGACTTGTGCGTCCGTCTCATTCATGCTTGATATCGAGACGATTTGGACGATACGTCTCAGTCTCAGACAAGTTTTGAAACCATGATTCCAACACACCAGATCCACCAACTTAATTCCAAATTCAAGTAATAAATCCAATACACCAAAACACACAACCCGAATCCAAAATTTGACCAACAATCGCAACAAACCAAACCCAAAACCTACCCAAGCATCCATATCCGTTGTGTTCAAAACCTTGGTCTGGTGTATTATTGGGTTATCGGGTTCCCAGGGACACTCACTAGTCATCACCCAGTAACATTCTGGTTCATTAAAAAACCGGGGGTTCATTGCAACAAGTCTACGACCCACAAGAAACCAAATCGGCCGGTCCGATCGATTATAAGAACACAAAAAAACGGTTCATTTTATTTTCTGTAAGAAAAGATAAACAAGATGATCGGAGTAGGGAAGATCAAACAGTACACCAACGTCCTTGAAAAACCCCTCAGCAAAGGCAAACAAGAGGTGTTTTTTATTCTCTCTTTTTCTTCGATTTCTCTTATGTGATTGTGCCCTAGAAATTAATTATCCCTTTCGATTCACTCCACTTTTTGTGATTCAACTTAAATTCATTTGGGATATTTTGAAACCCATTTCTTTATTGTTTTTTATCCAATTTTTTACTTACTTAGTTAATTATCTGAATGTAATTTTGATTTTCTTTATCTGATTCTTTTGCAGGTTAGTTTGAGTGCTTTTGCGTTCTTGTTTTCAGAGATGGTGCAGTATAATCAGACTCAGGTTGACAACATTACCGAATTAGAACGAAGGTGACAATTAATTTTCATAATATTACTGACCACCCTTTGTAATTTTATTTTCATCAGAATTTTTCACAAATTTTCTCAATTGGGTTTAATAAATTTTATAAATTTATTAATGGTATTAATCTATGTTGCATGGATACGGGTACGATCATATGGATGTTGGACAAGAGCAAACATATGTTTAATGCAATATTTGCTATTAAAATCTTAATTATGATCGGTAGAGCATGTCATCCATGATAAATGCTAATCGATATCTTACTATAAGAAAAGAAAAAGGAAGTTGTAGTCTCACAATAGAGTCTGTGTGGACTGTTAGAATCTGATATGTGTCTGACACAGATACTTATCTTAGCGCATATCTGAGACACCCAAAAAATGTGATATTATCACAATAAGTATTGATAAGAAATGAATATTGTTGAGTGTATATTTTCCTCCACTCTCAGGTGTGTCTTACTCCAGTTAAGCCCTGTGACCCTCTTATATTCATAGTTCTCCCCTCTCCAACAGATCGATCTATTGGAGTAGTTGGTTGGTTAACATGGTATTAGAGCACTAGGTTCGTATAGGTCACGGGTTCGATTCTTTCCACTCTTATGGGTGAGGGGAAGTGTTGAGTGTATATTTTCCGCCATTCTCGGTAGTGTCATATCTTAGTTAAGCTCCATGACCTCTTATATTCATAGTTCTCCCCTGCCAACAGATCATTCTTTTGGAGTATTTGGTTGGTTAACATGGTATCAGAGCACTAGGTTTGTATAGGTCACGGGTTCGATTCTTTCCACCCTAATGAGTGAGGAGGAGTGTTAGAGGGTATATTTTTCTCCACTCTTAGGTGTTTCATACCCCGGTTAAGCCCTATGACCCTCTTATACTCATAGTTCTCCCCCTCTCCAACAGATAGGTCTTTTGGAGTAGTTGGTTGGCTAACATATATAACAAATTGTGATAGATTATGCCACTATGCTATATTGTATTTTGTGTTGTACCTCCAGAAAATGTTAGGTATTTTATGGTAGGTTATGATACATGTTGGTACCATGGATTCATTTTCTTGTTATCTTGATCAGGCTAGAGGATGCTGGATATGCTGTTGGAGCAAGAGTTTTAGAACTTCTCTGCCATAGGGATAAGGTATAAAACTTCCTTTTGTGATACCGTGTGTATTTTTGCGATTTGGGTAGCATGGGCTTGATGTTTGGAGTGTTCATAGTAACTTGGTATTAGTACATTCAAGCTTCAAAATTACTTTCAATGATATATTGATCAGATCATGTGAAGGAATGTTGAAAATTTTCTAATGTATGATATTCACTTCTACTTGGAAGACTTGTATTAATTGAATTTGAAATGGATCTCATCTCTATGTGTTGAACGGAAATTGTACTGCTGTTGCTCAACTAGGTAACAAAGAAAACCAGATATGCTTAATTCTGATGCTGATGTTGGGATTGTTGGGTTGGATTGATGGCCAACCCAAGCCCAACCTGAGCATCAAATCATTGAACCAAAGACCAACCCAACCTGAGATCAGCATTGAGATACTCAACCCTAGCTCAATCCAAGTTTTAATTTGGGTGAGTTAGATTTAAGAGAGAGAGAGAGAAACCTGTCTAGAGTTATTAGGTGTTGTAATTTTGGGGTTTTATGGAATGGAAATGAAGTTTTAGGGTTAGGATTTCTGGTGGGCAATTTTTAAAAGCCGGGGCTAGAAGATTGAAGTTATGGGATTGTTTTTGGGTCTTAAAAGGGTTGTAAGAAGTTGTGCTTTTAGGATTTTTATGATTGGATTTAGTAGAGAAAATAAAGAGGTAGGTGTAGAAAAATTAAGTAGGTTTACTTGTCAAAAAAAGAGTGTAGTCTCATGTCTTAACGTACCTACTTTTATAGTGTCTCACCACTCCCATGGAGGTCTTGCAGAGAGCAAGGTAAATTCATATTTTAATCAACTCAATTCCATTCAATTATGCAGATTACATACCTTATTTATAGACTCAGATAGATTGTCTTTTCAATGTAAGTTTTTGCATAAATTTTTTTATTACATGATGAGGTAAGGAATGGTTTTGCATATTGTATATCTTTATATTATTTCATATATTTTAACACAGAAAAAAATTATGTATCTTTTGCAATCCTGCGATTGGATTGAATCCTGATTCGAATCAAATCCCACTCATCTTTTGGTTTCCTATTTGTTTCTGAAAACCTTTCTATTTAGAACTAACATCATTCACAAGTCACAATGGATCCCTTGCCATTTATGACCTGTACACCTTTTTTTTTTTTTTTAATTATCAATAATGGAGATTTTATTAATGAAAGAAAGAAATATAACAAGGGAAGATATATTTCCCTTGGAAGCTACTAGAGCACAAACAAATATGATGGGGTTAACACTAAATACCTTAGCACCCTTTTTGTATGGGAAGGCTGGACTTGAACCCACAATCTCAAAGTTGCAATGCAATATGTTACCCACTTGTCATTCGTCACCTCCTCCCGATTAATAGGAAAATCCTCTGCCTAAACCCCTGAATCCTCATCTTAGTAGTTGACTGAACAAAATGCGAAGTATATTGCAGACAAAAATTGGTGATGTTGACTTCTTTATATACTGATCTTTTCAATATGATGCTACAGGGAAACAGAAGAGAAACACGATTATTGGGGATTTTATCCTTCGTTCATAGTACAGTGTGGAAGGTGTTATTTGGAAAAGTAAGTATTTTTTTTCCCTCAAAAACACTTCTTTTTCATTTCTAAAAGTTCCACTAAGCTAAGTAATGTATTATCTACTGTAATTGGTCCAAATTCATCATCATCGAAGCTTTATCCTGAAGATTTGGGGCACTTAGTCTATGTTCTATTAGTTAAATCTTCACATAAGTTAGTGAAATTCCAACCCACTTATGGTTCATGAAGACGTGAAATCAAGGAAATGCTGAAACCAAAAAAGGAAAAAAAAAAAAAGAATCAGGAAAGGGTGGGTGGGGGGTCTTTTTGTTTTTTGTGTTTGGAAAAAATTGTAAAATTACCAGGCATGTATGATTGCCACACTTTTGTCATTTGTGTTCGAGATAAAGGGTGATGAATTTTTTTTGTTCAGAGCAACCTTGTTATCATTCTTCTTCTTCATATAATAATAGGTTGCTGACTCACTTGAGAAAGGCACCGAACATGAAGATGAATACATGATTAGTGAAAAGGAGCTCCTTGTGAATCGGTAATTCTTTTACTAAGTGCTTGTCAAACCAATTTAAGGAGTAGTACTTTTAGGTTCATTTACCAACTGCTGCTTCCTATTGAAGGTTTATTTCTATTCCGAAAGACATGGGAACATTTAATTGCGGAGCATTTGTTGCTGGGATTGTAAGGGTGAGTTTAGGATACAGCTGAGCATTATTTTGTTGGCTTTGTTTTACTTCAACTGATTATTATCTGCGAGTTGATATATCTAAACAACAATTGGTTTTGTGAAGGGTGTTTTGGATAGTGCAGGCTTTCCTGCTGTAGTAACAGCTCATTTTGTACCAATGGAGGGTCAGCAGCGGCCTCGGACCACCATTTTGATAAAGTTTGCTGAAGAGGTAAATCCTTTTCGTTGTGGATCTAACAACGCCTGTAAAATGCACACATATTGTGGGTAAACTTTTCTCTACACTATGCATCATGAACTATTTGAATGGTATAGCAGGATTAATGTTGTCGAACTTAAATAGTTGGGATACATGTAACAAAGATGAACCCATGTATCTGTTGGTAATGGGTATTAACCAAGATACTGTTGAAGACAGTCTTTGAAGACAGTCCACTACGCAAAATTCTGCTGAACATGCCACCTCTGTCATTGAAAGCTTTGATATTTCTTGTTAATATGCCAACTCCTAATCTTTTTTTTTTCTTTTTTAAATGTTTTAGGTACTTAAAAGAGAAGCGAGGTTGGGCTGATGTTTGGATGGAGATCTAATAATCATCTTGTTGAAGATCCTTTAACAATGACACGGTGTGATGTTTAGCTGATATATTGAACTAAAAACAACTGCCATGCCAACTTATGCAGGTATTTGATACTGAAATGGAAATCCAAATTCAATCTAAGATTTGTTGGGCTGGAGTTTTCTTCATATCCAACCATGGAGGAAACTGATCAAGTAATATTATAGCAGATTTGAAAGATATATTTCACCATGAGGTGTGACATAACATTTATGGTTTCTGCTTCCTTCCCCTGTGTAGTTTATTCAATTGTGATAGTTTTTTAACCCTTGGGATCGATTTTTTTAGTCTCAATAAACTGACTCAAAATTCACTCACTTGACGTGGCGTGTGCACAGAACCATAGATCTTTTTTTGTTGCGTATCCCCAAGAAAAATATCAATGGTTTTGTGCCACGTCAAGTGAGTGAATTTCGAAACAGTTTATCCTTTATCTTATATATATATAAAATAAGTTTGGAGTATTAGTGACCTTTACATGTTGGATGAAAAAAAATGTTGGAAATTATATTTTCATGGTACAGATAAATAGATACCCACCCAAAAAAAGGTCGTCTTTAACCCTGTGTTTTGGTGACAAGTTATCCACTTGTTCTTTGGAGGTCTTATTTATAGTTTAAAATATTAATTAAAGGTTTTTTTTTTTTAAAGATTAGATAATAAAAAAGGATATTTTTGTAATATTAAAACCAAGCAATGCTATTTGAGAGCCGTGGGCTGCAATTTTTCTGGATTTATTTACTAAAATGACCTTGATTATATCATATTTAAATATAAAATTGGGGCATTCATGACCATTCAAATTTTGGTGTCCAACCACCTTTACTCCGCCATCTCTCATTATAATATTTAAGATTGGTAATAAATTTCATCTTACATGACATTTTTTCCTCCCGACTAGCAGGAGCAAAGCGATTGGCCTCTTAGAGCATCATATCTTGTCCAATTCTGTTGGGTGATTTGAATTTAAGATTTCTCCCTTTTTGGAGGGATGCACAAGAGAGATCAAAGATCAATAGGTTTTGAGTAAAAAAAATATGAGTTTTTAGCAAGACATGTCAAGGTTTAGTGAAAAAAAGAGATTTTTATTAGCACCCCAACTTCTACTTGTTACGTCCCAATTTCTTAAATTATTTATTACACCCGAATTAAAGATAAACACTCATCAAACATTACAAAGGTTTGGCTCAAATTATAATATCAACATTACAAAATATTATAAAATCCTAATCTCATGATCACCCGTACCACCCCCTTGGATGCTCCTAGGTATTTTGGTAAAAATGTTTTTTTACGGGTCTTTTTGGTACAAAATATAATTTTTCGTGTATTTATTGCGCACTTTAATGTGTGCCCACATGACCCATCTTTTAAAAGAAAAATACTTTTGTTTTACTTACAAGCATTCAAAGGGTACAATATGCAATCAAATTTTACTATGTGCTATAATTAAATGTATAGTAATCCATTGCACAAGAAGCACAAATAAATAGTTTTTTTATTTTATTTTTAATATTATTATTATTATAAAAAAAAAAAAAAGGAAGTGATTTGATCTTTAAGCTTGTTTTTCTTTTATGCCAATTCTTCATTATTTCTAGGCAACATCAACAAAACACATAGAATGAGGATCAAGAACGCTGCCCCTCTGTTCCTATTCTATAGGAACGATGTCTACATGACACCTTTTGTTAGGAGTTTAAAAGACTTTGGGCTCTTGTGAAGCCATTTTCTATATGGTACACAGCCCAATGTGAGTGATCTCCAATCAACAAATGCCACGTAAACACCTTATCTTGCTTTAGGAATGAGACACGAATCGCATCTTATCTTACTTTAATCTATGCTATGATTAAATGTACCCATAGTCCATTGCACGACAAGGACATATAAATAGTCTTGAAAAAAAATTGAAGTAATGATTTTCTAACATCCCTCTTTGACACACACCCCCTGATGTGAGGATGTATAATTGTGTATCCTGGGAAAAAAAAATATATGGTTCTAACCCATGCCACGTTAGGGGGCATGTGTCAGAGGGGGGCGTCAAAAAATCATGACTTAAAATAAAAATAATAACAAAGTTCATCACTCCTATAAATTTGTTTTTCTTTCTCTGATACTAATTCATTATAATTATTAGGAGTTTAAAATACATTGGGATCTTTTGTATTTCGAAGAAAAAAATATGTGATTCTGTTTACATGCCACGTTGACCGCGTCATCACACATCAGTTTATCGCAATCCTTTGTAATTTTGAAAATCAAGCAACTAAATTACAATTTTATTTATTTTTATTAAAATAACCTTGATCATATTAAATTTAAATATAAGAGTTGGGGTTATTTATGGTCACTCCAACTTCTCCCATTATAATAGTAAAGAAGATGTAAATACTTTCTCACAGGCAAGTCAAATTCCACGTGGCAAAAGAGAAAGGGTCCTGTCTGGACAAGTATCCTGAACGGACCATCCAGAGAACTTTTATCATTAGGTTGCGTGACTGTTGAGGTGTATTTAATACTCTCGCTGTTTTCCAAGGTGTCATTAATGCATCTTCATATGTGCCCTTAGGGCACACGTCAACAAAACCCGTTCAGAAGATCATCTCCCGCGTTCTCTCTGTTTCTGCAAAAAGCCATCACCTCCGCTCGATTTCAGGTAAAATCTCTCTCTCTCTCTGTCTCTGTTCTACAATGGAAGAATCTCCTTAGGTTTCATCTACATTTGTCTTCTGTACGGTCTCTCTCTTTTCTTTATTAGGGTTTTAGAAAATTTTCTTAAATCTTTTTAAATTTTATTGTGTGATTTTCCATCCTAACTTAACTTGATCTTGTGATTGATCTATGAAACGATATACGCATGCATGAGTTAGTTGTTAGATAAAAACAGTTTGGGATCTTCGTTAAATCAAGCTAATCATGAAGAAAATCCACTGTTTTGGATTTGCATTTGTGATTTGTGTCACTCGAAATGATCTCATCATCACTAATTATGTACCTTTTACTCCAATTATTATGGCTCCCAAAATCCCTTTTTGGGATAAATTCTGTTTAGAGATGTATCTTTTGTGTTTATGGTTAAGTGGTTTATGGTTTTGAAATTTATCGAATGTGTATGCAAAGTGTTTGATGAAATGTCTAAGAGAAGTATGCCGTGACCATGTAAAAGGATGCATTGTACTCTTATTTTAATACCACTCCTAAGTATGAAAGGTTAAAATCTCGTCTTGAAACCTTGGTTTTAAAACTTGTTTTGATGTCTCATTCATGAACTAGACAGAGTCGTCTTGGACAAGTTTTCCGATATGTTTGAGTCGTCTCATTAAACAATGAGAAAAATGAACTGTGATTTTAAGTCTCGTCTGAGACGTTTGACTTATATGTCCGTCTTGTTGGTGGTCGATACCGAGACGTATCAGACGAGTCGTCTCGGTCTCAGACGAGATTTAAAACCATGCTTGAAACAATATTTCACTTAGGAGAAAATCCAAGATTTTCTCAACTAAAACATTCACAAACATTGGGTCAATATCTTTTGTATGAGTCTTGTTTTGATTTTGAGCCATTTTGAAAATTTCCATAACCCTAAATTTCAATCGAGTTTGGTTAACGCTTGTATTTCATAGCATTTTGATGAAATTCCAAAGAAATGCAGATTTTTTTTTTAATGTTTCATTTCAGTTTCAATGAAGATCAAAATTGATGTTGAAATTGTGATTTAAATCCTGGATATGAAGCATAGTTTTTTTCTTTTTTATCTTCTACTAAGACTACTGTAGGTTATGTTGTGTGAGCCTATTATACGTGACCAACCCCTACCTGAATTCTTTAGAACTTCTTTGCTTGAATCACTTAACGGGGATTACATGCATTCTCTTATTTCATCTGAAAGGTTCTTGCTGGTTCTTTTTATGTTTTCTCATTTAGCTTTAAATTGAAAATAAAAATAAAAATTATGTGATAGTTTTCTCCAGTCTACTCTTTTTACCTATTTTGTCTACTTCTTTATGTGTTTGTGTCTTGTGGTTATTTATTAAACTAAAGGATTGTTCTGTTTTCACCTACCAGATTCAGTATGTGCACCCCCTTGAGCGAAAATTACACAACTTTTGAAATGAAAAAAATTTCCTTCAACTTTTAATATCTGCACACACCATGTTCAAAGAGAAGAAGCCCTAAAAGAGTTCGTGCCTTGCGGGTAGAAGACGAAGTGAACAACCTGGTTTTCATACCATTTTTCGTGATTTTGGTCGATTTCTCCTCTTTAAATCTTCCAAGCTTTAGATTTTTGAAGATTACAACAATGGAGGTGGGTTTTTCACCCAAAGTTTGATTTGTTTTTTTATACTTTGTATGGAATCACCATTGAATTCAAGAAAAGGCAATGGTGAACTCAATAAACTCAAGGGAAATGTCTTCAGGCATTTTGCATTGCATGCACCCAATTTTTATTTTTATTTAGTTTTTGTTTGTGTGGACATGCTAATGTTGACGGCTAGTGTTGACATGGAACTAGACATGTCGATCGGGGCTTACTGACATGGATCTATCTGTGTTAACATTGGACTATCGACAGAAACAAAAAATCATAAAAAATTGGGTGCTCAAATTTGAGTTCAATATAATTATTTCTTTATTTTTTTACTTGATTTTTAAATTTATGATTTTAGGTATCACCAACTTATGATGTTGTGAACCTTTCTGAAGTGCAATTCAATATAATTATTTCTTTATTTTTTTACTTGATTTTTAAATTTATGATTTTAGGTATCACCAACTAATGATGTTGTGAACCTTTCTGAAGTGCAATGCTCTTCTGAAGAACTTGTAAGAATATTTATTTTCCTTTTTTTTATTTTTAAGTTTTCTTTGTTTATTACAATGAACTTCCTTTTTTTGAATTAGCGAATGTGGAGATTTTGTTGAAATTCCTTTTAATATAGGTACCAATATCAATTAAACATCCAAGTAGTAATGAATCATCTGAAATATTGGATTTCACGGATACCTTTACCACTGACGAGGTATGTTATTTATCATTTTGCATTGGTCTATTTTTAGTTATTAATTTGTGATGGTATGTTATGAATATTTTTCTTATTGATTTGTAGGTCTTTAATAGTCGTGATGAACTATTTAAATGGGTTAGAGAAGTTGGTAAAACAGTTGGAACAGTCGTTGTAGTAGCAAGATCAGACTACAGTCAGACGGGTAAGACCCCTAAGATCAATTTCGGTTGTGAGAGAGGTGGAAAATACAGGGGAAAGGGGTCAAAAAAAGTGGTGGAAATTGAGAAGCCAACTCGACGATCAGGAACAAAAAGGTGTGGATGCCCATTTTCGTTGATAGGTATGAAGTTGCCTGGAGGTGACCAATGGAAGCTTACTGTTGTTTGTGGTACTCATAACCATCCAATCGCAGATAATTTTGAAGGTCACTCATATGCTGGGAGACTCACTCCGAATGAAAAACAAATTTTGCATGAAATGTCGATAGCAGGTGTCAAACCAAAAGATGTACTAAGAGCCATAAAGGAGAGAGATGGCCAAAATGCATCTACTCTGACGACAATTTACAATGCTCGAGCACATATGAAATTTATTGAAAAGGATGGAAAATCTCAGATGCAAATTTTGTTGCAGATGTTGGCCGAACGAGGTTACATGGAATGGCATAGAAGTATTCAAGGTTCTGACAAGGTCAGAGATTTGTTTTGGGCTCACCCAGAGTCTATTCAGCTTGCCCAGTGTTTCCCTAGTATATTTCTTATGGATTGCACGTACAAGAACAACAGGTATGAGTACCCACTATTGGAGATTGTTGGGGTTACATCTACCGTAAAGACATTCTCGTTTGCATTTGTTTATATGGAGGTTGAGAATGAAGATAATTATATTTGGGCATTGGAACGTATGAAGTTAATTTTATATCCAAAGTCACTCCCATCGATCATTGTTACAGATAAGGAACCTGCTCTAATGAATGCCATCAAGAGGGTCTTTCCAAAAGCGCAAAACTTCCTTTGCCGTCAACGCATATCAAAAAATATAGTGACGAAGTGCAAACCAATGTTTGAAGCAAAAGAAGTTTGGGATAAATTCATAATGTCGTGGAATGCTTTGGTCGTATCTTCCACCGAGAGTGAGTATGAGGATCTCCTAGCATCACTTGAGAATGATTTTTCAGAAAAATATCCACGTGCTCTATCGTACGTGAAGAACAATTGGTTAACACCATATAAGGAATGTTTCGTAGCAGCATGGACCGATCAGTATATGCACTTTGGAAATACTATAATCAATAGAGTAGATAGTGCACATGCAAAATTGAAGAAACAACTTAGGACATCACAAGATTCATTTTCCACGTCATTTCCTACCATCCACACCTTACTGGAGTTGCAGCGTACTGACATTAGGGCTTCTTTTGAGAAAAGTTTACAAACAGTGATGCCTGATTTTAGTGGGATGATGTTTAATAATCTGAGGGGTTTGATTTCTAAACATGCACTCGATATAATTCTTGATGAGAATGAACGTGGTGATTCATTTGGGTCTGAGGCAAATATTTGTGGATGTGTCATTCGTCGTACACATGGACTTCCTTGTGCATGTGAGATTGCACAGTACAAGCTTAAAGGTAGCACCATTCCTCTCTCACATATTGATTCACATTGGAAGAAACTATCCAGTGTGCCCACAGAAATCTCTCTTACTGATCACGACTGCTTTCCCGACGTAGTTAACTTTATGAATAGATTTGATGAAGTTGGTGATGATGTAAAAATCAATCTTTTGAAAAGGTTGAGGGAGATGTCGGACCCACAATCCTCCCATTTGGATCAGCCGGAAGCAAAGAAGAGCAAGAGGGACAAACATCGATCTGTATCAAGTAAGAAGGCCTACATTCTTTTGCTACTTGTTCTACTTCTTATTCTTCTTCTTGTTGATAGAAAAGACAACTTTTGTAGGGTATTTTGCCTTCAAATATTCCTTTCTAAAGGTATGACCAGATTCTTGGTCAGGATTAGACCAATAGAGGTAGTGCTGGATGGAAAAAGTGGATATGCACTTGTGGTGTATTATGTAAAACTTGTACCAATCAAACTAAACTGCAAATTTACAAGAAACCACTAAGACTAGCTATGCCTATGGCACTGAATGTTGGGCAGTCAAGACATAATGTGAGTTCAATGCTTCTCTGACCGTTAACATTGTCCTGTATTTTTGAGTTTGAATACTTCCATAAATATAACTTCTCTAAACTTCTGCCATCTCTGCAAGGTAGAAAGTCAAGGTTAAGCTTGTGGATTTGAGTTACCTAACTCAAATAGTAATCAGTCCCAGGTTTCTCCAATTGATGCTTCTGGTTACAATGTTCAATGTTTGCCACCGTGATATGCTCAGTGTGTTTAAGTTTATGCATTTACAAAATCTTTATTACATGTCAGTTCAGTCTCATTATGAATCGTGGTATTTTATTTGAATTATTCCAGTTCACCTGTGTGCAGATTCTATGGAGTATGATTCAGAAGAAGATTCAGATAGAAGCGGATCTGAGATCAGTAGCTATAAAGAAAAACCATCCGAAGAACGGAAGGCTGGAAAGCACAAAGTAAAATATCCAAATGCCTCCTTGAGATGCCACTGCTGTATGGGGAAGAAGAAACAAGATTACCATTACAAGGACCACTTTCAATGTGCCTCAGGAGTGGGTCAAGGTTCATCAAACAGAAGCCCAAAGCAAAGAGCAAACCAACTCACTCTAACAAAATACTCGGAAACAGACTTGGCTGATGCACCGGGTCCTACCCAATCTATGTTTGAGCCAGAACCTGTTGAGACTGAAGATCTAGATAAGTGGCAAGCTGAGTACAATGAGATAAGTGGATCCCTAGAGAGGATGATTGAAGAGAATGACAAACTACACCACTCTTACAATGAAGGTTTGTACACTATCACCATACTCTCTCTCTCTCTCTCTCTCTCTAACGTGTTTCTTATGCACCATATATTCATGATCCTTGCATCTTTATCAGAATTGAGGAAAATGCAGCGTAGGGCACATGAACATTTTCGTAGGATTATTTATGAGAATGAAAAGCTGAAGTCTGATTTGGAGTCTCAGAGAATAGAACTTGAACGGCGGTCCAAAGAACTGGACGAACGCGAAACCCTAAATGAACTCGAAAGAAGAAAACTCAACGAGGAGATGAATAAGGTGATGCTCTTACACGTCGAATTCTGGATTATATTTGAGATGTTTATTGATGACCTCTCTGAAGATTAAATCGCTAACCTTTTCTTAGGCACACGTCTATAAGACAACCTAGAAGAAATCATACCGTTTTCATCATTGTTGATTTTACTGAGTGAAAATGTTTTCTGTTGAACATGCCACGTCAGTTGTTGAAATCTTTCATGCTCGTTCTGATACTAACCTTTTTTTTTTTTCCCCCACTTTTGTCTGGATTTTGTGATTTTTAATTTGTTAATCTGCCAAGTCCTAATCATTCTTGTTATTATTTTTTAAGGTCCTTCAAAGCGAAGCGAGGTTGGGCTGACGTTTGGATGGAGATCGAATGTCCATCCCATTAATGGTTGTTCCGCTCAATGACAGCGGATGCTGATGTTTAGCTGATTTATGCAGCTTTCTACCAACTTATGCATGTATTCGATGATACTGAGATGGAAATCCAAATTCCACCTGAGATTAGAACTAAATATTTTAGATATTTTAATGATATTTAACCATAAAACAGGTGTGATATAACATTTATGCTTCCTACTGTGATGGCTTTGTTCTCCCTGGGACCAATTGTTTTTTGGAATAGTTATGGTGGTTGAGAAATTGTTTGTAAATCATTTTTTTTTCATGGGAAACTTATTTTCTTAACACTAACTTTAAATGTTTAGGTGACAAAATTATTCAATCGAGAAAAAAAAAAAATTACTTTTGTCTATTTGGGTGAGTTCTGAAAGTGAAGGAAGAGGAGGAAATATTTATTTAAAAGAAAAAGAAAGAAAAGGAATCTAGCATGATTTATAGGTTTTTAATAAACAAATGACAATCTTTTTGTGTACAACATATTGGATATTATAAGATTTCTAATCTTATTGAGGGTCATCAAACCCTCATGGATTGCCACATTGACGATCCACCACCAAAACCATCAGGATTTCATGATAAAATTTGGATTTTTTTTTTTTTTAAGACTTGATCCAAGATTTTGAAAATGGACAGCCATAGAATTCCTAATTTTAAAATTAAAATTCAATGTCAATAAACAATTTTATATAGAAATTTTTCTGAAAATTCATAAAATTCTGTAATCTACATCCGTATGATTTTGGATTTCACATGGAGTTGTTACTAAGTTTGTAAGGAAAGTATTTCTCTATATAATATTAGAAAAAATGATTAATATGCTAGTTTTCAACTTTATTTCAAGGATAGAATATGTAAATAGTATTTGGGTTTCAGGTTGGTTGACTAAACGACAGTGAAAAAAAAAGAAAAAAAAAAAGTAATCATTTTGTTACCATACCTCTCACCCATATCATTTAAAGCGTACTATCATTAATCTGAGCCGTTGAAACTATTGATTAAAGATTTCTTAGATCAAAATTAATCCTAATTATTCAATATTTTGACCAACCAAATAAAAAAACTAATTTGCACTTCAGGGGTCCTTAAATTTGAAGATAGAGAAAAAGAAAATCTAATAACCTAAGCAAGAAACATAAAAGTAGTCGAAGAAATAATCATAAAAGGTAGAATAATTTATATTTTTTTGTGTGAATTCTTTATAAAAAGGGAAATTTGATGATGGATGATTTTTTTTTAAATTTTAAAGAACTGCTATTGCCACACACCAACTTTTGCAAACGTCACTCCAAGATGTACTTAATTCTTAGGTATTTACATAAGAATTGGGGTGGCATTAGCAAAAATTAGTATGGCAATAGAATCTTTAGGAAAAAAAAAAAAACATCATTATTATATTGACTTTACAATAAAGACTCGTGATAGTCTGACACTCCCATCATAGAATCGTAGATCATTTTCTTAGGGATGCTCAAGACAAGATTTATGATTTTACGTATTCCGAGGTAAATGATCTATGATTATGTGAGAGGGGAGGGTTAGAAAATCATTATTCTTACATCAAATCATTTATAATAGAGTAGCCCCTCCCACATACATTCTTTGACTTGGTATGAGTTAGAATCATATATCTTTTTTCTTGGGATACACAACTGTATATCTACTTTAGCACACGCCACGTCCAGGGTGCCACACACATGGTTAATCAAAACATGGGAGATAGGTATTTGTGATCAACACCTTAGGTTGTTTCTTCTTTCTGTAAACATGAATTTCTTGTAGTGGCATGGCAGCAATTTTGCTGCTTTATCCCAAGTCTCTCTCTGTGACTGTGTCTGTTCGACAACTGAAGAAGCTCCTTGGTTTCATCCACATTTATCTTCAGTATTGTCTCCCCTCTCTCTCTCTCTCTCTCTTCCCTTTAGTAGGGTTTCTAAATTTTCTCTTAAGCCTGTTGAATTTTGTTGGGTGATTTTCCCTCCAAAGTTTACTTGTTTTGATGTTTGATCTTGTAATTTATGAACGAATAAAGACATGCATGAGTAGTTGTCACTTGTTAGATAAAAATAGTTGAGGATCACACTTAAATTAAGTTATCATGAAGAAACCCTCTGAGCTAGATTTGCATTTTTGCACTCAAAATGATGCCATTATCATTAATTTTATACCTTTTTTACCTCAATTATTTGGGTTAGTTTAGATCTTCTGTGAAGGCATGTAACTTTAGATCTTTACTTACTATTTCATTTTCAGCCTTCCTAAAATTTTCCATTTAAGGGGTATATATTTCGACGTATATGCAAATTGTTTGATGAAATGTCTAAGAGAAGTATGTCATGACCATGTAGAGTGATGCATTGTACTCTTATTTTAATCCCACTCGTAACCACGGTTTAAAATCTCATCTTAAAGTAATATTTCAGTTAGGAGAAAATCCAACAGTGTCTTGACTGAAACATTTCGAGATATTCCCAAACATACCCAGACATTCTATGTTTTGTTCGGGTCTCAACTAAAACATTCTGAAATGGTATGAATCTTTACACCATACTCATAACTGCTTTGCTTGTCATTTACATCATCATCATAGCCTATCAGGGGCGGAGCCAGGATTATATTGTAGTGGTGCAAACTATAGTTAATGGTACAGTTAAAAGAGCTTGAAGATGAATGGTTTTGGAGAGAAATTCAGAGGTTTTTGGTTGGAAGTTGAAGAAAATGATATTTAGGTCTTTTCCAATTAGTCAATGAGAGAAGGCCCAGTCAAGAGGCAATGTAATTTTCAAAAATTAAAAGGGGGGGGGGAAGAATTGGAGGGAGGGAGGTGAGGGAGTGGGGCCGTGTGGGCAAATGGGGCATTTAGTGAGTTGAATATTCAGGGTTATCTCAAAGTTTTGTGGGGCAATTGACCCCACAGGCTCCTTACTAGCTCCGCTGCTGTAGCCTATCCTAACTATCTTGGGTATACAAGAGAGATAAGTCATGTTCCGTCATTCCACGATGACCATAGTCATGTCTTTTGTTAAAAAACATTCTTATACAAATCTTTCTCTCACTACCTCGGTCATCCATTCAAGGGATTTAACTTGTTTCAAAGTTTTCCTTCTAGTTGGATTTAACCTACATCTTTAAATTTCCGACATTTTGTTTCAATTTTTAGCCATTTTGAAAATTTCCATATTTTTTAGTTTCAATCGATTTTGGGTAATGCTTATATTTTACAGCAGTTTGAAGATTGCGAATTTTTATGTTTCACTTCTGTTGTTGGTGAAGATCGAAATTGATGTTGAAATTGTGATTTGAAACCTTTACATGAAGCATATGTTCTTTTATTTTATCTCTACTAAGACTCTTGTAGGTTCTGTTATGCGCACCTATTTCTAGGACTATACGTGACCATCCCCTACCGAATTCTTTAGAAATTTGTGCTTGAAATCACTTAATTGGTATCACATGCATTGTTTGTATTTCCTCCTAAAGCTTCTCCCTGGTTCTTTTCGTGTTTTCTCATTCAGCTTTCAATTGAAATATATATATATACTCTCTCTTCCCATTTGGTCTATTTCTTCCAGTTTTCGTGTCTTGTGACTGTATATTAAACTAAAATGTCCAATATTATTCAGTAATACTATTTTTTAGTCACTTATGAACAAAACACTATTTTTAATTGACTTAGTGCTGAAATACATCATTTGTTCAAATGTCTTGAATTATGTATATGCATACTGTCTGTAATAATAATAAAAATTGGTTAATTTTCCTGCCATTTATTTTGTATAGTATATAAAAGACCACTCTTGTTGGCTATTTAGCCTTTAAATGTTCCTTGAAGAATATATATTTTTAAAAGGTATGACCAGATTCTTGGTCAGGATATGACCAATAGAGTTTGTGCTGGATGGCAAAAATGGAGATGCATTTCTGGGGTATTATGTAATTGACAAGTGCAAATCAAACTAAATTGAAAATTTTACAAGACACCACTAAGACTAGCTATGCCTATGGAACTGAATGTTGGGCAGTCAAGACACAACAAGGGTTATATGCTTCTCTAAGACCTAACATGAGTTTCCTAACTGAAACGGTAATTAGTCTGGTTTCTCCAAATGATGCTTCAGGTTACAACTCTCAATGTTTGTGACTGTGATATGCTAAATGTGTTGAAGGTTACACATTTAAAAAGTATTATTATGTGTTGGTTCAGTCTCATTATGAATAATGGTTTCCTTTAAAGCTTTCTTTGTTTGTCTCATAACTTGCATTTTCTTTATTAAAAAAAAAAGAAACATTGCCCACTATCGTATTTGAATTATTCCTGTTCACTTGTGCGCAGGCTCTATGGAGTATAATTCAGAGGAAGATTCAGATATAAGTGAATCTGAGATCAGTAACTATAAAGAAAAACCATATGAAGAACTGAAAGCTGGAAAGCTCAAGGTAAAATATCCAAATGCCAACTTGAGATGCCCGTTCTGTACGGGGAAGAAGAAACAAGATTACCGTTACAAGGACCTCCTTCAACATGCTTCAGGAGTGGGTAAAGGTTCATCAAACAGAACTGCAAAGCAAAGAGCAAACCACCTTGCTCTCGCAAAATACTTGGAAACAGATTTTGCCGATGCATCGGGTCCCACACAACCTATGGTTGAGCCCAAACCTGTTCATAGGCCCCCTGAACAAGATGATCTGTTTGTTTGGCCTTGGACAGGCATCATTGTTAACCTTCCTTCTGAGTTGGGGGATGGAAATATATCTTCATTGAGAAGCTCACTTTCTACTTATAGGCCTATAGAGGTTCACATGTTATGGGACGACCAAGACAATGCTGGATACGCTGTAATAGATTTCAGTCAAGATTGGACAGGTTTCAAGGATGCAATGGCGTTTGAGAAAGCATTTGAAGCTGATCACCAAGGTAAAAAGGACTGGAACGAACAGAAAGGGAACAGTGTTTCAAGTATTTATGGATGGTTTGCACGGGCGGATGATTATAATTCTGAAGGACCAATTGGGGATTATCTCCGCCGGAATGGAGATTTAAAGACCATAGCTGATATCGTGCAAGCAGCGAAACAGGAAAAGCAAAACATTGTAGCTAGTCTAAGCAATGAAATTGATGTTAAGAATGAAGATCTAAACAAATGGCAAGCTAAGTATAATGAGACAAGTAGATCTCTGGATAGGATGATTGAAGATAGGGACAAACTACAATTCGCATACAACGAAGGTTTGTCCACTCTCTCTTTCTATAGGACAGCGTTCGGTTGCCAAAATGGGAGCCAAAGTTTTGTCCTATATGGGCTAAAAGTTTTGGAATGGGTTGATTTTTTTGTGATCAGCTCATTCCAAAACTTTTATCCCATATAGGACAAAACACTTTGTCTCGGACTTTGGCTGTTGAACCCGACCCATATATATATGGGAAGCTTTCGGAGGCCCTGAAGAGAGCCAAACATTTTTCAAAATAGTGGTTAGAAGTTTCGGAATGCGTGAAGAGATCATCTTCACCAAAAATAAGCTCATTCTGAAACTTCTAACCCTAGTTTACAAGTTGAAGAATCGTGGACTGTCCAATTTTTGTAAAGCACTTTTGATGAGGTTAGAATCTTCAGAATGGGCTGATGTTTTGTGAGGATGATCTCCTCATCATAGAGATCATCCTCACTAAAAATCAGTGCATTCCGAAACTTCTATCCCATACATTGAAAAAATGGTTGGCTCTCTTTAGGGCCTTTGAACACCACCCATATATATATATCTTTAGGATACTTATCCTGAGGATAAATCCTGACCATTGGATTTCACGTTTACATGATCGGGATTTTTTTTCCAAGAGTGATTCTTCATAAATCTAGGTTCAAAACTTGTTGAACCGACGTTCACACTGATATATATTCTATCTGTACAAACAGAATGCTATTTTCAATTGCACCATATATTTATGATTCTTGCATCTTTATCAGAAATGAGGAAAATGCAGCGTAGCGCACGTGAACATGCTCGTAGAATATTTTATGAGAATGAAAAGCTGAAATCTGATTTGGACTCTCAGAGAATAGAACTTCAACGACGGTCTAGAGAACTGAATAAGCGTGAATCCATGAATGAACTTGAAAGAAGAAAACTCGACGAGGAGTTGACTAAGGTGATGCACTTCCATGTCAAATTGTGGATTATATTTGAAATTTTCATTGATGACCTCTCCGAAGATTCAGTCACTAGAGCAATCGGTTCTGGTTTAGGTGGAAGAGAGTCTAACCTTTTCTTTGGCACGTGTCTACAACAACCTAGAACAAAACACTCCCTTTTTCTTCATTGTTGAATACTGAATGTCGAAAGTGTTTTCTGTTTGACATAAATTTTGGATGGCCTCAGTATCATCTACATGATCCATCTATAAACCAGTCCAAAAGACCTAGAACCATTCAGTTTGTGGTGCATCACTTGCTATGCGAGTGGTCGACAAAAGATATGCTAAGATTCATTACTGCCTGATGCTCCAGTTTTTGGCTGTTAGTAAGTCACCCCTTTTTCAGCTATCCAAGTTTAGCTTATTTTTCTCTTTGAATGAATAAAGGTTGCTTATTGGTATTATATTGGTCCTTTTGTATTATGCCTCATTCAAGAAGTGAGTGACCAATTCATTAGTCTAGAATATTCATTTATTCATATTTGCTCCCCATATGTTATATAGTGTCAACAGTACACAATCTTTGTGTTCTCAGTTTAAATCAAACTACCATAGGTCATGTGTGGAGATTCTTGATACTAATACCAATTGTTGTCCTCTCAGAATGTCGTGAAAAATAATTCACTTCACATGGCATCCATGGAGCAGAGGAAGGCCGATGAGAATGTCCTAAGGTTGGTTGAAGAGCAAAAGGTGTGTTGCTTGATGTTTGGCCTTGATCAATCATTGTCCTTAAAAGATATTTGTTAGCATTTCTATCCTTTATTCCTATCAAAAGAACTTATATCCCATCTTATTGACTAATTCCTGTAATTTCTTGTTTTTTTTGGGAATATAAATATGCAGAAGGAGAAAGAGGCGGCTCTGAATAAAATACTAAAGTTAGAGAAGCAATTGGACGCCAAACAGAAATTAGAGTTAGAAATCGAGGAGCTGAAAGGAATGTTACAGGTGATGAAGCATATGGGAGGTGAAGATGATAAGGGAGTCCAGCAGAAGATGATGGAGATGGCCAAACAATTGGAAGAAAAATTAGAAGAAATGGATGATGTGGAGTCTTTGAATCAAACACTTATAGTGAAGGAGCGCAGGAGCAATGATGAGCTACAAGAAGCTCGCAAAGAGTTAATTATGGTGGGCTTTCTTTTTCTTTGGAGCTATACCTACATAATAATTTTTTATATTTAAACTTAGGTATTGGGATCGACAACATAAATCTTTTTTCTCCATTCAATTCTATCTAGAGAGATCTTTTTTCCCTTACATATTTTTTCCAATCTTTGTACTACCTCAACCATGTGATGTATGGCCTTCCTCTCACCTTTTTAGAGTCTTCTACTTGCACTGAAGCATGTTCATTGGTCTTTGTTGGACTTACCCAAACCATCTCAATCGACTTTCCTTCATTTTATATCCTATTGGGCCTTTTACCTAAAATGCCCTTGAATATTTTCACTCCTGATTTTGCCTTTCGGCTATACTTATTCAGTGAAAACGTTTCTTGACTGCTAAATGTTTCATATGACAATGAATCCAAGTTTTCTTATCACAAATTTCCATTTGCTTATTAGGGTTTGGAAGAGATGTTAAGTCGCCGTACTACAATTGGAGTCAAGAAAATGGGAGAGCTAGACGAAAAAGCATTTCAAATTGCATGTGAGGAAAGGTTCCCAGCAGAAGCAGCAAGGAAATCTGCTAAATTATACTCTTTGTGGCAAGATAATCTCAAGAAACCAGAATGGCATCCATTTAAAGTTGTGGGCGATGAATGGAACCCCCAAGTATGTTAAATATCCATCTCTTTCCTTCTATTATGCATCTTCTGCATTTGTTTATAGTATCAGTGCTTACGGGTGTGAAGGCTATGTGTATGCTTACATGGTAATGATGACCATCTATTTATTCTGACAAGGGTGGGAATATCTCGTGATTTCTTTTTATGCATTTTTATGCTGACATGCACTTATATAGACAATAACAGTTTCTAGTTGAAAAATCAAAAACTGGTTTATATATATATGTATATGGGTCGGGTTATTTTGTCAAAATCCTAGACAACATTTTAGACAAAGTATTGTCTTATATGGCTAAAAAGTTTTGGAATTAGCTGATTTTTTGTGAGAATGATCTCTATAGTCAGTAGATAATCCTCACAAAAAATCAGCCAATTCTGAAACTTCTTAACCCATGAAAAGTGGTTACAATATATGGTCAGTAGAATAGAGTGATTCAGGCTAAATATGGTGAGAAGGGTTATGGTTGGTATAGTGATGAGGCGAGAGGTACGTATGGGTGTAGTGTGTGGAGAGGCATTTTGAAGGGAGTCGATAAATTTGATAGGGAGATTAGATTCAAAGTGGGGTTGGGGGATAAGGTTAGATTTTGGGAGGATCGATGGTGTGGAACTTCATCTCTGTCGACTCAATTTCCATCCTTGTACGCTTGCTCTTTAAAAAAGAATAATTCAGTGAAGCAATGTCTGACTCGAAATGGGTATACTGATTCTTGGGATCTGGGATTTAGGAGGAATTTCAATGATTGGGAATTGATGGAGGTTGCATCTTTCTTAGATCTCTTAAACTCGATCCAACTTAGAGAGAATGAGCAAGATAGAAGAGAATGGATCAAGGCTAAGGATAAGAAGTTCTCTGTCAAGTCTTTCTATTCTTGCCTTCTCCCTCTGGGTGAGGTTTCTTTCTCTTCTTCTATCATTTGGTCTGCTTTTGTTCCTTCTAAGGTGTCTTTCTTTGTCTGGCTTGCCTCTTTGGGTAGAATCCTCACTTTGGATACATTGATTTGTCGGGGGTGGATCACCCCTAATTTTTGTTTTCTTTGCTCGAGGGACGGGGAGTCTGCTAATCATATCCTAATCCATTGTTCTTTCTCCCATGTTATTTGGATGTTTTTCTTTTCTCGCTTTCAGGTGGATTGGGTTCTTCCATTATCTTTTTTTGCGCTTTTAGAGGGTTTGACTTTTAATATCTTCTCTTCGAGAAAAAAACACCTTTGGGCTATCCTTCCATCGGCCATTGCTTGGGGTCTCTGGAGAGAACGGAACAACAGAATATTTCATGGCAAGGAGAGCTCAACTTACTCTGTGATTTTAGAGATTCTGGGATTTCTGTTCCTTTGGTCAAAGTTGAGTAGAGACTTTGAGGGAGTGTGCTTCCATGATTTTGTTAGTAATTGGGAAGCTATTTGTGATTAGGTCCTCCCCTCTTGGGGAGTTTTTTTCCTTTCTTTGTTTTTTCTTACTGTTTTTTCATCTTGTATTGGGAGGCTATCTCAACCTCCTCTTCTCGCTCCGTTTTTTAATATAAGCTTATATTTATCAAAAAAAAAAAAAAGTGGTTACAAACTAATGGTAAAAAATTGACAGTTCACGATTCTTCAACTAGTAAATTAGGGTTAGAAATTTCAGAATTGGCTGATTTTTTGTGAGGATGATTTTCTCACCATAGAGATCGTCCTCACAAAAAATCAGCCCATTCCAAAACTTTAAGCCCATATAAGACAAAATGATTTGTCTAGAATGTCATCTAGGATTTTGTCAAAAGAACGCTACCCTCTATATCTATATATATATATATATATAGCATGCTTACATTATTGTAAATCATTCTGATACTCTTTGACTATTGCTTGAGTTGAAGGAATCCTACTTCCCACTTCAGGTAAGCCAGGAATGAGAAATTAACCATTTGCAAATGGTATGGATGATGTAGGAAATAATAGATGAAGAAGATGAAAAATTAAAAGTTCTAAGGAAAGAGCTCGGGAATGAGGTCTATGATGCTGTCACAACAGCCTTGAAGGAGATAAATGAGTACAACCCTAGTGGGAGGTATACCGTGTCAGAGCTTTGGAACTTCGAAGAAGATAGGAAAGCCACATTAAAGGAGGTCATCAGTTTCATACTGAAGCAATTGAAGGCACCCAAGCGCAAAAGATTATAAGGTAAAGTTAAGTGTCCCAATGTTCTTTTTTTTTTTTTTTTTGGAAACCTAGGTGTCTGGCCCCCTTAGAGCACCCAATTAATCCTTGGGGCACTTGTGCAGTATCCCCTCCCCCCACACCCACCATGTAATTTCTGGGAAAATCCCTGAGGGTGGCCTATGAGGGGACTTGAAATCAAGACCTGCCTCTGTATTCTCTATAAAAAATGTGGTTGGAATTTATGGTTTTGATTGATGTCTGTTTTTCTTTGACTTACCGATTGAGATATGGAATTCAAATGAAGTTGCCCGTGATAAAGATCCTTCTCTTTGGAACAAATTGAATCATCATCAACAACAATGCGATGACCCAACTATTAGGGTTGATAATATGAATTCTATTTCACCAATTAGTTGAACCTAGAGTTATATCTTAGGTTAAGCCGGCACTCTTTTTTCACTCTGTTACATTTTTTTTTCTCTCCTTGTGGAGCCTTAAACATGCCCCACTCTCCCCCCCACCCAAATAAAAAACCTTCTTACTATTGTCATCTTTGCTGGTGCATCTTTATATATTCCTACATTGTTTCACTTGGTTTTCTTTTTTTGTTTTACCGCCTATTTTGGTGTTATTCTTAGATGTCAACAGAAGTGCTCATTTCTTATTTCACCAACTACGTTCAAGTTATCCTTTGCGTTGGGATGTGCCATCCCCAAAAGAATTGAAATCAATGCAGTGAACAAGTTGGCAAGAATAACTGGGCACTGAAAAACACACCTTTCCGGAAACAGTAGTTTATTGGAATCAGTAACTGAGGCATTGATCGATGAAGTGCCCAAGTGCAAAAAACTTACGATGGCTGAAATGTTGGGATATACATAATGTTGTGCATCTTGATTATCCTTTGGTACAAGTATGTTAGGTTCATCAACATGAATCCTTCACCTTCACCTTCACCTTCAGACCTACTACTTGAACAACCTTCCCTACTCTACTCTTTGGCACTAGTGTGGTATCTAGCAAAGAAGACTCCGATGCTTAAGTTAGATTCTTAGGTCCATATTTTTCAATTCCTAAATCATACAAAAACACTAGTAATCAAATTACCTCCTTATACTAGTTTCATTTGCTAACCTTTGCCGATGTTTCCTTTTTGTTACAAGTGCGTTCGTAACTCTCTTTGATTTCCAATGCTGTGATTGTCATCCCAACTTATTCTTGTCAGCATTAATGTGCCAACGTGGAGCTCTTGTCAGTTAGTTTGAATTTGAAGTTCTTGGTGTACATCTGTATATGCTTGCCCATATGAGTTCTATCTAGAGTCGTGTTCTTGGTTGAGATATGTGCTCTTGAATGCATACAATTTTGCCGCCTTCCCTTTCTTTGGGAGTACCCTCAACTTGCACCAATTGCTCCACACTGATGTCCATATTATCTCACTCGAACTTATTTTCTCTCTTATTGGAACTGCTTTTGAATTTTATTAGATGGTTTCGGTTTTGATTTTGCTACAAAGCTTCTTCAAAATTTGGCATGAATTTTAACGTGTATGAATGCATTAGATATAAAATAAATTTTTGAGATTGTACCATCTAATAATCCATCAATTTTTTTTTAATATAAATAATTATTTATCAATTAATTTCAAGCCTGAACCGATTTGGAATGGTTTGATTGGAGCAACATGGATTCAAACTCAATTTTGTGTTCCAATCCCACTCCAAAACCGGGTCTTAACCATGGGTCTGTGGGTTATTTATGAACAATTTGGACAAAAACCGGTTCTTGATGGACACTGCTACAGGATTTTCTTTCTAGCTGCCCCTTAATTTTTTGACGGTAAAATACTAACCCTGCAAAATTGGTGACATTAGGTTTAACCCTACAAAATGTAAGATTAGATTTACCCTTGATTGAAATTTTGATTTAGTAATTTGAGTTTTTGAAGGATAGTTTGAAAATATATATATATATATATATATTACAATTTATTCATCCACAAAAAAGACTTTACTTTTGACTTTTGATCGAGAGGTGTACCTAATCTTGCATTTCGTAGAGGTTAAAGCTAATATCCCCGATCACCACCTTGAAAATATTTCAAATATCCAAAATACTTTTCTCAGCCTCTTTTATCATACCTGAGTTTTAAGTTTTAGAAAAACCTACCTACCTGTTGGGAATTGGTGAGGGTGAAAGACATTGTTTTGTAATTTTTAACTGTATCTTCGAATCTGGATGCCCATTTGACAATTATTATTATAGAGAGTTACTATTGACACCAACTTTTACTAACGCCACACCAATTGTGTGCGATTCTATGATGATTTACATGAGAATTGGTTTGGCATTAGTAAAAGTTGGTGTGGCAATGACAACTCTCTTATTATTATATATACATTTTTAGAATATCATGAAGACGTATCCAAAAAGCAAAAGCGTGGACTTAAACAAATAAAAAACCGAATTCACTACTAAATACCCAAAATGCATATTTAGAACAATAATCAAATGTACATCAAAAACAAAAGTTATGGTCTGATTAGATTTTATTACTTTAAAAAATAAAAAATAAAAAATCACCCACTGTAAAATGTACACAATTTTTCTCATTTCAAAATCAATACTTTTTAATAATTAAAATCTAATAACGTTCAATCTATAATTTGGTTGCAATAGCAGTACAACAATTAAGAGCTCTGGTCGAGATCTTTGAAGTAATATCCAACTTAAAACCACTCACTTCTGTTTTGCAAAAGAAAATAATGTTTGAAAGAGCAAAACAACACAACCAAAACCAAGACAGTTCTCACGTCCGCATATACCCAAAACAGAATTGATACAGAAAATGTAACAAACAGCACAAAGGGATGGTACACTCGCAAAATAACTCAACTTTTGATACTAACCATATGTTACATTTCTACAATAAATTAGCGAAACTAAGTAGGTCTGCCATTGTCTTGCCACTTTCTGAGAAGGCAGCAACGGTTGCATTAGCCATTGTATTTACACTAATCGTCGCCTGCATTGGCCATACTGGAGTCCTGAAAGCTTGGCATCAAAGACTGGTCCAAATATGGAATTCTCTTTATTTTCTTTATAAAAAAATTATTCTTGACAAGTACCGTCACATCTCCGACACTCGATGAAGTCTTGTTCCAGATAATTGTGTGAATTGCATGGCAAGTGTCTGATCATGATTGTAAGCAGCGGCCCAGCCTCCATTTTTGAGGCTACCCATTTTACTTTTAACACAATTGTAAATGAAAGAATTGTGGCATTTCCTTGTGAGACTGGACAAGGGTTGAATGGAAATAGGTTACTCCATAACCATCTTTTCGATTGAAGTACACCCCATTTCAGTGGAGGAGGAAAGTCGATGCAAGGAAGGACTCCTGAAAGATCAACAACTGCAAGACAAAAACAATCTAATTAAGAAAATAAGATTTTATCAATAAGTAGTCTAAACAAGGTTAGGTTTGATTTTTCACATGGGAAAGAACCTCACTTATAAACGAATGAAGCAGATCAGTTGAAGAAATAGGGTGATTTCAGAACTTCTTTTAGATCAAAGTCTCCCCGCTCGGGTAAGGGAGGGAAAGTCAATTTAGGGAAGGACTCCTGAAAGCTCTCCAACAACTGCACAGGAATGAAGCCATTGAAACATGAGATTATCGATATAGTAACAAATTAAGGTCATATTCAACTGAGAAGATGCGTTACATTCTCCAGTATGGGTGTTTCGTAAAGTTCAACAAATTTTTCCCGAAGTATCTTATTCATTACATCTACATCACATGCATGCGTCCAATAGGAATCGTGAACTCCTGTAGTCAGATAAGCAATAATAATTAGAAGTCTTATCTTAATAATTAATGAAGTTGAGAAACAGAAGGAAATTTACAATGAACCTGCAAAGTTCAGGCCTGCCTTCTTGCACGCAATAGCAGTCATCATCATATGGGACCCATCAAGTGAGTGAACAAAATTTGGTGGAAAAGCTGTCTTCTGCCGCTGAACCATAACCTACAATGTCAAAAACAAGAAACACAAACAAAAGGATTGAGTAAAATGTTTCATGCTTGTAAGCTTCTACGATGTCAGGGGTGCATGTGAGAGACCTAGATTATATTTGAGTAGGGCTTAAATTGATTGGGTTCGGGTCAGATATTAGTATATCTAGATCCATATCCAATTTTTTTTATTCAGATCTGAATCTGACTCGGATCATATTAGCTAAAACCATATCCGAACCATTTTTCTTTTACTAAATCTAGATCCTACAGGATCGAATTACTTGATTTGGGTCAATCGGGTCACTAATTTTGGACCGTTCAACTTTTTTTTTTTTTTTTTGTGTGAGAGAGGGGGGGCTTGATGTTATATTAAAGTACTAGAAGAAAGATATCTTGAAAAACATTAAAATATAATTTTCAAAGCAATATATCATTCAGATGTAAGGCGTGGACCCGTATCCGACTCAGATCAAGGGACATCAACCCATATCCGACCCATTTCAAAAGTGAATGATGTCTTTAAGATTCCAAAATGAAACAAATTAGCTTAAAGTAGACCTTATCAGTTTCCCGACGCAGAGTCAAAATCTGAAGGGAGGTTTTAATCTGCAGTAGAGCATTCAGTCAAAATAATGCATCAATGCCATGAGGAAAATAAGTTGAAGAACATTCATTTTATAAAAAAAAAACCAGAGCACTTACAAGATGCATTCCTAATACACGATAGGGCTGCACAACAGGAAGTCCAAGAGGAGTAGTCCATCGCACAAGCTGATTTTCTGAGGCAATCACCTGTTCAAGTTTCACTGTCACTGATAGTAGAATAATTACAGAAGAAATAGTTGAAGGGAATGGTGAGGAGTAATAAGTTCTAGAGGGAAAGCATAAATAACCTTGAAAGCTAAAATTCTACTTAACATAACTAACCTAGGTTCAGAAGTGCTATAGCCTAAGCATCAAAATAAGTGGCCTACACTGATTGTATCCCAATTCCCAATATTTGTACAAGACAATCTAGTCAAATCAAATTGAGTCTCGGCTTTCGTTCAGAACTACTGCCTTAGTCAACAAGAACATAGGCACATGTTGGACAACATCAGTACCAGTGTCTGACACAACACCTGTGTGAAGCCTGAAATACCAATGTGCGTACCCATGTATTGTAATAAAAGTACTTATAATAAAAACAAAATAAACTACTCAAAAGTCCTTTTTAAATAAACATAACATCGAAATATATATATATATATATATATGAAAAGTAAAAGAAACAATTTTATAAGCCATAATTTGATAAACATATATTTTTAATATCAAACTATGGTTCTGTTTAAAATATATAAATTAGTGTATGGAGGGTAAATTACACCAACCCCCTTTTCGAAGTCATTGTTTAACATAAATCATTAAAATTTGAGAACTATTGACATATTAACTTCTCCTCGCAGCAAACCAATCAGTGGAATTAAATATTACATTCCAAATGAGAATAATTGAACACTAAATCCCCACCTTCTCCTTCTTAATCTCCTTCTTCTGAGCTTTCTTCTTCAATGAAAAGTTAGAAGAAGATAATCTCCTTCACTTCCAAGACTCGGAGAGAAAGACAAGTAGTTCAAAATTCTAAGTGTAAAACCACTTCCCAATCGTCCAACTGGAATCAATCCACCTCAATTCGAGCAGAGAACACTGATTCCTTAACCCCTCCATATTTTTTTCATTTTAGGACCCCTTTTCTTCTTCTTCAGAAAAACGCCCACTACTACTCAATAATACATGTGGCTTACGGTCTAACCATCTGGAGCTTTATTAATTCTAAATTCTTATGCCTTAAGGGCATTAAATAGTGATGGTATTACATGTATCGTTAGGAGATTTGGAGATGACTAGTAGCATGCTATTTTACGTACCAAAAAAATGTGCTACTCTATGTCAGGAGGAGCTAACATCAGGTGAGCCATCAGCTCATTAAAGTGTATAAGATAGTGTTCATCTAGGATTTAGAGAGTATTTATTGGCAATGCTACATCACTACTCCAAGAAGGTCACAAGTTTCTCAATACTTGGGCGCTAAAATAATTATTGCACCAATTGCTACAAAGATCAACCACTTTGAAAGAACAAAATTCCTTCAAAAAGGATAAAAAGAGAAGAATGTTGGGGGGGTTTCACCACGAAATTTTTTTCCCTAACTATACTCATTTCAATAATATACAGGTAACATGCCCAGACACAAAGAAAACCCATTATTTCAAAGGTAAAACTTATGTAGACTAGTATAGCAATCATTCTATAATGTGAAGCCTATTGCAATTTCTTAACAATTGGATTCTTGTTAAAACAGAATCACCTTGTTCTTTGGGAATTTTTCCCTCTTCTTTGGATATTATATGCCATCATAATTGAAGCCTTAACACCAAATATTTGTGGTTGGCTAAACGAATCACATTCCACCATTCACAATTCTATCCATAGCCACACCTTTTGTTATTGAAAGTGTGGTCATATCTAAGTATCGTACCATTTTGAAATGTATCGGCCAATACGTACCATTACTTGAGCATTCCAATATGAAACATGCCCAGAATCAAAACATAGATGACTGTTTCAGTATGTGCTGATAAGTTTCCAAATGTTTTCGTGTGTTCCATTTTACATCAGAATGTTTAGGCCGAAACATGCTGATGCGAAGTAGAACCTAATGTAACCAAATAAAAAATGAGAAAGAAATGACAGGTTAGAAATCACAACAAATAGGGGAATCACATAATGGTTCCTATCTAATTTTGATGAATATTTGAGATACCTCCTGTTCTCAAACTAATGGCATACTCCTTGAGCTCAGTCTTCTCAAGAGACTAACAAAATGACCTAAATGCGCAGGCATTCAACCTCTAGCCAAAAACACTTGATTTTTCTCCCAAAACTGGTCATATGCAACATTAGAATAATAAAAAATTTAACCCGACTTTAACCTTGAGATTCTACCTCCATCAACCTTCACACCTCGACAACTAGATAGAGTTTTGGGAGAAAAAGGATGGATTTATAAATGCGTATTTACATGAAAAATTGTGATATACTTGACAAATGTAATTATAAGTCATTTTATAATCTAAAACATTTCAGGAATGTTTCATTCCGTTACGTTGAATATTTTGGATTTTTCCCTTGATCCAAGAAATCCTCCAAAATGAAATGTTATATTCAGTATCTCAATCCACGCTCCTTTGGGCCTTCCTCTCGTTCTTTTAGAACTTTCAACTTGTATATTCTTTCTAACTGGGGCTGTTCCTGGCCTTCGTTGAACGTACCCAAACCTTTTTAATTACCTATTAGACAAAATCAGGTATTCTCTCAAATGTGTCCATTTCTAATTTTATCTTTCCCAGTCTTTTCACTCATCCATCTTGGCATCCACATCTCTGCTACACTCGATATCTTAATATGACGCTTATTGACAATCAAACATTCAGCTCCACAAAGCAGAGCTGGCCTTACAATCATCTTAAAGAATTTTCCTATTAATTTGATTGGTATGCATGGTCACATAGCACCCCAAAAGTGCGCCTACACTTTAACCATCCAGCTTTGATTCTATTGGAAGATCTTCCTCAATCTCTCCATTCTAATGTAAAAAGACTCCAGGTAATGAACATAGTACATTAAATGTTAGTTATTTAGGAAGATCTTCTGTTTCTATAAATAAAAGATCATTGGGGATTTTGTTTCATCTGTATCTTTACATTTGTGTTTTATTGCAGTACTTATTACTATAGAGAGAACTTAAGATGTATCATACACGTATGGGGACTTCATCCCACAATGTGATGGCATAGAAGATCTACTAGGCCAAATATCACCATAACAGGCGATCTTAATTGCCTAAGTTGTTCCATAAAATCAAAGAATGATCTGCAAGATCTCAGATAGTTATATCATTTGATCAGAGAACTGTGATCTCTGCAGGCCCATCAAATAATGGATGTCTACCCTCCTTATGTGAACCATCAACAAACAGTATTTCTGAAATATTACACTAGAAAATTGATGAAACACATACCTTTGCACAATCGCCAAGCCAGCTCATAATACAACGCGCAGCTTGAAACATCTCCTCTAAAGCAGTTAAGGTGATCTGCTCAAGCAATTAAAGATAATCTTGTGATCAATAAAGACCTTTCTAGATAAATTTGGGAGAAAATGACGTTGACTTCTTCCAATTTTAACTAATAAAGTATGGTCATTCCATACAATACCTAACACCCTCTAAAAGTGAGGGTGCAGAAGTATTAGTTCATCTGTGCTTACTTTTGCGGCATAATTAGATGCCTGAAAAAGCTGAGAGTCATCTTCAATAGCACCACGTTCCTTCAACCTCCTCTTTATCTGGTCACGAGCACCAATGTAAGTGACACCATACACTGATGTCATCACTGTCTGCTTCACCAATTTCCTATCCACCTACAGTTAGATATCGGTCGTAAAGATGAACTATTAGTTACACGACATAATCTGGTAAGACCAGCAGAATTAGACAGAATTCTTCTGATAGCACCAAAAACTACCTGATTTCATATGCCAGATGCAGAAGCCATTTTTTTCAGTCGGCCTAATTTATATGTATCATGACACCTATTCTAAAGGACATGAAATATAACAAACCAACCTGACTGATTAAAAGCCTGGCATGCAATGCATCTGGGTAGGTCACAGGATCTTTCTCTGCATCTACACGCATGATCTCAAGAACTCTGAATTGGAAACATCACATTCTCAATAAGATCTTTTTTTCTTTGAAAAGGCCACCAGTAAAGGAAATTATGGGCATTGTAGAATTAAATAACAAACAAACAAATTGCAGACAAGTCTACGGATTGAAAGCACACAAAACTTCTGAAAAGTGCATAATAGTCGTAGAAACACTCTTATTTACCTATCACATAATAGATAAGACTTACCTCTGCCATTTAAAGATAATAATTTCTGAGGCTTGTATACAATTTATTGACTTGTAATACCAAATCTTTATGTTTGTGGTGGTGTTTGGGGATATCTTTTTCTTAAATCAAATGAGTGAAAAAATCAAATTCGCTACAATTTTTTTTTAGAAGTATAATATATTGATAAAGAGAGAAATAAAATACAAGGGGGCCGAGAAAGCCTCCAAAAGAGAAAGAAAGAAAACTCAAGCTACACTATTCACATAAAGATTGCCATCTAAAAACGAAATCATCAAAAGTTGTCCCCACGAACTGAATGTTCTGTTTAGACCACATGTATAAAAGGCCCAAAATCTCCAAGAAGCATGCATGAGAACTACTAGTCTTATTGTTGAACACTCTATTGTTTCTCTCCTTCCATACCCCCCAAGCAATAGCCGTCGGTAGCATATTCCACAGGATCCTCTTTTTGGTGTGAAAAGCATTACTGGTCCACTCTACTAACAAAGAAGAGAACTCACGAGGGGGAACCCAAAAAACATGGAAAAGCTCGAGGAACTTTGACCAAATAATATACGCAAAAGGACAGTGGATTAAAATATGATTAACAGATTCCCCGTCTCTCAAGCAGAGGGGACAGCAATTAGGGGTGATCCATCCCTGCACAATCAGATTATCCAACGTAAGAATCCTACCGAGGGACGCCAACCAAACAAAGAAGGATATTTTAGAGGAGACTAACCTTGACCACATGATGGAAATCGAAAGTGTTCGCTCTGCATTAGCAGTAAGCCACATGTAGAAGGATCTGACTGAGAATCTCAAGTCCTTAGCCCTTATCCACTCCCATTTATCCTGTTCGCTTTCGTTGATGTGAAACGTATGCAGGAGATCAAGGAAAGATGTCACTTCGGTTAGCTCCCAGTCATTAAAGTTCCTTCTGATCCCCAAATCCCAAGTAGGACCAGACTCGTTGCCAATCAAACACTGCTGGATAAAACAATTCTTCTTAATAGAACAAGCGTACAAAGATGGATATTGAGAAGCTAGAGGCGAGGTGCCACACCAAATATCCTCCCAAAATCTAATTCTGTCTCCCATACCTGCTTTGAACCTAATCCCTTTTTGAAAATCCTCGCTTACCTTAAGAATCCCTTTCCAAACACTACAACTGTATGAACCTTTCGACTCGCCACTATACCATCCTAACCTCCTATCCCCGTATTTAGCCTTAATAACCTTCCTCCACAGACTACCCCCTCTCATCACCAAATCTCCACAACCATTTTTCTAATAGAGCTCTATTAGCTCTTCTAAGACCCCTTATGCCTAGCCCCCCATTCTTCTTAGGTGTGCAAATAATTTTCCATTTGACTAAATGATACTTCCTCCTACCTTCCCTATCATTCCACAAGAAGTTCCTCATAAGCCTTTTCAATCTACCTTCAACAGACCTCGGGAGCGTAAACAAAGAGAGGAAGTAAACCGGGATACTAGATAAAGTGCTTTCGATCAAAGTTACTTTTCCTCCTTTCGACAGATAATTTGCCTTCCACATGCTCAACCTTTTCTCCATTCTCTCGATCACTCCATCCCAGATTCTAATACTATTATATGGAGCTCCCAACGGTAGACCCAAATAAGACGTGGGCAAGGTATCATACCCACAACCCAACGTTGTGACCATCAAATGAATATTTTGAATCTCTCCTACCCCGAACAATTTACTTTTTTGCAAGTTAATGTGCAGACGTGACATAGCCTCAAAGCAGCACAATAAAACCCGAAGCACCCTCACCTGATCTTTCGAATGATCCAAAAAAACAATTGTGTCGTCCGCAAATTGAAGATGAGAAATCAATGGTCCATCTTTGACCCTAAACCCCGATAGCTTACCTAAATCGACCGCTCTTCTAAACAATCTACCCAAGGCTTCAGCTATAATACAAATTCGCAACAATTATAATATTGATACAAACCAATGTCCACTGATTCTTCTGAACAAGTGGAAACTATATCGGTAAATGTTGGGTTTTGTAGCGAACAGAATGATGCAATTTGCAGAGGACATTTTGATTGAAGAAAATGATATTCTAGGAATTTTGAATAGTAAGTGAATTTTGTTTATCTTATTCCTTAGAAAATGAACTTCTATGATCTCTCTTATCTACTCCTTTTTCCCAATCTCTTTAGTTTGTTTTAATGTGAGAAAGCGTGGTTAAATAGACCTCATGCAGCTGCAACTCCACAGAAAGACTGCAATCCAGCCATGATGATGGAGATGAAGATTAGTAAAGGTTCTTCCTTCAAACACGTCCAGTCACCATCTCTGCAGAAAGACCACAATCCAACCATGAAGAAGCAACGACATGGCCACCCACTCTTACTTTTCCTCTTCTGCTTCTTCTTCTTCATGATCTTCAGCTTCATCTTTTTTACATTTTTTCCCAGGTTGAATAGCTATTAAAATTGATTTAGGAAAATATTATATTGCACTGTTTCGATCTGAATATGTTAGTTCTATTAATAAAACTTTTTTTTTTCATAAGATTTCTTATATGGATTTCTAATGGGTCCCTCAGATAAGCTGAAAACAGTAAGGATTACATTGGTTGAGAGCTGAAAGCCTGAAACAGTAGAATTTTGCGCAGTCCAGGGTAACCAGCCTTCCATTAATATTAATATTTGACTCTCCTTGTTCAATGCTTCCATTCAATATTTCCAAACCCACAAAATAACACACAAAATGTGAATTTTATACAGCATGCTTTCATATGTTTAAGGGAAATTGCATACCTAGCCGCTATTCCTGAGTAAACATCTGCAGGCTTGTCTCCAGCAACAAGATTTACTGCAGCTGCTCCCAACTGTATGAATGGAACGATTTAAGCCGAAGACAATTTAGTAAGGCACACATGGAAGTGATCCCATTATCCTGGATATAAGGCTAAGCGTCCCAAATAAAATTAGAAGAGTCAGATAACTCTGCAGTCATACAAAAAGGTACTAAGGATCCAGTTGACAGTAACTTTTGATCATGGAATAAGTTTGATCGATGCAACTCAATACAAAAAAGTATTGTTTCGATATCATGGGCTATTCATGTCAAAGATGTATTGACCTATAGTCATTTTATAACAACAATTATGCATGAAAATGGATGATTGTTTTAGCTTTTTTTGTTTTTTTATATATTTTCTCATTTCAATGTATCAATGCCTTTTTTTTTTTCCGACAGACATTAAAATTAAAAAAAAAAAAATCTATGTTAAAGGATATAAATTAAAGTCAGTGTCACCAGAACCTAACTACTTAACATCAATTGACAACAAGAGGAAAGGGTCATTACTTTGTCTCTTCCAAGGGCAGCATAGTGTTGTAAGCCATTACATGAACCATCCTGGAAAAGGAACAAATCAAACAGAAAAAACTTCTCAATAAAACAAATTTTCCAGGGTTTTGATGGCCTCATTTACAGTGGGTGTTGGAATAATGTTCAATGCAAACGGAAAAGGAAAATATCATTACCCAAATTGTCTACCAATATCTGGAAGTTACATCAGATTTTTCTACCCTGATGTTTTCTATATAATGGATATGTATTGATAGTAACAATATATACCCCTATCACATCAGATTATGAAAGATCAATTCGTAACAAGATACATGCACAAAAAACTAATCTATCACTGATGTATCTACCATGGAAGGTTTAAACAGCAGGCCTCCAGCACTAAGCTATGCAAGAGAGGAGAAGGGGGGAAATAGGGGCCTTACAAAGGTGGTTAAACGTTAGCCACCAAATCGCACCAGTAAACATGGGTAATTGGGTATTGAAGACCATATTTAAATTATTCTTATTTTTCTCCAAATTTGGGTGAGAACATGTAGGTTTTCTAATGGCTCCTTGAGATCTAGTTTTTTTTTTTTTTTTTAATCATTACTGGGGTATATAGGTATGATTCAAATTGTATTGCTATTATGTTTGCTTAGTTAAGTGTTAAGCTAGAAAGATCCCTAAGCATTCTAAAGTAGGAATATAATTTAAACTACTATTTAGGGTTGATTGCCAACAGAGATGGGAATATCATGCTAGTTCTTCCGGCTTCGCAAGCTTCAGTAAGTTATGGAATTGAATTATCCTTCTCTTAAAGCATCCACTAACTCGGCATTGAAGGGGTTGAAGAGGATCTAGTGTTCTCAATTGATGACGAAGCTCTCCTCAGTAAAAATTCCTCATTCTTTTCCAGGAAATAGATTTTTTGAAATTAATTTCAGTTTCTCAATAGGAAATTTTATTGACATGCCAAACAACTCTAAGGGCCCTCATATTTTTAGGGGCACCTCTAAAAATAAAATATTGTTTTGGGCACTCCATTTTAAAATCAAAATCTTTAAGCTTTGTTTTTAACTTTGGCCTGCCCTTAGAAGTGAGTAGAGTGTCAGTATAACTTCCCTTTCTCAATATGGATCATAATGGATAGATATCAGAATGATAGAGCTGATCAACTTGTGAATATAGGCTTAGGAATTCCTCTCTCTCAATTTAGGATCATATCTCTATTAGTTGCTTAAATATCGACTACAAAAGATATATATTAGAATGATAGAGCAGATCAACTTGCTAAAATCACTTTCAGTTTAGGATAACATCTCTATAAGTTGCTCTTGAAGAGCCAGTGTAGTTTTGGTGATCCCACGTAATTTTGGTTTTTCCAATTCTAATGATATCTACCTATATATATTGTTCTCCATAAAAATATTATATATAATCAAATCACTCGATCAAGTTTCTAACCTAACCTGGTGCATTTTTAGTTAACTTGGACTAGTTGGATTGGCAAGTTGGTTCCATTGAGTTTGGGGACAAGCAATTGCAAAATCCAATCAACTCGATAGCAATGTGTATAACTTGATTTGTTGAGTAAACTCAATTGGATTTGGCAATTACTTGGCCCAAACTCGGTGGAACCAACTTCTCGAGTCAACTTGGCAGATTAAGCTAAAAAATATACCAAGTCAAATAAAACACTTGACCAATTTATTTGGTTATTAAAATTTCTGTGAAAAAGAAAAAATAAATATTTTATTTTTTAACAGCTATTCATAAATTCAATATAATTTTATTTGACTCATTTGAGTCAACATGCTAATTTTTTATTTGAATCAATACAATGGAAATTCAAGTTGAGTTTTAATATATATTCCAATAAAATTTCACCTTTTCAGGAAGACAAAGATGAACTTAAGCTATGATAGTAGGATTAAACAGATATTAAGGGCTAAGATAGATTGCAACTTGGTACTTTAGGCTCATTTGCGGGATATAAGGGTATTGAATATTCTGTTGTGGGACTGTTATTACACTTTTGATTTGTAGAGAGAAATGCTAAGGGATTTTGATCCACTCTGTATGCCCCTTTCCATGATTAATTGTTGTTTGGTTTCTCTTCAATAGTTCATGCTAACTCCCTAGATTTTTTGTACATCCTATATAGAACTGGTTAGTATCGTATAAAATCAACTAATAAACTTCTGCTATGCATGCCTAACTAATGAAGACATCAGGTCATCACCCTCTAAATATTACCATAGGAGAAGGAAATCACAAGCTTCCTTGTGGATTGGTGATAGCTACGGAGAGGACTTGAAAACCCCATATGCAAGATCTTTTGAAGACTCCACATTGAAGAGTGCATACGAGGTTGCATTTGGATCGAGGAGGACTTGTTGGTTGAATTAGAATGACCAACACATGACCATAGTGTTAAAATACGTAGGATTTATTTAATTTTCTGTTTTGGACTTTATTTTGGATTTTTTTATGTTTTGGATTTATTTTTATATTTTATATGCCCATGGTCATAGTGTAGATGTTTGGGGGTAGTTTAGTAATTTTAGGTTGTCTTTTATTTAAGTTTTTAAGGTTTGAAATTTTAGGAGAGATAGTAACGAAAATTAGATAATTTTGTAATTTATCTTTTACTTAAGGGTAGCTTAGGTCTTTTCTCTTTACGATTTTGTTTTTACTATTTAAGGACATATTTATGTTATTTTATGGAGCTTTTTGAATACCATTTACAGAATTTCTGGTTTTCCTATCTTGAATGTTAGAGCATTCATCTTGGTGAGCAAGAATCATCTATCTCTTCTATTTTCTTCTTGGTTTGTAGGTATAGTCTAATTTTTTTTCTTTTCATTTTATTTTCATAGTTTTATGTGATTTTTCTATTACTAAACCCTAGGTGAGCCCTTACCAATGTCTTTTTAGAGATCCTACACATACTAGAACCTACCGAAACCCCTACCAAAACTACCATGTTGTTGTCCAGCCCAAACCAGTCTAAAAACCCTTGTCTAGTCAACCTAAATCAACCACAAAATCATCGATTTACAGCAAGCTTAGACCATCCTAAAAACCTTATTTTTATTATTCTAACCTTAGGATCCTTAATTTTCTAGATCTTCTTAGACATTGTTAGACTAATACCCTAGGCTAGTTGGAAGTTCTACCTTTCACAAGATCCCTCAATTTAATATTTTATATTTACACTGACGGGACTTAAAACATTGTCTAGAATTATTTGTTAGCTATTTACTAGACTTTTCTTTTTTCTTTGTGGTAAAATCTGGTAGCTTATAATATTCATTGTCCTTGATAAAAAAAATTGTAATCTCAGAACCATCATTTTAGTTAGATCATAGTCCTACATCACTAGCAAACCTGAGAAACTAGGCAATCCCTTAATATTCATTTTTCTTCTGTGTACAAATTAATGGCCAAAAATCACTGGTACAACTAATTTTCGATGTGTTGGCCTATATGTCAGCCAAATATTTCGGTCTATAATATGATGTTCTACACAACTGCTTCCTCTCTTGTACAGCGGTAATTACGATGGGCTCGCTTGTATTTCAAGATACAATAAAAGCTTTAAGTTCTAACAATATTTAAAAATGTATTTACTTGTGTATATATTCTCAAAACAAACGCAAAGATCACAAGAGTATGATGTTCATAACCTGTTAAACAAAATACATATTTTTTTCTAATATACATTTTCCTATTTTTTATTTTCTAAAAGCATTTCCAAGTTTTCCTTATAAAAAACAACCAAAACAAAATGTTCAAAAACTCTGTAGAGAAAATTTTGTTTGCAGAAAAAAATACCTGGTGTATAGGCATATGTGAAATGGTAGTCTCTGGCGAGGAGCTTCTCAATGCATCAGAGAGATTGATGCAAGCTACCAAGCATTGAAATGGATCTTCTGCACCCAACCACCAACGCCTACCTTCAAGTGGTTTGTCTGCAGAATCAAATATATCGTCCAAGTGATTCTCAGTAAATGCTATTCGGCCATCGTAGGATAACTTGTCCACACCACCAGCATATAAATTCGCCATATGTATCTTCAACCACCGCAAGCCTGACTTTCCAAGAGGGCGTCCCTCTGCAAACTCAAGGATACCTCGACATAGATCCGAGCCAAGATGGTTTAGATGGGGGTGCATGGGGTATGCCCGACCTCTGAAATCAAGGTTGTGTGGGTAGAAGAAGCCATCCTCATCCTTCATTTTCCAAGCTACCTGCTCCCCAAGTAAGAAGTTATGGTATAATTTCTCCTCTAGAATGTACTAGGGTAACAGGAAGATAATTTGACAGGACAGCATGGATGAGTAAACTTCTTACAGCAAGTTTAAGTTCTACATCGCACCGCTTCGAATGCCTCTCACTATTCTCTTTCTTCAAGGTTTTAACTTTCCATTTCCAGCTCCTGATTTCTGCTTCGTCTTCCGTGTCAGGCTGCACTGGTAGAGGAACCTGCAATGCATAAAGATAAACATAAACTATATGATAATACAAGATAATCACCCACAAAAGCAAGTTATAAGCACATTCCCACAAAACAAAGTTGTAAAAAGCATTTCCACAAAAGAATTAAAAAGGTATTCTCACAAAAGAATAAAAAAAGGCATTCCTACAAAAGAAAAGAAAAGCATTATCACAAATGTTACTCACATCTTCACGGTCGACCAAGTCAGCAAGACGACCTCCAGTGGCCCATATTTTGTGTATGACACCAAAAACCCTTTTATTAACCCTCCATTTGGTATTGCCGAGTGTATTCAGGGCCTGGAATGTTTATTGACAAAATATTTATAGAATTACTTCACAGAGAACATTAAAGAGAGTAAATATCTAGGAAGAGTAAAGGTGCCAACTTGATGAGGTGGTAAAATCCGTGTGTGACAACAAAACGGAGGTCGAGAAACCAACATACGAAAGAAATACAAACTGAGACAAACAAAAGAGACGCACAGAACAATGAAACACTCTAGTAAGAGTGTCAGAATCTTCACACTTTAACTTGTCAAAAAAGAAAACAAAAATATCTAGCAAGAGGGTCAGAATCTTATGAAGATTCTTCTAAATGATTAAGGTAAAAGTGATGGACAAAGGTCAGATTCTAACAATCCAGATTTTTGGTTTTGTTCGAATTTGACAAGCATAAATTTCATTGAAAAGAGAAAAGGACAAATGAGAACCAGAAAGACTAAAAGGGAGGCCAACAACTACTACCAAAAGGTGCTATAAAAGTGAAGGACGAGATCATCGCCCACAAATTTTGGTGCAACACTTCAGATTTCATTTTTGTTTTATCTCAACACATTTGCAAGATATTAATTAACATTTACCGTGGATAACTGGTTCTATATTTTCTGATTTAAATTTTCTTTTTGGCAAATACAACATTACATATATGTCTTCTCCTGTCTGACATGTATGTGATACAAATCTTCAGAAACGAATATGTATGTATCAATGTCCTGGAACTAGAAGCCAATCGCCACTCCTCCAGATTGTTTGTCATCAAAAAATTCATATATGAATTATGAAAGAATACTTATATGATAAGGGGTACAAGTAACAAATCTAAAGGTTCTCAAACCTCAAAAACTGATTCTAATTGCTTCCGTGGAGCCCTCTTAATCGCCTCCCGTTGATGTCTTGATCCATGTGTGCGCATGACGCGAGATGGTAAGAATAAATGCGCACCTTTGTCATACCTACCAGAGGATAAAGGGAATAAAATTAAAATTAAAAAGCCAATGACCAGAAGAACGAATCAATCTAGCTGTTGGCATAAACATCCAATGAAAATGCTGAAATCATGGAAAAATCTAACACGGGGAGAGAGGAGGATACCATACCGTGTCCAGTTGATTGGAGGCACCAACATTGGCATATAAGGGATAACCACGTGTCTTGCCTAGTAAGACAAACAACAATTGTAATGATTCATGCATGACAAAGAAGGATATTTATAAATTAGAATGTCTTTTTTGCTTGCTCAACGTCCCTGCAAAACTTCAAGAATTCATGCATGCTTACCTAATAATAATATTATTATTATTAGAGAGATTCTATTTCCACACCAAAATTTTCTAACACCACTCCAATTCATATGTAAATCACCAAAGAATTAGCACACATCTTGCGGTAGCGTTAGCAAAAATTGGTGTGGCAATAGAAGCTCTCTAAAATTATTATTTATATTGGGGGGGGGTGGCGGAGGAAGTCAAATACTAAACAAGTAATACCAATCTTTTGAAAAGAAAAAAGTGGATTATTCTTACAGTTTTTTCTAGCCCTTGGCGGACTAGAGGGTCACATTCAATAACCCCAAACCTTCTGTTTGTTTTCCTGTTGAACACAGAAGTCCATCATGGATTAATATTACACATAAGAAATGGCACTAATGGCTAACTTGCAAATCAAGTAACAGAGAGAAAAAATTCTTACAGAGTGTCTTTTGTGACAACTTTGAGAGAGTGCCTGAATGCAGGTCGAATATCAGGTGGACCATCTGCTAACTGATCAACTGGAGGTTGTATATAGGCTGTTTCCATCAATAATTCAATCAGGCGACACCCAACCTGAAAAGTACAAGAATGGGATACCTTCGCTATATGCAGCACTATAAAGAAGAAACAGAGAATTTTCCAATAACTGCTATGGAAAATGCAAACCTTAGCCTGAGCATCCTGCCCCCATGGCTTCAAGTCATCTTGTCCCTTCACTATGTGCCTCACTTGCTGCAATTTTTGCTTTTTCACCAAATTCGTAACCTTTTTCCTTAATTTTTCTTTTTCTTTGGCTACAGCATCAGATTCACCTCCTTCATTTTTGTTATCTTTATTTGTATTACTCCTTGATTTTTTCAAAAAATTGTATATCCTAACCTGACCAATTCAAACGATGGTTATTAATCAGAACTCGCCGTTCATGCGCTGGAAGCGTAAGTCCAGAACATGGACCAAGGGTGTCTAAGCACAAGATACATCATCAAAATAGAATACAGTGTATCCTAAAGCAGTCTTACTTTCTTTTATAGCTTGGTGGACAGTTGACAAGGAAAGGTCTCCCTTGAAATTTTCCACGGAGTGGCTTTGTATCATTTTAGGAGCATCCGTGCAAAAAAGAAGAAAAAAAATTAAAGAGTACAAATGGATGCCAAACCGACGAAAGGAGGCTGCCTTGTGAAATACAATTCATTAACAGGATTCATTAGGAATCCTGCTATGTCTATCAGAATTGAGATTTATCTGATAGGTGATAAAAATTACATTTTTTTGTTATAATGTAACGTGTCCCCACCCCCTTTGGAAGTAGGAATAGTCCCTCCTGATACGCCCAGCCACCACAAACTGTCGTATTGGGTATATCCGCAGATGGGAAGACTCGATCTCACGTCTCTGGGGACCAACCCGGGGCACTGAATCACCGCTCCACCACCCGGGTGGTACAATTACATAATATCCTATAGAGCTGATGTATCAGAAAAAGCTAAAAAGATCACATCATTCATACCGAACCTTTTTCTTTTTTCTTTATTTTCTTTCTTTTCTATTTTGATGGGTCAGGGCTGGTGTCAAACACACAAGGAGCAGGTGGTACACCACGTCAACAAATTGATTGATTCAAAAACTGGAACTCATAACATATTGCAGTTTAAGTTAAGTGAAGCAAATAGAGAAATCCAAATTCCAAACTATGAACTATTTGTAAACAGAAGAGAAAGCATGTGTGCTAATTATATATATATGAAGAAAAAAAATCAAGTTTCATCAACCTCTTGTTCGATAGCTTCACCAATTTCCAAAGAAGCTTGCACCAATCTGACCATCCCATGGTCATCGCTCGTCATTAATAACCCCATCAACTTATGCATTGTGATAACTGCCATCATATCTGCGGGTAAGTGATCAAAATATCGAGCGTAATTTCCCCTATTCTTCCCACGTCGGAACTGTTCTTGTTCTCCAGTAATGGAATCACGAAAAGGCCCAAACCAACCAAGGAACAAAGATTTCATGTAAGGCAAATTGGGGGCCAACTTCTGCTTACACATGTCTTCAAGAAGCTCCTTGTACTCCCTCGCCGCCTGATCCCATGCCTCTGTCTCAATCTTCACTTGCCTTTTACGAAGTAAATGATACTTTCCTGGCCCCATTCCCCCAACCAAATTCTGCTGCTTTTGCTGCCCTAACTCAAAAAACTTCTTATCTTCTTTGCTCATTTTCTCTAACAACCCTTGAATTTCATCCACCACAGAGACATCTTCTTCTGTATCCGTCGAAGAAACAGCCTCAGCAACACTTGCAAACCCCTTAAAACTAATTGGGTTTCTAAAATATCGAAAATTGCGTCTACCCATTTGTTCTTCTTGAGACAATAATACACCATTTCGAATACCCATCTTCGAAAAATCAAAACTTGATTGGATTTTGAGCTCGAAAGATCTGGTTTTCTTCTGAATGATCGAATTTTGAGAAAACCTCGTCAGATTTCTTGAAGAGGCAACATGTTTTGCAACGTTTCTCCACATGTCTACCGATATTTTGCTCCAACAAAATTGGGTGTAAGGTTGAGGGTGGTTTTGTCGATCGAAATGGAATAAATCGAACTTGTTGCAGAGATTTCTAGTGGGTATGAGAGTTCGACTACTGGACATTCTAAGTATTACCAATTTTAGTAAACTAGATACGAGAGCTTCCCATCTTGTTCTGCGTCATTGCTGCATATATGTCAAACTTTTAAACCCCAGATCGAAGATTATAGTACAGAGGTTGAAAAATAACTGAAACTTAAACCCTAAACCCTATACGAGACGGAAAAAGACGGAAAAAGCCGCCTAAAACGGTAAAACCCTAAATGGGTCTTCTAATGGCCGTGGGAGGATGCGGATCGTGCTGAATGGGGTCGTCCAACCCGTTTGGCCCAACACACCCCGAACCACAGCCCAAAATAACAGAGTTTCCGTCCCATTCAAATTTGAAGATACGATCTCATTTTATCTTAAAAGGGAAAAACACTTTCCTTCCTAAGGGCCGTTGATTTCAAATTTGGCAATCCAAAGCCACAGCCTTTCTAAATTTCATGGAACAACTCATATAAATAAATTACTTTGGGCTTGATCCTTGGTTTTGAAAATAGACGGCTATTGGCTATTGAACTCGTACCAGACTTCCAAATTTAAAATTAAAATTTAATTTCTATATTTTTTTTTTAAGTTCATAGATTTTTGACCTCTACATCCTACGTCCATGTGGTATCAGATCATGTTTTTTAGATGCCATGAGGTGAATTCAACAACCTGAAATCTTACACTTTGGTAATTCATGAAAATTTGATTTCCACCATTGGATTGTACATAAATAATTATCAGAAAGATAGTTGATTTTTAGTATAATTTTAAAACTTGATTTCTATATTGGATTTCAAGATGTTTGGGCCACATAATTTGATGTAACCTACTTATTGAGTCAATTTGGCAAATCATCGAGTCAACTTGATTATATCAACTTGAACATGCACCTAGTAGAGTCAAAAACTCGACTTTGTTATTTGACGATATATGATATCTTGTTGGAGAGCAAAATAATTGTTTGTTTGTTTTAAAATATTAACAATAATTTGTGAAGGTAATTCTTTAATTTTACTTACAAGTTACCAAACAATACACTCAATTTAGAAAGTCGTATACAGCAACAGCAACACTAACTTTCTCTCAGTTTCATCAAGTTCATTTAACCATAGCAATTTTACATCTCGGTAAATATGTGCAATTGTGTATTCTGAGGGAAAACATCTATGGTTCTAACATATGGTGTATGTTAGAGGGGGTGTCAAAAAATTTAGTACGAATCCAAACGTGAAACAAAAACATTAACCAAATCTGTTTTCATTGAGATTGAATTCATATTCATATCTACTTTTCTCACTTCATCCAAGTACTTTTCAATCTTCCTCGCACTCTTTTAAGATGCCAACTTGGATAATTGAGGATCCACGAGTTCGTTGCACACCAATCTTTAAAAAAACCTTTTTATAACCACTTTTTAACCTATTGATTGCACTTCAATGCGTAACTTTTAAAGGAATAAAATTTATTTATCTTCCTGAAACTTTCTATTCTCTACCCATGCTCTACTTTGCTCAGGATCTCTAGTCATATTCTATTTTTCTTATGATTGATTTTGCTTATTATGTTCTCTTTAGAACCAAAGTATTTCTAGTAAAATGGTTTCAAAGCGTAAAACTTTGTAAACATGATTTAGAAATGATCAAGTATTCATTGCAAATATTATTGAACTAACAATAATTTCTCTGAGCTATGCAGAGGAAGAAGATAAATTAAAAAAAAAAAAAAAAAAAGTGTTGAAGTGTAATTTCCAGGTGAAGTACAAAGGGGAATTTTTAAGTGAGAATGCAAATGATAATAAGTGGTGGCAATTAGTCGGTCCCTTGCTCTAAATGAGATAGAAATCAACTGTCATCATTTCGACCAACTTCCTCTTAGTTTATCACCATATGAGTTACAATGTTAAGGGATCAAGAGTTGCTTAGGGCATCTTCTCAAAATGACATTGCAGAACTTAGCTGGCTTTTAAGAGCCCAATCGATTTCTTTTTTCTTTTCTTTTTTTAGTTTTAGGTAGCCATCATAGAACAGATTAAGAGTCAAAAAATTTTATTGATCAAGCGACATCCTTGCTCTGAAACCAGATTTTGTACCTTGTTGTGTTTACAATAGATTAATAGACAAAACATCGGCTTCTTTTTTCCTTCTTTTATATGATCCATAAATGTTATCCGCTAACAAAAACACAGAAGCACTTGTAGAAAAAATGACTTTTTCATCACCTCCCCAATTAGCGCTAAAAGTACGTAAAAAAAAAATAAAGGTTGACCTTCACTTAATCAAACCTAGAGATACCCTTGAGAATTACACGTCTGCTTTATAGTAAAGGAAGGAGAACTATTTATTGCATCTCAATAGAAAACATATCAGAACCACGAAGCTATGCACCACCATCTTTTTAACCAAATCCATGGGCCATTATCACCCTACCACGAAAGAATCTCTCCTTTTACCAAGACATGGCTTTTGACAAAATTGAATGGAGGAACAAGATTCATTCAGCGGATCATCCCAAATTTCAAATACAAGGTGTTGATGATCAGGAGCGTAGCCAGGATTTCTTGCAGTGGGCCACAGTTACTTTAGCAAATTTTAACTAGTGCGTGGTAATATCGTCCTTGTAATATATAGATGATAGTGTTTACCAACAACTAAAACTGAAAAATGCTCAGAATGGTATGGATTATGGACTAAGAAGAAGAATATGAACTTCTGAATTCTGATTCGTACGTTTTGAATGCAGTTTCGACTAATGCATTCATACTCTTAGTTAAAAGTTAAAACCATGTTGTGTGATTACCAATAAAAGAACAATGTACGATGAGCTATTGTGAATCACAAGTTTCAGTGTATTTCATGTTTCTTGTCCCAGATATTCAACTAAATGAGGCATGAAGTTCAGCACTGATGAACTTGAACTCAAGTATATGGAAACACCCATCACAAATTAGTGAGAGACAACTTACGTCAATGAAGAGTAAATTTCAGATTAGGGGTCATTTAGCTTCAAATATGTACACCTTTGCCTTGAACATGTCTTACAGTTCCCTGCATCCACCAAATAGAAAGAAAAAAAAAAAAAAAACTCTAAAACCTTTACAAAGCAAATTCATGGCAATCTCATGATCTCACGACCTTCCCTGCAAACATCACTATTAGCGTGTATAAAGGTGTTCTGCAAAGCATGGTTATGTTAAAAGAAAGTAGAACAAATGGACTAGATCAATTATATTAATTGTTAATGTAACTTAATAACTTACTGATAATGAAGATGATTGTGAAATTCTAAAACCTTACCAAAGCAAAATCGTGAACATCTTTCATCGCATGAACTTCCATGATTCCATCAATTTTGATAAGCAGCTCCATCAACACAAGAAGCATTATTGAAAAGCTAAGCAATAATCATCATCATCATCATCATCAATGTCTTATACAAAATTGGGTACGTTGAACAAACCCTAATCCTCCATTCAATTATATCTAAAGCCATGACTTTTGTTAATCCAAGTGCATATGAATTCATTGTCACCGCCCCCACTTGGTATACTATTGGTCTTTGCTGCAAATGATCAAACCATCTCAACAGCCTTTAGTTTGTCACCCATATAGTAACTACTACTATAATTTCACGGATGAGTTCATTTCTAATTTACTCTTTCTTAGACTTTTACTTATCCATCTTAGCATCCTAATCTCTTTTACCTTCAATCTATGAACAAGTTATTTCTTGAAAACCTACATACGGTTCCAGAAGGTATAACCAATCTTATTGTCGTCTTAGAAAATTTTCCTTTCAATTTGAATGGGATGTGTCTCTCATGTAGCACTCTGTAAGCACGTAGTCACTTCAACCATCCAACTCGATGCTATGGACAACATCATCCTCAGTCTTTCTATCCTTTTTGGAACCTAGATTTCAAAGATGGTAGGTTCAAGATATTTCTTATTCATTAATTTTTACAAAAAAATATATATGTTAAAGTTGCATTAACTTGGTCCTAGTTATTTGAAAGTCCTTTGACTCCAAAACCATTCTCCAAAGTTCTAATTTTGTGTTAGACTCCCTCTTTAGAGCAACTCCAATGCAATCGGGCTTGGGATAGGCATCCTCTCCCAACCATTGTTTTGCAAAGCCAGAGAGTAGAGACTTTACTCCAACGCACACTATTTCAGAATAGCCATTTTGAAATTATTTGAAGAGAGAGAATGAGGAAGAGGCAGAAGAAGAGAATGAGATTCTCTCTCTCTCTCTCCTTATTGGTGGTAAAAAACCATGGCAATTGAGAATCATTTTACTGTAAATGAATCTGTAGAGAGCCGTTTTGACTAGTACAGTTGGAGCACAAATCCCTTAAATAGGCAAAATGTCTCTCCATAATAAAATGCCTACCACGTATGCCCAGCCAGTATTGCTCTTTGCGGTGGAGTTGCTCTTAGTCTCGTCAGATGACATTTACGTTATATACAAATAAAATATATCAAGAACCTGCTGTTGAATATGAACAATTACTTTATCTATAATCGTAACAAATAATACAGATTTAAAGTTGATACTTGACATAAGCCAATTGCAATTAGGAACTCTCTTGTTTCCTCAAATTGGTATTGTACTAAACACAACTCTCTCACGTATTTCCCAATATCCACCAAATTCTCGAAATACGTTGTCATATGATTTGTTTGAGTTTATTAAAATTCTGTGGAGATTCTTTCTCTCTTTTTTCTGAAAATCTCCACTATTATTTAAGTAAAAAGTTTGCCTCCATTATTGACCTTTGGCATAAAACAAAATTGGTGCTTTTTTTTGTCGTAATCTTTATTCTATCACTCTATCCCATAATTTCATAGTAAACTCATAAGTTTGATGCCCTCATGGTTGGGACAACTCTATAAATCTCATTTGCTATTACAAATAGCTACCATGGTGCATTCTCCCCATTGATTGTTGAACTTAATTATCAAAAATCATCCCTTGTCATATTACTATTGAAATACTATATGGTCCTAAAGCCTTCAAGTCTTCATCCTTGATCAGCTATTTTCAGAGATACTCAATTTTACCAAAAAATTTGTGCTCTCTCACAACACTAATATATTTGGATTGAGAGGTTGAGAGAAGAGAAGAAAAGAGAAGAGAAACTCAGTTTCACTTCACCGTGTTTGGATTGACAGGAGAGAAATTAGGAGAGAAATTGGGATAATTTTGAAATTTTAAAATATCTTAAAAGAGATCAAAGGGCAGAGTTGGAATTATAAAATATTTTAAAAGAGTTTCTCTCCAAATCACTCCACTTTTGGAGAGAAAAAAAAAATCACTTTTTTTATTTGAATCATGATGAATGCACGTGATAAATCATATGCAGTTGAAGTGCATCATTAGTGTTTTTCTTTTCTATTCTCTCCAATTTTTTCTCTTCTTCCCCACACATAACCCGATTTACAAATATATCGAAGCATAGGTCGTGCAAATGAACAGTTACAAATCTATGGCATTAACTAGAGATTCTACAACAAGTTTCCAATAAGTAAAATCACACAATAAAATAAACGAGGAATATTAATAATTTTAACATCTATTTTACCAAAGGTGTACATGGAACTGGGAGACTAACACCCTCATATAATCAAACACAACAACATTTTTCATTTTTTTAAATTTATTTTTTGGTCTTTTTTTTTCTCTTTATTCAATGAGTATTCTACTGTCCATTCTCAACACCTAGACCGTACAACACACCAGCATATTTCTCAGTTGAGCCATTAAAGAATGACTCTTTCAATTTCCTGAACGAACAAGCGGTAAGCAAACTATCTGAACCCGCTTGATGACAGATTCCAATCCTCTCAACGTCTAAAAGCTCTGCAAGTTTGTTCAATCCACCATGAAGACTATTGCAAAACTTCATAAGATGCTTGATATCGTAAACAGTAGGGAAGTACATATTAATAAGATCGAAGAAACCAGCTTGTGTTTCAGGTAAATTCTGACAAGTTAAGAGCTTAAGCAAGTATCCGAAATCGTACCCGCTATGAAACGTCACCCAATGCACGCTATCGTTCAACACGATCCCAGACGACATCAATAGCTCGCCGAATCGACTTGCATCTGCACCTTTCTCTTTGTTCTTGTTGAAATCGATCCCGCTTTGGCGTAATAGCTCAATGGAATCATTTGCATATACATCATCATTGACACTAAATTCGCGGAAATTAAATTGCCAAATACAGTACTTATCGGTCCCACAAGTTGGAAGATTTCCTTCTTCGTCTGAAAAAGTGAGACCTAATTGGATCAATTTCAACGTATCTACGTTGGCCTTTAAGGTTAGATAGTGAAAATCGGTGCTGTTCTTGAAATTTCCAACAGGACGGAGAACGATTCCAGGAAACTCTGTATCCATGGCGATGTACGGGTAATCATCAACGATATCTCGAATCAGAGCAAATTCTTCTTCGAGGTTATCATTCCAAACCTCTCTGATGTGAATCGAATCGCTTTTTGGTAGAATCGACATTTTACAACCAAAACAAACAACAATTCCTCGAAACCAGATCTGTAGACAAACATAAGCAATCGGAACCCCAAAAACCGTAAAAGATGTATCTTTTCAAACAGATCTGCAAAACACCCAATAAAACGAACCTCAGATCAATATGAAACCCAAAAACTCCACAAAAACTAGCGAATCTGAATCAATCAAGGTAAAAGCCGACAAATGAAGGTATCAGGAAGCGTAGATCGAAAATCTGACCTAAGATTTGTTAAATCTCTAGATCTGATTTATAGATCTTGCATTACCGACCACTGGTTTGATCTTCGTTGACGAGAAATGAAGTGCAGAAGATGGAGAAAGAGATAAGGTGGAGCTTTTCTAGGGCATCTTTTCCCTTTTTTTTCTTTCTTTCTTTTTTTTCCTTTTTTTTTTTTTTTTTTGGAATTATTTTTCGATTTTTAATTTTAAAGGACGGACGTGAAGAGATTTCAGTCAACATCGAGGTTTTTTCGTCAACAATGAGATGCGCTTCGACTAGACCCGCAGAAACACGGAGATAAAGAATGTCAGAAAAGGGTAATTTGGTACTAAAAACTCAGATGGGATAGTAGAAAACAGTAATTTAGATATACTCCTCAGAATTTTGATGAATATTTCATATGCCCCTGCATTTTTTAACTTTTTAATGATATACCCCTTTTATAATCACATACTCATAAACTACCCAAAATTTCCATTCTCCGATCTATTATCAAAATCCCTTCAACCTTAAACAAAATATAAAAAAAAACATTGTTGTCAATCCCTTAATATTTACTATAAAAGTTGAAGTTTGTTTAGTGACCGTTAAATCTATCCTAAAATTCTTCATCGTCAATGCTTTATTTATTTAACGAAGTAATATAAGGTAAAATTTTAAAAACTATTTTTGAAATAGCACATTTTCTAGTAGACACTAAATCAACCAATCTTCATTTGTTGTGTGTTGCGGATTAAGTCAAAATCCTTGTCTATTATTCTTTTCATTATAACTAATGCGATGAAGGCATAATGGTATTGTTGTCATTGCATTTTGGGCACGCAAAATGACAGTAAGTGCGTATTGGACTTGTTTGTGTCATCGTATTAATGAAAGTTAGGCGAGGTGTACCCTTAAGGTAATCTAACCAATGGGAAGATACAAAAATAACTTCAAATTGTTGATTGTTCCAAAAGGGGAGGTCCAAAAATCATCTTTAAGTATGAGTGAAAAAGATGAGCGTGATTTAAAATTTAATTACATCCTGGTGTTTCAAAAAAAAAGTTAAAATCGAAACGATACTAAAACACTCGAAACGTAATACTTAGAAAACAAAAGTCTTCCTCCAAAAAATTGTGATCATGCATCATGTCGTCAATTTTAAAACATGAGAGGTTTGGTAAATATGATCCAATCTTCTACGGAAGACTAAGGTTGATAAGGTCCTATAAAGCCATTTTTGGGACTGTAATTACACAAGAATTATCGATACCTAATTGTTATTTGTCCCAAATAAACATAAATTGTATTAATTTGTTAAATTATTAAAACTAATAGATTTTCTTACTATTTGTAGGTAAAAAATGATAAAATTCGGAGGCAAATATTTTTGTTACAATATACAAGTCAAAAGGGAACATCCAACCAAATCTCGGAGCAAATAATCGCCACGTCACCGTTCGACGGTAGACCCCTAGTGCTCCGCGATAATCTCAAGGAATTATGCCTCGAGATTTGAGCTAAACATTCTAAACGCTTTGGTCGTTGTAACTAAAAGTCCTTCTCGAATCAACTAAAGTAAAAAACCTGACCCAATAACCCAACTATAAAAACTATAAATTGAGGGGTTGTCCCTAAAGGAAATGACCTCTCTTGGGCTCTATTCTTCTTCTTAATTTCTCTGCATTTTCTGATTTTTCTTTGGGAGTGAGAGCATCAAGAGTTGTTTCTTCATTTTTTATTTTTTTCCTTTTATAACTCCATTGCAAAATCATAAAGCATGGAATCAAAGTGCAACATTATTTATCTTATCCTCTTCTCTACCATGTTCTCTTTATTTTATTATTGTTGCAACTTGCTCCTCATAATGATCGGTTAAATTCTCTACAGAGAGCTCAATGATGCCGAAACGAGTCTTACTTAATTTCGTTTAAGCAACTCTTTATTTCCTATTTTAATTGTGTTTATGTGAAGTTTATTAAGTTTGAATTTTCTGATTTATATCCATTGTCCTCATTTCGATGATTTATGCTTAGATAAGATCAAGCTTAATCATGCTTACTAACAACTTGAGATAGAAATCTGATAATACCACATTGATTCACAATTCACAAACATTTTTTTATTCATCTAAGATTAATTGAATAATCCTCCAATTCACAAACAATGATTTATTGTGTGAATTGAGACTGAATTAGAGTTGTTTAAAATGTTAAGTTGGCTTGCAAAGGTGGATTTGATATTTCTAATTTCTTTCACATTGTTTTAAATTCATTTTTTGCTTTAATTTCAATTTACTTCTTAGCTGCAAAATTTCTATTTTGTTTAAAAAAAAATCTATTTTCAAAATTTGTTTTTGTTTCAATTTGAAATAAAATCTAAATCGTCGCTGTCCCTATGAATGAACCTTACTCACCAAGGTTTATTATAATTTTGTTCAATTTCATATTTGCAATGAACAACTACAAGTCTAAACAAATTGGCGCCGTTGCCGGGGATCAAACTCGGGTCACCCGCGTGATAGGCGAGAATATTCACTACAATATTACAATGACAAAGAGACAAAGAGAAACAACTGCACAGCTTTTCTTTAGATAAACGAAAAGAAGAAAATAACAAAGGAAAGATAATAGAACAACCATCTAGATACTCCTCTCTCTCCAAATCTCTCTTTATCTCTTTTAGATATTTGTTTCTCCCCAAGATGTGACTCTCTCTCTTTTTCTCTTTCCAAATCCATCTTGTAGATCCGTAGATCAAGGAAAAACATAGAGAAAATGATTGAAAATTTTAAATTTTCAATTTCAATAGAACTTTGTCTCGTCAAGCTAAAAAATCAAAAAATTTCATATGAAATATTATGAAACGAAAGAAATGTTTAAATCATGGTGATGAGTATACTTTTTTACATATTTGTTGATTTTGAAAGTAAAAAAAATGGAATAATGGCCCCTAATAACATGAAACTATAAATAACTAATAGCAAAATTGTACTACCCACTAACAATCAAATGCCTTATTTAAATGGGTTAGGATCCATATACTCGTGAAACGTGAACTTATATGTTCACGCGAGATCTAATTGTAGGTCAAAGATGTATCTCGAGAATATATTACATATTTCTAAGATACATCTCAATCGTTGGATTTCATGTATGCACAGTTTTATGCGAACATATGATGAGTTCACATTTCAATATATGTTTTTCTTATGGATTAGAAGGCCAAAATATATATATATATATATATATATATATATATAGGGGGGCGTTCAATGGCAACTTTTTAGCAAACTTTTTGGCAAAACATTTTTCAAAACATGAGTTAGAGGTTTTGGAATGGGCTGATTTTTGGTGAGGATGATCTCTACAGTGAGGAGATCATCATCACCAAAAATCAGCCCATTCCAAAACTTCTAACCCCATAAAAAACAGTTTACAAAAAATGGACGGTCCACGATTTTTCAGCTGGTAAACATGGGTTAGAAGTTTTGGAATGGGCTGATTTTTGGTGAGGATGATCTACTCACCGTAGTGATCATCCTCACCAAAAATCAGCCCATTCCAAAACCTCTAACCCATGTTTTGAAAAATGTTTTGCCAAAAAGTTTGCTAAAAAGTTTGCCCTTAAACGCTACCCATATATATATATATATGGGAAATGTTCAGCACCCTAAGTTTTACCACACACTTTAACAAACGTTTTTTGTCCTACATGGGTTAGAAGTTTTGGAATGAGCTGATTTTTGGTGAGGATGATCTCTATGATTAGAAGATCATCCTCCCCAAAAATCAGCCCATTCCGAAATGTTTAGCCCCATGTTTACACGTTGAAAAATCGTGGACCGTCCATTTTTTGTAAATCAATTTTGATGGGGTTAGAAGTTTTGGAATGAGCTGATTTTTGGTGAGGATGATCTCCTCACCATAGAGATCATCCTCACCAAAAATCAGCTCATTCCGAAACTTCTAACCCATGTAAGACAAAACGCGTTTGTTAAAGTGTGTGGTAAAACTTAGGGTGCCGAACGGGACCCTATATATATATATATAGGGAAATGTTCAGCATCCTAAGTTTTACCACACACTTTAACAAACGTTTTTTGTTCTACATGGGTTAGAAGTTTTGGAATGAGCTGATTTTTGGTGAGGATGATCTTCTAATCATGAAGATCATCCTCCTCAAAAATCAGCCCATTCCGAAATGTTTAGTCCCATGTTTACACGTTGAAAAATCGTGCACCGTCCATTTTTTGTAAATCAATTTTGATGGGGTTAGAAGTTTTGGAATGAGCTGATTTTTGGTGAGGATGATCTCCTCACCATAGAAGTTTCGGAATGAGCTGATTTTTGGTGAGGATGATCTCCTCACCATAGAGATCATCCTCACCAAAAATCAGCTCATTCCGAAACTTCTAATCCATGTAAGACAAAATGCGTTTGTTAAAGTGTGTGGTAAAACTTAGGGTGCTGAACGGGACCCATATATATATATTGTAGGAAAAAATAAATTGTTTTGGGGCATTATACTGAAGATGTGGTTATTTAATATTTACCCCATTCTCTAATAATCTTAATTTTACATAGACCTCAATCGAGGGGTATCTCATAACTTTGAAAACATAAAGGGTTATCCAAATATATCAAAATAAGAGGGGGTAAGGCTAGATTGCATAATCAGACTTTTCTAAGGTTCCACAGTGTACGACACGGCGTTCAACGAACAGCTGATTGGTGGGGGGTAAGACTTAAGAGAATACAGATTTCCTAGAGATGCAGACTCTCATCTCAGCCGTTTGTTTGATTATTGAAATCTAATGACCAGTAGAAGAGCAACAGGTGGCCTTCTAGAAAGTGAGATATTTATTTTCGTCATTAATTATAATGGACCAATCGAGATAGGGTCAATATTTTAATGACGAAAATATATCTTCCTTTTTCTGTAATGACAAAAGTGTCCTAGATTCTTAAAGTATAAGATGACGAAAATAGCCTTGGTTCATTTATTCAATGTCAATGATACCCTCGTCTCTTTTATTATGTTTTTTTCCAAAGCTAGGGGTTGATTAGTAGATGCTTAGTCACATTTTTTATTATATAATATATTGTATTTATTCACTCTTCAACGTGGGATTACTTTACATTAAAACAAACTGATCCTATTTGATAAAGTCGAAGTTTTCATAAACCTAGCCAACATTTTGATAGTTTGGGACACGTCATCTTTGTCTTTGATCTAAGACAAGTCATGTAAAGATAATGACTCGTGATAATCTGACTACCCCACGTGGCATATTCAATCGACTCTCGTGACATGACAAGTTCAGGAATCATAAATTTGTACTCTTCAAGACATACATCAGCAATTTTTTATTTTTATTTTTTTAATGGGAAAGTTAGATTATCACGACTGAAAGATAATTCGTATTCACTATCTTGCTTTCAAGATTGGGATGATTTGATTTTAGACAATCTTTGGTGTGGGAGAGTAAGTTAAATAAGTATATTTCTATTATTTAACATGATCACAAACAAATTATTACAATTGGAGAAATGTGATTTATTATTATTATTTTAATTTTACGATGAGATGTCCGAACACGTAAGCCCGACTAGCAAGGGTGAGACAATTGACCTCTTCAAACATTATATCTCATCCAAATCCTCTAGTTACGTACAGTACCAGCAAAACCACAAATACAATGTAAGCCAAGATCAATAAGCATGTGTCTAATGAGGGAGCCGGCCCTAGCCACTATACCCAACACTCATTAGTTGAAGAAGGTCAATTCTGTTGATCCATACTCACATTAATTAATATTTTAAAATTATAAAATTGTGTGTCAAGAGTAAGCATTATTGATGAAAAGTCATATTAAATAATTCGTCAAATTTCATAAAATATATTTTGATACATTCTCTTTAAACAAAAACAAAAAAAAACTGCAATGTTGAAAATTCATAGTTTTCATTAATTTTTACGCTAGTAGCACGTGTTCCTTCCATAATTAAAATTCCAAACTCATACAACTTTTACAATTGAGTAATGATGGGGTGACACAGCCTAGACACTGTGATTCTCACAGTTCTGACGTGGATACCAAGCCACGTCACCTACTTAATGAGTCAGCTGCCACGTCATTAAGCGAAAAAAAAAAATCAGCGTCTTCTCCTCTTCCTCCCTGTTAAGTCTTCTCATCTTCCTCCCTGTTTCCTCCAACGATTCTCTCAACTGTGCATGATCAGTTGACTCTCACACTCTCTCTCTAAGTTAGATAAGTCTAGTTCAAGAAGATCCTTCTATGTGCGAAACCGTGATTGAAATCGGGTTGCTAATTTGACAAATATTATACAAAGAGACTTGAGTTGAAAATGAAGAAGCTAGTTGGAGATTACATTTAAAATTAACGAGGTTGAATCCATGTCTAGTACTTGAAAATCAATCTAGTTAGATTGTTGACTAATAGTATCAAGATTGCTTCTAATATTTTTACAAATACAACTGAAACACCTATCTAAGAATTTATCTTTTACAAAAGATCTCTATATGTGGTTCAGAACCCACCCTACTTGTGTATCCTAGATTAAAGTTTCTTTCAACAACATCTTACAAGTTGGACTAGAGAATAAAGTAGTTTTGATACTACCTCCCAATCAACAATTTATTAAATTTTGATTCCAATTTACCTTTGGAGCATCCCCAAATTGAAAATATAGTGAAATATTTCTACAAATATGAAAATAACACAACTTTATTAGAAATGATGAAAATATTGCGAAAATTTATTTTGACTTTATTCAAACAGGGAGAGAATCAGAGAATCGGAGAAGACGCTGGTTTTTTTTTTTTTTTTTTTTCATTTAATGACGTGGCAGTTGACTCATTAAGTGGGTGACGTGGCTTAGTATCCACGTCAGAACTGTGAGAATCAGTGTCCAAGCTATGTCACGCCAGCATTACTCTTTACAATTAAGTAAAATTCTCGATAATTTTGGTATGTTCCCTAAATTTTGGTGAAAATTAGTAATATCACTCTAAATTTTCAAATGGAAATTATACATCTTAACTTTGAGTTGCCCAAGAGACCAATAAATAAATAAATAAATCCTCCAATCTTCAAATCTTTAGAGGGAGATACGGGTTTGGTGGAGGTTGAAGACGACGAGTTCTTTATAAGTTAAAGGGATTTTGAGCAATATATTTAAAATACGAGTCCAAATCGTATGCACCCATGGTGGAAGATTGAAACCCTCCCCCCTCCCCCCTCATCACATGCTATTACCACCTAAGCCACAATACAAGAAATTAATGCCTCAAATATCTCCATTTTAAAATTTCCTCTGATTGTACAGCTTACTTGCCATGTGTTCTGACATGGGAGGAGGATTTCAATCATCCACACTGAGTGCATATATGATTTGGACTCTTAAAATATATATTATAAGGTTGAAGAGAATGTTTTATCATGGAAAAAAAAAAACAGAGTACCTTTTATTTACTGGGGGTGTTTTTTTAAGTGAAAAATTAAACAAATGCTTTCATTGAGATTTGAACTCAAGACCTCCCGCTTACTAAACGGGTGCTCTAACCAACTGAGCTATGAAAGCAGCTTGTGCAAAGGATTTCTTTTTTTAAAATTACATCAGAACAAAGATCAACCATGTACCCCACTATTTTTTGTTGCAGTACACCAATCACATAGATCATTTTCCTTCGAGATACACAAGAAAAAGATTTATGATTTTACATATCCCAAGGCAAATGATCAACGATACTGTGATGAGGGCATCAGAAAATCATTATTCTTATATTGATTTTGACAAAGAGAATTTGTGGGACAATCTATTGGTAAGAAGTGTGCCCTCTTCCGTTGTACAATGCAATTTGGACATCAAATACTTTAAACTCTAATTAGCATTAGAGACATGGCTCAGGGTTTGTGATCACCAAGCAGAGTAATAATTTGGTTTTTGGGTGAACAATTTTATAGATCAGTGAACCCGAAAGAATACCATATATGGCACTTTATTATAATGGTATTTAAGGACCATAGGTTGAGAAACTAACTGCAAACAAGGTGTTTAATGAAAACTCGAGATCTTACGCACAAATATCAATTTTTATCAATAACTTGCAGGCATGTTTAAGCATTTTCTTGGATTTCAGTTTTTGGGTTGTTGGATCTGAATATTTTGAATTGCAAATCAAACTGGTTTTTTTGTGTCATTTGCTCGCGACTGCCCAATCAGTGCACGAGCATTGGTCCCACGAAGCATTTTCATCGTGGGTGTTGGATCAAATTTTTATTAATATTGCCATCAAATGTTTGATGAAAACACCAAAACGTCGCTTCAGTGTCTTTAACCATACAGTTGTATGGTCCCACCTCTTGGTGGCAATACAAATCAAAACTCAGCCTGATTGATATTTTAACTCATCGAACTTCAATAATTTTTTGTGTTGTTGTCTAGTTATTGATTTGAACTATTATATATTTTGGCATGATGGAAGTCGTGTCTTTATAATCACCAATCAAATTGTTTTTTTTTTTTTTGTTGTTGTTGTTGTTGTTGTAGACCCACTATTAAGGGTGGGCCAATAATCCTTAGTATTGGTAATCTTGGTTAACAAGCTTTTGTTACAAATAAGAAAAACAAACTTATTATTTTCCACCCAATTGATACAAAAAATAAGGTTTAGATATGATAGGATTTTATCAATTTGGTTTTGATCCATTTGCACTTATTAGATAATTTAAAAATATAATGTGATTTATTTTTAAGTTATCTTATTCTATGTATTGTCGAGGTTAGTCTTTCCCAAAAAAAATCATATTTGTCAAAATATTTCAATATTCTATGTTTTAAGATGGTTCGCAAAAATCAATGATTATATTGGCTTGATGATTGTACCCTTGGTTATGTGAAAATCGATGTCCTCAACCAAAATCTACTTCATTTTTTTTTAAGGTAGCCTAAGGAGGATCCTTGCCTTTGGTGAGACTAATCTATTTTGGGCCTCACGTACCATCCAACACCTTGTCACGTGTCATGACATTTAAGTAGCCACATTTATGTCGAAGGGCAGGCATATAGAGATTTAAAGACATGACTTGGAGTGCAAACTCAGTTGCACCTTACCATCTCGGCTAACCCCCAGTGGGTAAATCAACTTCATTACTGTCCCCCATTTCAATAATACCTCTAACTTTCTTGACTTTCCTTTTTTACTCCCTTAACCACAGTGAAAACAATCATGTGCATGTGATAAAACACAATGTGGGCTTTATTCCCTTTATCCCGGACATGTTAGGATTTATTATCTCAATGAATCCCAATGATAATATTTAATTTTATTGTTTTACCTCACTTTTTTTTCCATTTGAAAAATACCCTTTCAACTTCACCATCTTTCATTTTCTAGTTATTTTCAAGAATACCGAACTTTATTGTCTTTCCTCTTCTCTGCTCGTTTTTTCCTCTTTTACCCCTTCAACCCCAAGGAGGATGCTCATATCGTGTAAAAATCATCATCACCCTTCAAACTATCTATCATTACCCTTATTCCAATTGTTGGAATGTTTGCAACATGAATCATTTGAATAGGTTTGGGTATACTTGATTGATTCAAAAGACAAAATAGATTATTCAAGCCAACTTGGACTCGGAGAAACAATTTTTTATTTTATTTCTTATATGAATTCACTTGATATCGATAAAACTAAAACAACCATTGACATCTCCAAACCCTACTTTAAATAAATTTAAAGATTGATAAGATGAAATATCATCATAAGAAAAAAAAACTTGTTGGGAACACAAATATTGAGAGTTGTATAGTTAACAGATGATGATAGAAACATTGTATTTCTATAACAAGCCATTATAAGGACAAAATACAAGATAAACTCTTAGAAAGACAAAATCTGGATTTATTCTTAGGGATATTGAATGTATCCTTGGGATGCATTTTTTATCCCGACAAATGAATTTAGAAAATTAAGGTGTACATACAAATGATATATAACATTCTTAAACAAAATTATGAATCAATAGTCCAACTGTTTCCCATCAAATATTGTAAAAGAGTTTTGCTAATCATCTATTATTGTTTGATTAATATTACCCAATTATTCAATTGTGCTAAATTTTCATTTTTTGTTTTTCCTCCGTAAGATTTGTGAATGAATCCGTTGTATCCAATATAAAAATAAAAATAAAAATAAAAAACCTTCAAGCACATGGATTGAAATTACCCAATTGAACAAAATCACGTGACATAACAATTAGAAGAGTCGATGTAACTGAGCTTTTTCCCAATAGCAAATTTTGTTCCTTGGTCATATTGTTGGATGTGACCACATTCAAATGGATACAGAGGAGGTGTGTGCCCAAGTCGCTAGTCCCCTGATCCATTTTGTATGTGAATCGTTCGTCTGTATATCTTATGAGTCGAACTTGACGGATTCCTATGGGGGGGGGGGGGGGCGCTTTCCTAATTTGTCTCATTCGCTCTTCTATCACACTTGTGGAGCACTTTTGGTGAGCTTTCTTGTGAGCCAATATTATCTCGGGAAGAAATGATATGTGAATTAACAGTCTTCGTATGACTAGAATCTTTCTCGAACCTTAGATTGAGGCGCTTTGCCTCTGTGGGGGCAATGAAGCTATGTGTAATTTCGATGTCCACCATTGCCTGCCAAGATAAACCAGAAGCATAGGTCGTGATCGGTAGAATCATATATATTTGTTGATATTACACAAATTATTTAATTGTGCTAAATTTTAATTTTTCATTTTTCCACCATAAGATTTATGAATGAATCCATTGTATCCAATATTAAAAAAAAAAAGTATAAATAAATAAAAAACTTCAAGCACATGGATTGAAATTATCCAATTGGACAAAATCACATGCCACATGACAATTGCCAAAGTTGTATGATGCTCGAAAAAGTTTAACCGAAACATTTTATTTATTGATTTAGTAAGATATTAAGCCTTAGTTTGGATTGTTTTGGACTTAATCCAAGGTTTTTAACTTCGACATAAGTCCCAAATTTAAAATTAAAATTATGGTGAAAAATAAGTTTTTTGAATTTTTTTTTAAGTTGATAGAATTTTATCCTTTATAACGTTGAACCATCCCATCATGTTTTTGGATCCACGTTTCACCTTAAGATATTCCCCTTGAGGTGCCTGCAAAAATTTACGGACGCATAACAACGTGCCACGCGGCAATATAGAGTAAAGAATATACGGGACAGGAATTACCGATAAACATTTTAAGTATTCTCATATAAAATATATAAACCCTTCTTCTGCTAGGGTTTGTTCCTTTTATCTTTCTTTAGTGGGGTTTCTCATCTTCTACCAAGGATCCGCAACAACCACCGCCGCCTACGCTCGATATCGTCTCGAATCGATCTTAGGTATGGTTTGATAGATGTAAAGTTATGCTTTAATTTCAATGCGTCCATGTTCACAGTGTTATTTGAAGATTTTCTGTAAATCTGCTATTTCCCAATATAGTTTTTCGTAGATTCTTGAATTAACATGAAATGGGTTTGGTTCAATTTACGTTTGTTTACGAATCTTTCTTCCATTTGTTTGTAGTTTAATCTAGAAACAAGCTATCAATCGAACACAGATAAATAGTTGCTCTGTCAATCAACCAGACCCAATTTCGATTAAACCCAGTTTTGGTCTGGTTTTCATTTTGAGAATCTGGGGTTGGTTTCATATGGAGCAACTGTTACGATCCCAAGATATAAAAGGGCTTAAATTTCCGCACCATTATATCCTAGATGCTTTTTCTGTATTAGTTAGGTCAGTAATCAGTATCGAATGGTATCGGAGCAGGCAGGCCCACCGTGCTTCGGGTTTGAATCCCAAAATGGGTTCCCTTCAAAGAAAGAACCGGATTAAAATCCACAACGGGTTGAACCTCCAAGGACATTGGCTGCACAGAATGGAGGTGTGTTATGACCAAGGCTTAAAATGCCGTATCAATTGAATGTTTCGGTTAATGAAAAAATTGATACGATATTGGCAGATACATTCCCCAAACATTTAATGTTTCAGGGTCAATGTTTCGTATTGGTTTTGGCTGATACCATGGTTATGACAACAAGAGATAAGGTCTCGACTTTCCACTCCATTATCGCTCATGTGCTTTTGAGTTCAATTGGGATGGTATTGATTTAACTAATTCTGGGACCCAATTAGAAAAACCGCTAGCCGTTGATCTCTGTAGTACATTTTTATAATATATGGGCTTGTGTATTTCTCAGTTTAAGGTATCAAACGATACCATCTACCATTTGTCTGGTTTAAAGTTTTTTGTTTATGTGAAGAGTACTTTATACAACATTATAGGTTATTAAGTGCTGCAATTTGATATCTACATTGGGTAATCATAACGCATGGAATTTGAAATGCTTAATTGAAGTCATGGTTGTATATAATATTTTTCTCCTAACTGATTTGTGTTCCCCTCTATTTTTTTTTCAGCATCCAAGGCGGTATCGTATCCGATATTCAACTGAAAAATGTCGGGGTATGTAAATATTTCCATTGTTTGCTTGTATCTTTGAACAAGGATGGCTTGTGATTGATATTTCATGAGTTTCTTATTGGTATAAAAAAAATGAAAATACTTGAATCCTACATTGGTTTCCAATGCAAATGCACTGCAGAAATCTTAAATGCCACTAAAAAAAGTTACAAATGATTTTCTTGATGTGGTTTACCTTTTTTTTTTTTTTTTGTGGCCAAATCACATGATGATATATATATATTTTTTTAAAGAAGGTATCAACCTGGTGATTTGGCAAAGTTTGTGAGTGGTACTACCAAGAGAGAGAGAGTTGATTTTTTTAGGGAAGTTAGAACAAGTTCATGTATAGAAAATGGGAAGTTAGCATAGCCAATATAATTGGGCATTGTTGTCCAAAGGTATGACAATTCTATGTTTTTTTGTGTAGCGCAAAAACATGGGCATGAAACCCATTTTTTTTTCTCTATTGTAGTTTATTTGATAGGTTTGCCAATAGAGGTGGTAGCAAATGGTGCAGTCATAAAATGTAAAGTGGGTTTGAGTGGAAATTTATGTTCTTTTGTGGTTGCTTTTTGTTAAAAAAAATTGGAAGTCATTAAAGGAGGGAGTTGGCTAATGGTACAAACCTTCCAAGCTTTTGTGTGTAGCACTGAAACAAGGGTGATTAAATACTTTTTATTGTATTGTACTTTACTCAATAGACATGCCAATAAGAACTGATGTGTGGCATGGATAGGAGACGAAGGTTAAGGCGGTTGAAAATGGCGCAGTCATAAATATGATTAAGTGTTTTTGAGTGGGAATTTGTTCTTTTTGTGATTGCTTTTCATTCAAAATGAAGGAAGTTGATGTACTTTTTTACATTCTCTATGGTCACCGCCCTTGTTCTTTCATTTCAAAAAGCTAGTTAATTATCTCAAACAACCCCCCCCCCCCCAATGAGAGGTTGTTTCACTTATTTCCATCTACTATTGCAGTGAAGAGGGTGTTGCAGTTGAGACCCCAGCTCCAGCTTTAGGGGAGCCCATGGACATCATGACAGCTCTGCAACTTGTATTGAAGAAATCGCTAGCCCATGATGGTCTTGCTCGAGGGCTCCATGAAGGAGCCAAGGTGATTGAGAAGCATGCCGCACAGCTCTGTGTATTGGCAGAAGACTGCAACCAGCCAGACTATGTTAAATTGGTCAGAGCACTTTGCGCTGATCACAATGTAAGCTTGATAGCAGTTCCAAGTGCTAAAACTCTTGGCGAGTGGGCTGGTGTAAGTTCAGAACTGTACTAATCTCTGTCTGTGAAATTCAATTTCTCACTTGCATGGAAGATTTCATGCTTTTACGATGTGTTTTATTGATAGTTGCAGATTGCTTATTCACCATTTCTGATTAATGTTCTTCCTTAACCCTTTCTACCCATCTCTTGTTGTCCACTTAAACCTTTTATTGAATTAATGGACTTGTTTTATGTCTCTTGTATCTTACAGTTGTGTAAGATTGATTCAGAAGGAAAGGCCAGGAAGGTTGTAGGTTGCTCCTGTGTTGTTGTGAAGGTAAGAAGAATTTAGACATAAGAATTCAAATTCCATCAGGATTATTACAGCATTTGATGTTTTTTTTCTTCTTTTAACTGATGAATCTCTTACTATTTGGTTTCAGGATTATGGGGAAGAATCTGAGGGTCTTAACATAGTCCAGGAGTATCTGAAGTCTCACTAAGTGTGATGAGATAGCAATTAAGTTCCATTAGGTGATGTCCTGTTTTGGAATCGGTTTCTCCCTTCTTTTTTTGTTTGGATTGAGGGATCATTCTCTTTAGTTTTGAGTTTATTATTTAGTCCTTTTGGTACTTCGATGTTAGAATGGAATCATCTTCAAATTGAAGTAATCTGTTTTATTTATGATGTTTAAGATCTCATGCTAAACCAGTGCATGTTTGGCTGCAAGGGAGGAGGGATTTCTATTCGAGAAAGGTGTATGATTTTCCTCCTCTGACGGAATCCAAGCTGAATATAATGCAAATAACGTTACGATATCAAATTCTCCATGATTTGTTTCTCTCTTTTCCACGTTGTGTTTAGATTGAGAGAAATGGAGAGAAGAAAAGAGAAAATAAATGAGTTTCTCTTGTTTGGATTGTTAAGCTGGAGGAGGAGGGAGGGAGAGAAGAGAAGGGAAAAGAAAAAAAAATGTGAGTTTTCTCTCTTCATAAGTGTGCAGAGATTTGGAGAGAAATCTTTTTAAAATATTTTATAATTTCAACTCTGTTCCTATACCTCTTTTAGGACATTTTAAAATTTCAAAACCATCCCAATTTCTCTCCTGGCAAATATGATTGAGAGAAATTGAGTTTCTCTTCTCTTCTCTTCACTTCTCTCAATACAAACATAGTGTAAGAGAAGAGAAGAGAAATTCAATTTATCTTAACCATATTTGGATTGAGAGAGAACTTAGGACAACTTTGAAATTTGAAATATCTTAAAAAAGATATAAGGGCAGAGTTGGAATTATACAATATTTTAAAAGGGTTTCTCTCCATTTTTGGAGAGAGAAAACTCATCTATTTTTTCTCCAATTTTTTTTCTTTTCTCTCCCCACTTAACAATCCAATCAAGAGAAATTCATTTATTCTCTTCTCTCATCTCTCTCCATTGCTCTCAATCTTAACACAGCGCAAGGGAAGAGAAACTCAATTTCTCTCCAACATGTTTGGATTGAGAGGAAAGAAGTTGGGACAATTTTGAAAATTTAAAATATAATAAAACAGATGTAGGGAAAGAATTTGGGATAATTTTAGAATTGTAAAATGAGTCGTGCTGTGGTGACAGTATTTATTGTGATTCTCACAAGTCTGATGTGGACATGCATATATAACTATAGATGGTTTTTAAGTGGCACTTGGTATCGACCATTGTTTGCATAAAGGTTAAAGATGAGGGTGTTTTCATCAGTTTATTAGTTTCGCAAGGAAGAGTTATGTCAAAACAGTTTGAAATCTTAGACGGTATCTACAATTTTCATTGAAACTTTCGGACTGCATTAAAATTGGCTAAAAAATAAACAAAATCGAAAGTCTCTTGCCTTCAAATATTTGCATTAGATTTTCCAACTACTGCACCTACCCAAGTAAATTTAACCACGGGAGGACTTTTGTATCATTTAGAAGCCCCCCCCCTATAAATGTGATGAATATTTCCAAAAAATTATTTCTCACTTAGTTATGGTTGGTAGCATTTCTGAAGTCCGAAGTCTTGAAAATAAAAATCAGACTTTAGAAGTAACAAAACAAACACAAATAAAACTTCTAAAATATGAATTTTAAAGGTGGACCATCCCCATTTAGACTTTAAAAGTATTACCAAACACACACTTAATCATTCTATTAAAGAATTGTTTTATAATTGTTGTTAATGGATATTCATGATCTGAAAGTATTGTATAATCGCCCACTAATCCAATTAAAGTTTGGCCCACTCCTAACATCACACAACAAAATCAGCTGAACTAACGGTTGGATTTGAGCATTGTTTACATGGGCTTAAAATCTAAGTTTATTCATAAATGGACCTGGTCAAGATGAGACAATGCTCAAATTCAATAGCTAAAAATCCCCAAACTGGATTGTGTAACTTGGTTTCGTGTCTCGTCTCATTCAGGCCCAATATCGAGTGACTCAACACACCCCGCACATGGGGGCCGAACTAGGCCGAAGCACATGGAGATATGAACTGGGTTATGTGGGGGAGAGAAAGACCCACTCTGGTATCATGATAAATTTAGGGGTCCAACTGAAAACCACTTGCCAATTAATGCAATGAGTGTTTGATGTGGGACTAAACTCAACATGCCACAAAATTCAATAATTGTTTGGACATATTCTAATTGTCCAAATTATATTGTGACCGATATGATTAATGAACACCCTAGTTATGTTAGAGGAAAATCCCTTGGATGCATACATGGAATTAAATTCAGATATATCTCTACGACATATCTTGAAACATTTTCATTTCCACAAGGCTTAACAAGATATTTGACTGAAAATTTCTTTTTTCGCATATATTTCATTGGAAATCACTGTTCATTTAACAAAATATTTTGGTAAACTGTTACTTTCATCCGTATTATCTTACATGGATTAGGTATTTATTTGTTATGCAAAGCTTTTCAGCTAATGGTTAACTATTAACATTATACATAGGGGTGGGGTGGGGTGGGGTGGGGTTAAGGGCACCCCATCAAAAAAATGATGGTTAACCCCACGTAAACTTTTAACCCCACCCCATCAAAAAAGAATTGTTAATAGTCCATTTTTTTGTAAATACCTAATAATGTTAATAGTTAACCATCAGCTGATGAGTTAACCCTATTAAAAGTGGTTTACAAAAAAATGGACTATTAACGATTCTTCAACTTGTTTTGATGGGGTTAGAAGTTTCGGAATGGACTGATTTTTGATGAGGATGATATATTCACCACAAAGATCATCATCATAAAAAAATCAGCTCATTCCGAAACTTTTAACTCATATAAGACAAAACAATTTGGCTATGGTGTGGGTGCCCTTGGTAATAATTGGGTTGCCTTTAACACTACCCTATGTATAGTCTAGTTGCTCACCTTTAGTAAGCTGTATTTTTTTGACCCAAAAGTTTTTGCATGATTAGTTGTAGTTTATGGAAAGAAAAATTGACATGGAGGTGTTTATTTATTTCTTCCTTATTGGTCTTGATATGGGTTATGGATTTTGTTGCATTATATTACAGGTTCCACTCGGAGTTGTTTTGGCAATCCCACCCTTCAACTACCCTTTCAACCTATCTGTCTCAAAAATTGCTCCTGCACTCATTGCTGGAAACTCAGTTGTTCTCAAGCCTCCAACTCAGGTGTTTTACATTAAACGTAGCTAGCTGTTCCACTGGGCCTTTAATATGTACAATATCATAGGATCCTCTATTGCAGCACACAAGTAATTTCTAGATCATCTTTCTTAAATGGACCAAGTTATTTTGTGTGACATGTTATATAATTGAATGGAGGAGGCTTCGATGGTGATAATTATGAGGGCGATGTTCTTCTCATGCGGTCGTTCCCATATTCCTTGTATGGTGCTGTAGCTGTGCTCCACATGGTGCATTGTTTTCACTTGGCTGGTTTTCCCAAAGGCCTAATCAATTGTGTTACCGGAAAAGGCTCTCAGATTGGTGATTTTCTCACAATGCATCCCGCGGTGAACTGTGTAAGGTAATCTGACACTCACTATTGGCTTTTGTCCATAAGCTTTTAGTTTCTTTACTTTTCCAAAAACTAACGATCTTCAACTCGTGAATTTTTCTTGCTTTTTTACAGCTTCATGGGTGGAGACACTGGAATTGCAATCTCAAAGAAGGTAGGCATGATCCCGCTTCAAATGGAGTTGGGAGGGAAAGATGCATGCAATGTGCTTGAAGATGCGGATTTGGATTTAGTCGCAGCCAACATCGTTAAAGGAGCTTTTTCCTACAGGTAAGCGAAAATCTTGGATCGTTATTTATTTAAAAAAAGAACATAGTGAACAAAAAATCGCACACAATATACAAGGATTTACGTGGTTCAGCAGTGTGCCTACGTCCACGGATCAAATCAAGAATCCAATCTCTATTTTCTTTCTAGTTTTTACATCCCTAGAGCTCTCTAGAAAAATAAAAAAGAAACAGAGAAAAGGTGTCTCTCCCCCAAAAATAGAAAACCCTTAAGAAAATATTACATAATTGCCCTTTACACAACAGTTACTAAATAATTTGAACTCTTCTCCAATTGATGAAAATGTTCTGCCTTACAAACTATCCACAGTGGTCAAAGATGCATGGCTATAAAAGTTGTTCTCGTTATGGATTCCATAGCTAATACTCTCGTCAAGAAAGTGAACGCCAAAATAGCAAAATTGACTGTTGGACCTCCTGAGGATGACTGCGATATCACCCCGGTCATATTGGAATCGTATGCGAATTTCATTGAAGGGTTGATCATGAATGCCAAGCAAAAAGGTGCGACATTCTGTCAGGAGTACAGGAGGGAAGGCAATCTTATCTGGCCCTTGTTGTTAGATAATGTTCGACTTGATATGAGGATAGCATGGGAGGAGCCATTTGGGCCTGTGTTGCCGGTCATCAGGATCAACTCTGTCGAAGAAGGAATTCACCATTGCAATGCTAACAATCTTGGCCTTCAGGTATGATACTTTTTTTTCTTAAAATTTCTACAAATGTCCTATATTTTTCATAAAACATCAATACACCTTGATTTTCCGGGGAAAAAAATATCTCCTACACCTTGGTATTGTCTTAAAATTTCTACAAATGTCATATATTTTTCATGAAACATTGATACACCTTGATTTTCCGGAAAAAAAAAAAAAAATCTCCTACACCTTGGTATTCTGTTGCAACTGATCCTGGCTTATCCGCCAAATTAACAAAGAAAAGGGCTGAAGAAGCGACTACATTTTTTTTTTTACTCTTGAGATTATTGTTCATCTTGATTACTTTCCTTCGTGATGATAAGACTCTGCTTGGCTACAACATGTAATTATCTGGAAAATATCTTTGCATAAATGAAACGACAATTGTTCTAGAAAAAGAAAATCTTTCTTTTAGTGAAATTATTTTCTCAAAATAAAAGTTGCTTGGCTGACTATTTTTCTAAGGAAAAAAAAAAGTGTCTTTATTTCAAATGAAGATTTATTTAGGCAGAAAGCTCTATTTATAATAATACCTTTTAGTTACTGTTAGAATGGTCCCACATCATTTGGGTACTATTGGAATGTGCAATGTATGAAACGGGGTCAACTCTCTCCTTGCAAGCCAGTTTTCATGGATGAGTTGGGCCCATAGGCTTTAACATGGTATCAAAGTGAGTGTACCTCAAGGATGGATTGGGTTAGTATCTCCAGCCCTGCGCGGAGGGGTAGAGCCGAAGCTCTAGACGTAATTTATTTTTTTGTGTGGAAAAATGATGATTATGTTTTATTCAAAATTATTATTATTTTTCAAAAAAAGTAGATGTTGCAAACCAAACAAAGTCTAGATGGAAAATTTCTTTGCAAATGACAATGGGGAAAGCTAATACATATAAGTAAAGCACAGGGTTGTGTCTTCACAAGAGATATCAACAAAGTGATATCGATTAGCGACGCAACGGAGACAGGAACAGTTCAAGTCAACTCTGCACAGGCTCGTGGGCCTGATCATTTTCCTTTCCAGGTATATTGACACTCTGATTTAATATTACTGTTTTAACATTTTCCTCAAACCACAAAAAATATGTGTTGTTGCCTGGTTTTAAGGATAGTGGAATTGGATCACAAGGAACCACTAACAGCTTTAACATGATGACCAAGATCAAGAGCACTGTTATCAACTTGCATACCCCTTCATATGCTATGGGTTGATATGCTCACTTCCCAATGTAACATCTTCTGCTGTAAGAAGTCTATCTATCTACCCATATCTACATTGTTTTCTTTTAAGAGCTGATATTAACACACCAACTTTTACTTATAACACACCAATCCATATGCAAACAACTGCTTAATTTCAAAAGTATTGCTGTGTTGCAAGTAAAAGTTGTGTGGCAAATAGACTCTCTCTCTCTCTCTGCCCTTTTTGGCTGCTGCTTCTTATTCTTCCTTTATACAGTTGTCTTTCTGACTTTGAAATATGGAAAATAAAGTTTTCAGAAAAATAAGATTTGCAAGCTTTTATTTTACAATTTGTCAAGAAATTGATTTTTCATATGCAATGAAATACTATTAAATCAATATTCCTATGAAGCTGGCCGTTCAGATTTAATTAAAAAAAGAACAAAAATTACTACAAGGGAACCTGAATAACAATCAAAAGGCTTCCTCTATTCCTTTGTATCACGTCTTTATGTTGCTCTAAAAATAATTCGTCTTAAAGTGACTGTAGGACATTCCATTTGACACTGAGCTGACGTGGAGGTGTGAACAGAACCATAGATGCTTTTTCGTTTTTTTTTTTTTTTATATAAGAAAAATGGTGTGTGGATGTTCTTATTTGGTGTGTCATATGTAGTGTTTTACTAATGGGAGGGTATTAATATTAGATAGCTGCTATTGGCTCCCCAACTTTTACTTATTCCACCCCAATTAAAAATAAAGAAAATAATTAAATGATTGCCAATAAGTAAAAGTTGAGGTGCCAATAGCAGCACTCTCTCATTTTATTTATTAGATATCTATTTTTTTGGATTTAAGATTTTATATGAGTCTAATCATAATTGTAAACAACTGATGAAATTGTTTGAACAAGTTTTATAATGCTTCGTAGTGCTTAAATAATAATTTGAGCCAAACCCTTGTAAAGTTTAAATGGCGTGTTCTAATCTTTAAATAGGATGTGAGAAATAATTTAAAAAATTGGGATGTAATAAATAAAAGTTGAGGTACCAATAGCAGCTCTCTAATATTATGAAAAAAAGGTTGGGATCTGTAGCCTCACTATTGGGAGCGGATCCTCTGTAGTAACGTTTTCATTTAAGTAGTATAGATTCATATATTGAAAAGAAAATCTAACACCTCAACCTTGCGAGGATCATAGTGTAGATTAGAATTTTTTATTTTTATTTTTTAAATGAGAAAAAAGGGTCAAAATTTTAAACCTGGCAAAGACTTTGAAAATGGAGTGCCCCTAAACTCTAATTTTTCAAGGAATGAGATTTTGTACATCAGTGACATGGTTCTCCCTCAAATCGTCAAATTTTACCATTGGGAAAACATACTATAGAGGATCTCCCATACTTAAAATGTTGGCACAATAGGAGACATGATATTGAAATTTTGTAAAAGTTGCGTTTTTTTTTTTTTTTGAGGGTGGGGGGAGAGAGTATGCACCATGCGAGAGGGGCAACCGATCTCCTCAAACAAACTCCAACTAATCTTCAAAATGATGATATTCACGCCTTGAAATATAAAGGGGAGAGAGAATTTTTGAAGGCCTTTCTCTATCATTGTTCACATTTTTTAAATATTTATTATATATATATATTGTAAATAGTGTTTTTGACTTTTTCTTTTCGTAGAACATGTTTTAAATACAATTTTTGTTCCTTACTTATTATATTTTTGTTTTTTCTCAAGTGAGTGAACAATAATTTAGAGAATTAATGATGAGTTAAAGATTTGGTTGGTTGGAGTTTAAAGTGGTTTGGAGCCTTGTTAGTAATTCGGAATACGGCAAAAATTCGGCACGTGAAAATTTTGAGTTGTATTCAATTTTGGATTGCAAAAATCTAGTCTAAAATTCGATAAATGTATAATATGCGGTATATACATTATACGTGTATTATCCGTTTCATTAAAAAAAAAAAAAAAATTTGGTTACATGATACTGATGTTAATAGTGATGATGATGATGATATTGGTGATAGTGAAGGTGATGATAAAGTGATGATGGTAATAATGAGGATGTTGAGTCAAATTCGACTCCCACTAACTATATTCCTATGGTGACCGCACTAGCTTGGACCAAGCAAGCACCAGCCATAGCCTGAGTGTTAGGCGTAGGGACTAGTCAGGATGCATGCAAGCTGGCTCGGATACCTTTCGTTATAAAAAAATATAAAAAATAAATAAATAACGAGGGTATTGAGTTATTGTTCAATTGGTTTACAAAAGAAGATCAAAGTCAACGGATAAATCAATCTGAAAAAATTAAGGTGATATCTTAAGTAAATGTACATGAGCATATCATTATTTTTTAAAGACGAAAAAGACATTTGTCACTTAAAAAAGGTGAATTCCTCCAAAATTTTGAAGCATGACCACTTTAAAGTAGAACTTATGTTACACGTTACAACTTACAAGTTTACACTTTATAACATGAAATGAGTTACAATAGCATATTTTTTTGTTCGAGTTTTATAAAAATTTGAGGAGTGAGAATATATTTTATTCTTTTTTAACTTAAAATAAGTGAATTATTCAAAATAATTCCATAATCCGAAGAATGATACTTCCACATAAAAAATGAAAAAAAAAAAAAATACTAAAATTTTCACGAATTAATGAGGAGATTGCTAACTAGGGTTTGGAGTATTGAAATTTGAAGAAATGTCAATTTAAATACTTGGGTTGGAGATACTCTTACTTTTTAAAGTTAGCTTTATTGGCCAATTAGTAACTTTACCCACAAAGTCTTTGACAATGATTTTTTTAAACCTAAAAAACATAAAGTAATTATGACAAGAAGTCGAAATTGGACATTTGGTAATTTTAAAATGAGAGGGCATTTTAGTAATTTTAAGCTAGTCTCCTTGATCGCGACAAAGGATAACATGCCATCGGTTTGAAAATCCGTGGGGTATCTTTCTAATTTACACAAACACCCATAGGGGTACCCAAAATTACCATTTTTTTTTATAACTTAATAGATATACAACCTAAACAAAGCCTAAGAGGGACTTTTGTTGGATTAAAATAATATATACAAGAGCATCTTCTTAAATTCCACCAGACATGCTTTACAATTTTTTATTTTTTATTTTTTATTTTTATTTTATTTTATGGACTATTCGTATTGCATAAACTTGAACATAGCATAGAAGGCACTTTTGTAATGAAAAGGAGAAAAAATAAAAAAAGGTGGGCATCTAACTTAGATTCATCATCACTTAGTCGGAGCATGGTTTCAAAACTTGTCTGAGACCGAGACATATTGCCCAGCTACGACACAGACAGACAAGTCAATGTATCAGACGAGATTTAAAATTCAAATGTTAAATTTTCTCACTGTTGAACGAGACGTCTCAACATATCAAAAAACTCGTTTGAGATGACTCAGTCTTTTCACGGATGAGATGAGAAGTCAAAATGAGTTTTAAAATCATGAGTTGGAGTATGAGTTTAAAACGACAAGGGAAACTTTTGAAAAAAAAAAAAGAAAAGAAGAAAATGAAAAACAAACGAGAAATTTTGAGAAATAAATAATATATATATATTAAAAAAAAATGCATTCATGATGTAAAGTATAATATATTTTACATTTAGTGTAAGTATAATATTTTTTTTGAGCAAAAAAAATATATTATTGAATATTACGTGCGATAACATGAAGCCACACACCCACCCATGGGTTGCCTAAGTGGTAAGGTGAGCACGTGAAATGTGGGTTAGGCGCACGTCACGGGTTTGATTCCCCCTCTTGAGTTTTCTCATGATTTAACTGGGGGACCATGGCGGTGGGTTGCTGTGGTAGTCCTCCCTAAAAAAAAAAACATAAAGCCACACATAATTAAACATTTTACGATGATAAAAAAAGGTTTGACCATCAATGTACCTTTGGAAAAAAGTAACACACTATTGAAAAAAAAAAATAGCATGAAATATTATCATCAAATCCTACATTAACCAATGAACCAAAGTACAAACAACCATAAGACACTATAAATTAATCATAGACCTACAAAAAATGGGTTAGTTTTGTTTTTAATTTATTTTATTCAAAACATAGAAAAAAAAAGTGTTTAAAACATAACAGTCATGTTCAAAACATTTAAACGCGTTTATTTGAAAAAAATTGACTTTGTTATTGTTTTAATTGTTAGTGGTACAAAACGTGTTTTAAATGAGACTTCAAAAAAAATTGAGTATTTTTGTCACTGTGCTTGGATTCCCTTGTCAACGTTTGTTCTATTGATCATTTATGATGCAATAATTATAACAAAACGTCCTAGAAATTTGGATAGAGCATCTTGCCTGTAATTCCCGCTAAAGACACCCATAAGGCACTTTAAATTATTGTTAGGGACATACAATGTGGTCACCAATCTTATAAGTTTTTTTTTTTTTTTTACTAATGGGGGTGTTTGGACCAGTTGGCCCAACTAAGGGGGCAAGGTTAGATAAGCACCATATCTCGCTCAAATCCCCCGAATACATACAATACCCCACAAGTCACACATACCAGATAAACTAGGATAAATCCTAATGGGTGGCCAGCATTGAAAGTTGTCAAATAGTAAATAGTAACTTGAAACCTTGCATACGTGTTTGGCATGCACAACACAACAAATCACAAATTGGATTCTCTTTGTCAATGTTACTAAAAAAAGAGAATTATTTGATGTGCATGGGTCGTAGGAAATCTCAATTCGATCTCATTCATGAATGAGATGTCAATTAGAAATTTGAAACCATGTTCTTGATTGGTCAACCAGTAACTTTACCTTAAAAGTTGATGACAATGAATTTTAGAAGAAAAGAAATATCAAGGATTTTGATAGAAGTTGAAGACCAGGGTATTTTGGCTACATGAAGACCACGAAGCTTTAAAAATTGAATCTATAGTTTACAAGGCTTTGGTGCCATGATTCCCATGTGATTTGTCAAGAAAAATAAAAATAGTGCAATCTTTTAATTTTGAAATGGAATTTTAACATTAGAGTGCAAGTTATTTTTTTAAAAGTGATGGAGTGCAACTAGTATTAGGTGATGTTCAACTAATTGGCTCCTTTCTTATTTTATCGATTATTCTTAGATCATACTGCATTAACTTGAATGGATCATGGGAAGCAAAATTCAAAATGAAAATGAGGGAAAAAAATGCATTTGGGCGTAACTTAGATTCCCTTAGCAAATTTTGTTATATTAACCATTTATGATGTAATAATCTTTACTATTATAATGAGAGAAGGGGAGAAGAAGTGGCTGAACACCAAAATTTGGGTGATCATAAATGCCCCTACGTTCATATCTAAATTTAATATAATCAAGGTCATTTTGGTAAAAGACAAAAAAAAAAAAATTGTAACTTAAATAATGAGCATTCAAAATTACAAAAATAACATTTTTACCATGTACTCTTCAAAATCCTTTATTTAATAGCTCAATTTACAAATAAGGTCACATGTGCCCCCTTGTAGTCATAATAAATCCAAAGGTTAAAATTCTTTGACCAAGAAAATGCCATAGGGCATTTTACCTTTAATTCTTGATACCTCCAAGAAATCTTAAATTATCATCAAAAGCACCCTAAGGGATCACCAATCTTTGATGTTTAAATCATTTAAGCTATCTTGACTCGACAAATGGTGAATTGAAATTTGCTCGTGTTCTAAGCATTTAAGATGCAAGCATGTGCAAATTGGGATCTCTTTGTTGAAGTTACTAAAAATGTAGTATTACAAAGTATAGACATCGAGAATCAGAACCACGAATTTGAGGGTGCTTAATATTTTTTAACATAAGAATAAGAATCAAAATCAATAATAAGAATCATAAGTGTAGTACGTAGTAGCTTTTATATCCATATCAAAACCGACTCATTAAAATCCCTAAAATAAACCTTACCCACAAATAAATTTAGGGTATTTAAAAACACCCTCCTATTAAATAGGTGATATTAGATTTACCCCTTTGTAAAATGCAAGATTAGGTTCACCCCCCTTGACCTTAAGTCAAGGTTATTTTTTCTTGATCATTTAACCCTTAAATTTTGATTTTCTACAAGTTTCAATGAAGTAATTTAAGTATTTGAAGAGTATTTTGAAAAAAAAAATCAGGATTTCATTGATAAATCATAACAAAAATGCAACATTGACTTGTCGTCAAGGGGGGTAAATCTAATATTATATTTTGTACGGGGATAAATCTAATATCACCAATTTAAAAGGGGGGGGGTATTATCCATAAATTTATCCCAGTTTTACATAAAATGCATCAATAGTTTAATATTTCTCCTCACAACCCGTGTGTGTGTGGTGGGGGGGGGGGGGGGGGGGGGACCTCATCCTTATTAAGAGTCCTTGGACTCACCTTGTGGCCTCAAAAAACATGATCCCATGCTTCAGGGTTGTAGAGGACAAAATTTTATGAACGTTAATAAAAAAAAATAAAAAAAAAAATATTTTTCACCGTTGAATTTTAATTTTAAGTTTTGGAGTTACATAGACGTTTCACAGTCGTCCATTTTGAAAACTTTGAATGAAGTTCAAAACAAATTTTCTTTTTGATTTTTGTTGTCGTGGATCTTAGTTTTTCATTGAAAGGTAGAGGGATGTGGTGTTGGATTGTTGATGGGGTAATTCATTTGAGCAAAAGGACCCTTAGTAAGACTTAATCTTGCTGACTTAGTTAGGAAAATAGTTTTAAAGGAATAGCAAATAAAAATAAATCTAAGGGTACATCAGTAATTTCACTTGGATTGAGACGAAACATGTGGGTCGGGTCTCATCTTCTATTCTCCTCCCACCAAATCGGGCCAGGTGCCCTCACGCGGAACCCAAAGCCAAAGCGGATTCCAAAGGCAACGCTTAGCTAAAATCCATAAATCGGGCGGAATCCGCTCGGATCTCTGGAATCTGGATTCTCTTTAAAAGCGTTTCAAGGGCACGAATTTCTCCTCACAATTTCGCAACAAAGAAAGCGAGCGAAAGCGAGAGAGAAAGAAAAAAAAGGGGAAAAAAACCTAATTTTCTTGGGAAAAAAACAGGTACACAAGTTTCTCAGAAAACTAATCCAGACATGGTTTACGTTTGTCCCTGATATTTTTATCCCTATCTTGCAAATCCCTAATTTCTGTATCCTTAATTGTAGTTGGTTCTGTTGTTGTTCCTTTTGATGGTTTCTAGGGTTTCTGTCAGGGTTTCAGATGGAGTGAGTTTCAGTGGAAATCGAAACTCTGAAGATCTGAAACGAGAAAAAATGGCGGAGAAAGGAATCGAAGACCAACTTGTGGAAGCTGGGAACAAACTTCTCAACCCTCCCTCTTCTGTCGAAGAGCTTCTCAATCTTCTCGACGTAAGCTCTCGTTTCTAGGGTTTTTCTTATTTGTAGTCGAGTTGAGTTGGAGATTTAGATTTTATATTACACTATGATTTTAGTATTATTGTCTTTCAATTTATTGACTGAGATTATGTTTAGAGATTGGAGAAGTTAACGCGGATCTTTGTTAGAAGGTTTTTGGTGTGACCTCGAGACATTTAATGGTATTTTTTTATATTAGGGTTTAAGTTCTAGGTCTTTAGGCTTTGTTTGGGTTGAGAGAAATGAAGAGAAAATAAACTCATTAAAACAAAAGAAAGAGAGAAGAAATCCAGTTTATTTCCATAAACATTAGAAAAACTTAGGGTCTGTTTGGATGCAATAAAAATTATTTTACATATCCTAAAATGGATTTTCTTTGATCTTGTTGTGGAAACCCTAAGCTAGATTAACTTCCATATTGTTTGTCTGCCATTTATCCTGTCATAGAGTAATATACATGTTTTTCAATATGTATTACAAAATGCAATTTTAATACAGAATCTTAAATACAAATAAAAAATAATAAATATCTCATTTTGATAAATTTTTAATATCATATTTCGTTGTCATAATAAATATTTTTCATAATTTTAAAAATAATAACTATTCTTAAGGGTCAGGAGCTCACATCGTGGCATCCAAAAACATGATCCGATGCCACTAGGATGTTGGGGAAGAAATTTTGAGAACTTTGAAAAAAAAATCAACAAAAAGTTACTTTTTCACCATTGAATTTTATTTTCAAATTTCAGAGTTCGGTTGCCGTCCATTTTTCAACACCTTTGGTGATGCTCAAACATTTTTTTTTCTCTTCTCTTTCAAATCTCTGTTTTGCAATGAAATCTAGAAGCTTATAGTATTGGATTTCCAATGTGATAAGCGCCCAACAACCTGTAGTAAGATTTGAAATCTTACTATCTTGGTAAGAATATTTTTTTTCTAGAGTTAGATGTGAATTAAGTTGTGGGAAAGAGGAATCCCAGCCTTTTGGTGGGATTCCCGTTTCCAGGTTTTCTTGGCTACACTCTTCACGTGTGGGACCCGCTAAACTAGTTAAATAGTCATTATGTGTGGCACAAACACTGAAGTTTGGATAGGCTATCTTACACGGTGATTTGGATAGTGTAACTAGGGAAACAAACAGGGCTTTAAGTTTGGAGAGAAAAAAAAGGGATAGAGTTGTAATTTTTAGTGCTCTTTATTAGTCATGAACATTTCGTTTCTCTCCATTTCTCTCATTTGGAAGGAAAAAAAGAGAGGAAAAACTGGTCTGTTTTTGCCTCCAGTTCTCTCCATTAAGAATTGGAGTGTTGTCGACCTGTATTTCCATTCTCTTTGATAATTTTGTGGGAGATACTTGATGGGTTTTCGTTCGAAAACTCAGAACAAGACACCGAATGATAGATAATTTTTACCATCCTTTGCGACATCACCTAGTTTTTTAATTGTTTCAGCAATCAATGATAGGTAGCATCTTATAACTGTTTATGGGTCGATGAACTTGGTAATCGTGGGTTGAACCTGCAGTCCAACTGGTTGATCTTTTGCAGCACCACACTGGTTTTAATTATCATTCGGCTAATATAGCACAAAGAAAAAAGAGGGATAGAGGATCACTGTTTGGTTACAATTTTTTTTTTTGAATGCACATGAAATGAACAATGGTTTTTTTTATAGCAGAAGTGTTATTCTTGGATCTGGATTAGAAGATTATATCTATTCTTGGTATTCCATTCGAAGAAAAAAACCGGATCATTAGAACCGGTTGTTGATTTTATCTACTGATAGTTTGACTATCATTTCTAAATCATACTAGCAATCTTGTTGAGATGTCTAACATCCAATTAGGGTTGGACATTTTTCATTTTGATTTGGAAAATCACAGCCTGGTAGCCATTTGGTTGGGCCATTTTTGTGCACATTTTATTGCGCTGATCTGTTTATTATTATTATATGCACACACACACATGGTTACTATTATGCTATTTTTCACTTTAGTTAAAATCGTGTTCTAGCTGCTGTTCTGCTCCTTCTGCAAGTTTTACCTTATTTATGCTTTCTGACTCAAGAAAATTCATCATCACTTGAGCTCTTAATCTGTTGTTTGTTCTCAAATAATAAGTTGGTAAGGTTTGCAAGTATTGATACACCCACTAATTACCGGCCATTTACCCTCTTTCCTAACATTTCTTTTTAGTCTTATCTTGATCATGCTTTATACATCTTCTTTTGGAGTTCTTGGCATACTTTTGGGGCTTAATTTTTTTTCTTTTCATTTATTTGTTTCAATTCTTCATGGTTGCTTCCATAGATGATTCATCTATAATCTTTCTTCCTCTGTTTTCCTGTGTGTGTATTTTTCAGCAAGTAGAGAGTTTTTTATTGAAGGTGGAACAATCACCATCTAAGTCGATGCAAAATGCTCTGTCCCCCTCAAGGAAGTCACTAATTGCTAATGAACTTTTGAGGCACTCAGATATGGATGTCAAAGTTTCTGTGGCTTCGTGCATCAGTGAAATCACAAGAATAACAGCACCAGATGCTCCTTACGATGATGATCAAATGAAGGTACTTATAAGATCTTCTGTTTTAATGGCTTCCTATTGTAGTGGCAGTTTCTATATTCCATCGATGATTCATTTTCTGCATATGCTCAGTAATTATGTATTTCTGTTTTATTGCTATGCAGGAAGTTTTTCAGCTGATCGTTGTGGCATTTGAGAAGTTATCTGATATGTCCAATCGGTCTTTTCAGAAGAGGGTTTCAATTCTTGAAACTGTGGCCAAGGTCCGATCATGTGTTGTGATGCTGGATCTAGAGTGTGATACATTGATCCTCGAGATGTTTGAGTATTTTATGAAAGCAATCAGGTAATAAATTGCATAATGTAATTTCTAGTGCTCCTCCCACTTCTCATCAATCTTGAGGAAAGGCAATCCTGTTTACATTATCATGATCATTTCATAATTATTTCCTGTTTTACCTGGCAAAATTTATTCTTGGAGCAATAGGTATACTAGCATTATGGAGTGGACAATCCCGTCCTATTAATATTATTGTGGATTTTATCATAATTGACATCTAGAAGAACTTCTGTGTACTCGACAATTGCATCTCTCTCTCTCTCTCTCTCGTGCTTATTGCGTTACATACGTGACATACTTTATACAGTTGGTATGCCCTTTCGGTAATAATATTTAGGAGGTATGTAACGCTTGTTTTTTGCTGATAACCCTTATGGTGTCGTCATCAACCATGGTTTATACCAACAACGTAGGGCTGGCAAAGATCATGAATCTCCGTCTACCTATGCAGGTCCCTCCATAGTTCTTGGTTTGCCATGCTACTCCTAGCCTCGTCAAGTAACATTGCATCTGCAAATAGCATGCACTTGTGACCTTCCTTCGAATGTGACTAAGTATTCATTCATAACCAGTGAAAAATATACGAACTTCAGGATGACACCTGGTGTGAGCAACTAAATGATGAGCAATTGATTTATTTGATGGGAGAACCCTAGGCGAATGCCGGCAATTTATTTACTTCAATTATATGATGGGATAGTAATTTTCCTTTAAAAGAAGCTTTTTGGCATTTTATGTGGGTAAACATGGTTTTAGCTCACATGGCATAGTTTGACATTTGTTACTCTTGGGTAAACTATACCTTCTCTTTCATGAACACATAATTATTGCATTTTGTTCGCTCTTTTAGATTAAGTGTTTTTTTTTGCAGTTTATTATTGATGGATAGATTCTATGTGCGATATGTAACTATAAAAGAGTTGTAGGGTGTCGCATCCTATTCATTTACTTTTGGATAATCTATTTATCTATTGTTTGCATGCTAGATGCACAATTATAATCGCTTAACTGGCTTATTTTGTCTTGTATGCTTATAATGAGAGAACAATGTTACTTAACTTTCAGGGACTTCCATCCGGACAATGTCTTTTCCTCCATGGAGACAATTATGACCCTGGTGCTTGAGGAAAGTGAAGACATTAATCCGGAACTTCTCTCCCCCCTCTTATCTAGGGTGAAAAAGGACAATGAGGTATACGCATTTTTTTTTGATAGATAAAAGAAATCATGTAACATATTCTTTGCCAGTGTCCTGAAACTCGATCAGATCAGCTGGTTTGACCTGGATCTGAGACTAGCCAGTTTTTCCATTTTTCTCCAAAAACAAATGAAATAAGGTTTTATCTCTCATACAGTGAGGGAGATGGCATTTCATCACATCTTTGTATTAACAAATGCCCATCTTATTATAGGTTAACACAGAATTTTTAACTTGTTTTGAGACCTCTGAAGGGTGATCATGTTTCATCATGACTTTTTGTTAACATATACCCACCTTTATTATCTGTAAGCAAACATTATTTAACTTGTTTTCCCTTTTATATATGTATGTGTGCTTGCACATGCATGTGCTCATGTGTCTGTATGCGTTACAAATAATAATAATAAAAAACTTTAGTTTTAGTTTTCTATTTGCCCATGTTTGTTGGTTAAACCAGTCCAGTCATACCTGGGACATGTCTGTTTCCAGGGTTGGTTGGATTAACCTTTTTATTTTACATGATCTCCTTGCGCTTCATCTATGTTATTTCTACTGTAGTGTCTTTACTGATTGTTATCTGATCATTGTTTCAGGATGTTTTACCGATTGCAAGAAAGTTAGGGGAGAAAGTTCTTGGAAACTGCGCAGCTAAGATCAAACCATGCCTGATGCAAATGGTGAGATCTATGGGCATGTCTCTAAATGATTACAGTAAAATTGTTGCCTCTATATGCCAGGAAGCATCTGATACCATGGAGCGCGAGCGTAAGGATGCCAATGCATCTGGAGAACATCTGGTGTGCCTCATTCTCTATATATATTTCTGTCAAAATTTGTTCAATATTGATTATTTTTTATTCTACATTTATTCCAATGAGGATACTATTTTCATTCTGTATATCGAACCTATCTATGTACCCAATTGATTATTGATGTTGCAACTGCCTGGTCCAATCTACATTTATTTTTTGATTGATGATAAGCAGAAATTCATTAATAGGGGGCAAGGTCTGGCGACTTGACTGGCCAAGCAAAAACAGATACAAACCGACTAATCTCTGGCAACTGCCTGGTTCAATCTACATGGTTTGAAGTTAACTAAATGTTGGCATGGAACTAGTGGAGAAAGTGACGTAGTTTAACTATTTTTATAGAATGGTTTGCCCTTTGAATGTGTTATGTGGCTTTAAGTAAATCCTCCCTGTTAACTCTTTAAGCATTTATCTACATAGAACTCTGGAAGCATGTCATACTAGGTTTTCCTCGGCGAAGAAAATATTGAGCAGGCAGGATGGGGCTTGGTTTTTCAAACTCTTTCTTTAAACTCATCCAATCACTCACTGTCTAAGAAAGATTTATTTTTGGATTTACAGTGTTTGGATTGAGAGAAATGGAGAGAAGAGAAGAGAAAATAAATGAGTTTCTCTCCATTTCTCTTGTTTGGATTGTTAAGTGGGGAGAGAAAAAAAGGTGAGTTTTCTCTCTCCAAAAGTGGAGAGATATGGAGAAAAACCCTTTTAAAATGTTTTATAATTTCAATTTCAACTCTGCCCCTAGATCTCTTTTAAGATATTTTAAAATTCCAAAGTTGTCCCAAGTTCTCTCCTATCAATCCAAACATGGTGGAGAGAAATTGAGTTTCTCTTTTCTCTTCTCTTCTCTTAACGAGTGTCTTTTCTCTCAATCCAAACATTACCTTCGAGTTTGTATTGAGTGTTAGTTTTCCCCTGTTTTGTTTGAGTTTCTTTACAAACGATCTTCTGTTGTAAGTTTTTCCTATTGCATATTTTATTCTTGGTTTACTTAATGCACATTGCAGATTGCTTAATGGATATAAAACAATCTGTTTAGCATGACCTGAAATGAAGTATTCGTTTGCTTTTCCACTTAAATAAGATTCCTGTGATTCATCTTGTTAAATGGCCTCATCACAGACCAAGATGAATATAGACAACTTAAGCCATAAAGTAGCCCATTTAATCTTAGGACTGACTTACTCCAAGTCAAGTCTTCTCTTAACATTTTATTTATTGCTGAAAAGTTTAACTAATAATTTAGTAAGAATTAGAACTATTTTTGGCTGAGTGGTGCAATGAGCAGAAATTACACATCCTCGACCTACTTGATTGCTTTGTATTTCTTCTTAGATTATAATGAACTCTAATTATAAACGATATTACTTATAAATCACAATTTTTTTGTTCACAAGTAATGAGAATGTTATAATTCATAATGTTGTTATAACCGTTATTTTGTCAACGCATGTCTTTTGACCTCCTCTTACAACCTCCATCGATGTTATTTTCTGAATTGTTTTGCCTTTCTTACAGTCTTCAACTTGCACCAAAGAACTCATTGATGTTGGGGTTTTCATTGGTCTCTGTTGTACATGCCCAATTGATATCTAATGATTTCATTTTTTTTATATTTCTGATCGGACAAATCCTAATTACCTCAGATTTATCCATGTATAATTGTGTTTTATAGTCTTACCACTCATCCATGTCAGCATGATCATATCTGTTAATGCTTATTCTTGAACATGTGTGTTTTTTTTTTTTTTTTTTTCCGACTTTTATTTTTGTCTGAACAATATTCTGTTCCAAAAACGTCTGGTCTTTGTTTTCTCTTAGTTTGATTGTTTCGTGTTAGTCACATGATACTCTAGAAGTGCACTTGTTATTTTATTTTATTTTGATAAGTACAAGTGCACTACCTTCGCTATATCCTATGTTCATTACATGGGTTATATCCTCATCAATCTCGTCATTTTTATGGATAATTGAAGCTATATCTTGAAAATTTTCTACTGTGCCATTTCTTGCCCATCAATCTTATGCATCACAACACGCATGAGTGCCCTTGTGAAGTTACCATTTTTTATATGTGCCCTTGCTGAAGTTACATTGCGTGTCTTTTCTTGGTTATACCTATCTTTAAGGTTTTAGATTTCAAGGCATCCCTTGTTTCTCATTTAACCAAAATCACATCTGTACAGGAAGTGGCCTCCTTGTTTATGAACATATAATCCATTCGTCTGTAGTGTAAAAAGGTGTTGGCCTTATGGGCCAACCCTTAACAAAAGACTCTCAGCACTGTTATCACTCTTTAAATGTCAACAAAAAGCTCCATTCTTGATATTTGAAGGGTCACATGGTAGATTCATCGGATCTAGAGCCAATCCTAACCTGTAGTGTACCTCAAAAATCTCAATCATCAAACTTATCAAAATTATAAAAATATTATTGAACTGAAGAACCTTTGGGCATGGATTACATATATTTTAAGCAATTTATCTTTTCAATGAATTTTCTAAATGGCATGGTGCTGGGTATACCTTTTGCAAGAGGTATGAGCCAGAAGTCAGTTTAGACATTTAAAAAAAGTGTGTTATCGCCATCACCATCACTTGGTGCAAAACCTATAAATGGAAACGCCTGTTTCTCATCTCTAGCTGCACTCACACATCAAAATTCAACTAAAAGAGCTGTTCTCTATCTTTACAAGGGTTTATTTAGTGAATCCTCTACCCCAGACCCAATCTAGATGATAAGATTGCTCAAATAGATCTTGATCATTGAATTCCTCAAAATTACAAAAAATTATTGAAATGGACCCCCTGGTCTGGCCATTTATCTCTGCCTTGAATATTATAAGTGGCATGGTTTTTTATTCGATATTCGCTTGTGCTATGTGTCTCATTGATGAGAACATAATCATGATTTTACTGATTTATTGACTTGGACGTGCTTCAGGAAGATGAGGGCAAATTGCTGGAAAAAACTGGCTCTGATGAGCCACCTCAGGCATGTAAACTTATTGAAATATACTTGTTTCTAGTAGTATTTATCTAATTCCTGAATCAGGTCAAAGTCTGAAAAGTGCTGTCCAAAAACCTATTATCCATTGAACAGGTTGTTGAAGAGCTAAAGCCAGAAGCGGCATGTCCTGGTGAAGTTGATCCCATTGAGAAAAAAACACCAAATTTTGTGAGCAATGGTAGTGTTCCAACTGAGAATGATGACTCTTTGATCGGTTTGGATTCTCCGAAAAGGAAGTCAGAGATTTCTCAAGGTACTACTCAGTCCACCAAAGCCGAACCTGATAGTTTGGACATCTCCAAGGTGGTAAAGTCAGAAGCTAAGCCAGATCAATCTAGCAAGGAAAAACGGGGCCGGAAACCTGACTCTTTGATGCATTCAGCAGAAGCCTCTGGTCAATCTCGGATTGACAGTGATAAAGAAAACGAGGACTTACTGGACCAGAGAAAGAGTGGCAGCAAGGAAGCTGATAATTCACTTTCTGAAGATCCACCTCTCGTTGAGGCAACTGTGCCTTCGGTACAAGGAAAAGAAACTCCGACGCAGGTTCCTTCGCCAACTGCATCACCCAATGAAGGTGTAAAGACTGCTTCACCAAGCCAGAGCCTCCGTAATGGAACTCGCATCAAGAGGGATCAACGAGGATCAAAGAAGAAAGCGAACATAGGTCAATCCACTGATTCTGGATTGCCTTCAGAACATAAGGTAGATTTAGCGAGAGATAGGATTGAGGATGAAGCCCCACCATCTTCAGATATCGCTAAAAAAGAATCTGATGAAAACAGTGACAGAGAAGCAAAATCACGTAGACGTTCAAGCAAAAAAGCATTTTCTGTGAAGGCTAAGGATATAATTCCACATCCTGCAGATGCAGTCTCAAAGAAAGAGTCTGTTGCCACTAGTGATTCAGATGAAAAACCACTGAAGCGGTCAGGTAGAAAGATAGATACGAGAAATAATGACGAGGATGAATCATCAGTAAAAAGGCGGGGAGGTAAACCACAGAGGGGAAGAGGAAAAACTATTTCTGAAAAGGATGTAACTGGAGAACCGAGTAACAAGGTAATTATCTGCTGTGGTTAATCCATTACTATGATAGGTCATACTATTTTTCCCAGCCATTGAGTTTGATATATTCTTATTGTTATGATTGCACAGAAAATTGTTTCCTCGCCGAAGTTGACTGCAAAATCGGTTAATAAAGATCAAAGTCATCCCGAGGGAACCCCTAAGGCAAAATCAAAGAGGAAGCGCACTCCAGTGAAGGAAGAGGTGTGAATTCTTAGTTACTCAGTAATATCAATGTCTTTTTCAGTAGGCAGAACTACTTACGAGTAGAGTTGTGTTATGGTTTTAGGTAATATTGTACACTTGCTCACCTTAAAAGTATCATCTTGCTTATATATATATATATATATATATTATGGGGAGCATTCGGCAGACAATCTTAGGGGAACAACGTTGAGAGACAAAATTTGTCCTATATGGCTTAAAAGTTTCGGATTGAGCTGATTTTTTCTGAGGATGATCTCTATGGTGAGCAGATCTTCCTCACAGAAAATCAGCCCAATCTGAAACTTCTAACTCCATCAAAAGTGGTTTACATAGTTGAAGAATTGGGGACCATCGATTTTTATCATTAATTTGTAAATCACTTTTGATGGGGTTAGAATTTTCAGATTGGGCTGATTTCCTCACCATAGAGATCACCCTCACAAAAAATCAGCCCAATACAAGGACAAATTTATCTCCCAACGTTGATTGTCTGCCGAACGCTACCCTATATAATCTTGTTATTTTTCACTCAAAGGTATCTGTAGGTTCTTATTCTGATTTTATTTATTGAAATAAGCAATATGGATTACTCATCTCTGGTTGATTGCTAACTTCTGTGCCCCATTCTGGTGAAGTGATAGGGGAACTAGGAATTTTTTTCTAAAGTTTTTGGATTTTACCTTTTTTTTTTATTTATAAACATTCTGATGGTCGAAAACTAAATGATGTCATATGGATCCGGTTCCCAAGTTCTAAACCTTAGACTCCTTTTTGACCTTCTTTTTCTCAGTTCCCTTTTTTTCCCCTAGTTTGAATTAGGAAATTAAAATTTAAGTACCCTGATTAAAAAAAAAACTAGTTTTTTAGTTCTAGTCATCCCTTAGCTAAATTTCTTTGTTTCACATCACCTTAATGATCATGTATTTTCAACTGTTCTCTTTGAATGCAGGTCGCTTATATCCTTGCATTGATTGTTCCCTTTTTTTAAAAAAAAAAAAAAATCCTAAAGATGTGTGTTTGACTAGTTAAATAGGGATGGATTAACCACTGTTTAGTTTGATTGTCAAAAGTTCTAGGCGCATTATATCTGCCTGGTTGCCCTGGAGCCTTTGGCTTGGTGAATGTCAATTGTAATATTGCATCTAATTTTGTTTTAGAATACTATTTTAAAATATAGGATAGTATGTAGTGTAGAGGTAATCTTTCTACATAGAAAAATGATAGAAAATTATTGAGAAAAAAGGAAGAAATTTCTAAGAGCTAATTTGCTTGGTATTGGGAATGGAGTCCCTAATGGATACATTAAAATGATTAAGGATTTGTATGGGGGCTTAAGGCTATTGTGATGTCAACATTAGGGATCAGTTTTAAGTTTATATTTGTTTGCTCGATGTAAGATGAACTGCCCATTCGAGAGCACGTACCTTGGTGTATGGTATTTGTGGATTATGAGACTAGATTCAAGTAAAAACTAGAGTTACGTAGATAGTCCAAGGGCTTCAGAATAAGTAGGACCAAGCTCGGGCATGTGGAGTGTAAATTTAGTATCGACACGGAGGAGGAATTTCCAGTAAATATTAATGGTCTTGAAATACACCACTCTCTTTCAATATCTCGGACCTATTATATCTTGCAGTGATTCTTGGCAAGTATCACGAACATAGGATCGACAATAGATAGAGGTGTACCAACCAAAGGATTTAGAGATCACACCTAACAGAGCAGCAATCACAATACAGTAATGAAATCAATTAACTAATTCTTTAGCCAATCAGAAAAAAATACCTTTCTCTGAAATTGATGTAACACGGGTAGTTGCAGATCCTTGACAGCTGCTTCAAAGTTCTAATCCCGTTAAAATTGGACACAAATTACAAATCCTGCAATGATCTTTCTTAAAAATAAATTACAAATCCTTCCAGGCGTTCTAGATATGTCTTTTTAACTTTATTACGCATACTTCTCAAATAATTTTTATTTTTATTTTTTTACTACAATGCATTTAATAAAAGTGGAATTTCTCTCTTATAAAATAAGGACTTCGCCAAACTTACAATGATCTTCCTAAGCACTAATATTGAAATTGCATGATCTAATCTTGAAATTGCATGATCTTGGTGTCATTGGAACGAGAGAACTTTTTACTGGTACTGATATTAAAGCATTAGGGGATCTTCGTACACATGAAAATATGTCATAAGTGGTTTTAAGGTCATTCTCTTTTCACGGTAATCAAAATGCTACCTTGGTCTCCTTTGGAAGATTTCAGAATTACAGTTTTTGATTGATTGTTCTTTCAATGTCAGACACCTGAAACACAACATTCTGTTGAAGATTCTGGTGAGAACCTTGTTGGTTCCAGGATAAAAGTTTGGTGGCCAGACGATCAGACGTAAGCAGAGACTTTACTCTAAATGACCTTGTATATTATGGAATTCTTATAGTTGGAAGGCGTGAGCTCTTGATATGTACGGTGTTATGCAGGTTTTACGAAGGTGTTATTGATTCTTTCGATCCTGTTAAAAAGAAGCATAAGGTGAATGAACTCTCATGGACTCTAGATACCTGACATTTTGTTCTTTCAGTGGTTTTATTCAAACATGTTTATAACAGTTCAATACTTTTGATGTTTCCCCTCTTTTTATGCAGGTTTCATACGTTGATGGTGATACAGAGACACTGGCTCTTAAAAATGAGCGATGGGAGTTTGTTGAAGGAGACACTGTACCAGATGAGGTGGGTAAACATGCATGATCCTGTATTCTATTATCAATTCTGTGGCTGATTTACCCCTTTGATGCTGCTATATTTGCGTACAGGAGCAATCAAATGATATTCCTAGTCCTGATGCTTCTGCTGAAATGTAAGTATTGCTGCTTGCTACTACCAAAAGTTGCATTCACAAGTGATCTTTCTTTATTGTAGTGTTATGCTTGGACCAAAGTATCAAACATTGTATTAGGTGGCATCATATGTGGGGCTTGTCTATCAATGAGGCAGCACCATTTCTTGGCACTTGGTGCTTTGGGGGCATTGACGTACTAATTTGATACCCACTTGTTGGTCTAATCTAAACTTTGAAGATACGAGGATAGCTTATAGAAGTATGTTATGAGCATATGTTGCCGGTATTCCATCCTTGGTTTTGGTGCAATAGCTGAACCACCATACTCCCTTGACTATGGATATATTCTTGGCTTTGTTTTTCTTCAAATTTTATTTGTTCTTATTTGTCAAATGTCCGTCTCCAGGCCTCAAAAGAAGAAAGCGAAAACAACTTCAGAATTGAAGGCCAAGCGACTGAAGACTGATGCTTCACTTAAAAGGTGAGTTTTAGGTATTCAATCATTAACAAAATGTGTTCGTTTATTGATGCTTAATGCTAAAAGCTGGGTTTGGGATCCAGGGGAAAAGGAGCTTCTACCAGCAAACCCAAAGTTGAGGCCACAAAATCTGATGGTAAATTCAAGGACAACAGCCCTAAAACTGCCAGTAAACACAAGGGTGACACTCCTAAAACAAGTAGTAAATTAAAAGATGACACCCAAAAGATGGGCACCAAGTCCAAGGATGTAACACCGAAGACCAGCACCAAGTTGAAGGATGGTACACCGAAGACCAGCACCAAATCCAAGGATGATACACCGAAGACCAGCACCAAGTCCAAGGATGTTACACCCAAGGCTGACACCAGGTCCAAGGATGTTCCAAAGACCAGCACCAAGTCCAAGGATGGAAAGAGTAGCACCAAGTCCAAGAGTAAAACCCCTAAAAGTAGCAACAAGTCTAGTTCTAATGGCCCTTCTGCGAAAGGGAAACTTGGCACATCAAAGCTCCAAGAGAGTGAGGAATCAGGTGAAGCCAAAATGTTGGATTCAGCAAAGGTTCAAGAAAGTGAGACTAAGAGAGGGAAGAAACGACAGAGAAGATTTGGCTGATGGTGTATTGCGGACTCTTGATCTGATTGGTACTACTAGCAGAGAAGCCACTTGTTTTGTACCATCTTCCTCAAGTAAATATAGTTACATCTGGTCTTTTCCTACTTCAATCTGAGAAGCATGTATCCATCTGTTGCAGTTTTGTGCTGCAGTGCTGCATTTGCAAAAGGCCCGTGTATTTGGTACTTGTCTGGTTTGACAGTTTCGAAACCCGTGACTAGGGATGTCCAATTGACATTTTGGGGTTTGAATCGTAGTGGGTTCATGTTATGGTCTCTGACAATACTTATCTTTCAGGTGGGTATCTTCTTTAGAGTGCCTGCAATTGTAGATGGTAAGCTTAACTTTGTTCAAATTCTTCTTATAGATAGTGTGATAGGTTTCAGCAATCTGAGATGGTATTTTTCCATAATTAATAGTTTATTGATTATTGATCTTTCTTGGAATCTTTGCTGGTGTATCCTGTTGCAGTCCATGACATTCAATTTGTGCAAAGAGATGCTATTGTGACACCAACTTTTGCTAATGCCACCTCATTCATACGTAAAATCAACAGAGAATTAGTACACAATATGGTGTCGTTAGCCAAGTTGGTGTGGCAATAGCATCTCCCTTTGTGCAAATCATTTCATCTTTCATTTTTTGTTTTATTTTATTTCTATTGGATGGACAGGAAGTCAGCCATAAGTAAATATCATGTCGAGGATCATTGATCATGTCCTGATCTGTTTCTTTAGCACATCAATATGTTTTTGAGGATTATGGAATTAGTTGAAGGTTTGGAGTACACACGAGAAAGGTAGACAAAATTGTGTTGGATGCACAAGTATTTTAGCAGTCAAGTCTCTAATGAGACACATTGGTTTGATTTGGGTTTATTTTTCCCGACCAACCTGTGCGTCGGTTGACAATAAAACCTGTGTATGGCTGGTGGACAATAAGTAGAGGTTTGATATCCCTGGACTGTCCATGGCTATATGAAAGCAATAATACCAACAACTTTGAAATATGGTGGGTTCTGGGGGATGTAGCAAATAATTTCTTGTCTGCAGGAGGAGTTAACAGTAACATATCATCAGAAAGGTCCTTTTTGTGGGGAAAAGATATATGGAAACAAAATCTATGAAGAGTTGAGGGATCAATTTGATTTGATCCTTGTCTTTGGTCTGGGTGGATTTCAAAATGAACTAGAATGGAGAAAAGAAGGCGGCCTGGATGGATTTCAAAATGAACAAGAATGAAAAAAAATAAAAAATGGTCTGGTTGGATTTCAAATTGATCCTTGCCTATGGTCTGATTGGATTTCAAAATGAACAAGAATGCGAAAAAAAAAAAAAAAAAAAAAAAAAAAAAAAATACTGGAGTTTTATATCCGCCTAAGACATCAAAAGAGATTTGGGAGAATCTTGTGAATCCATTTCATTGGTGTATATATGCCCTTTCTAAGGTAAATGGAGATGCTGTGACAAACCAATAATAATAATTAGTGATGCCTTGTATACTTCTGGAATAGTGAGAGGGTTGTATGCCAAAGGTATTGAAGCAAATACTTTTTTTCTGTTTTTTTTCTTCATTGTTATGGATTTACTAATCTGTGCTTATCAAGCCATGCTTAGCGTGTTTAGTTTACAGAAGGGTCAGGATTTTTCCCCCCCAACTAGTTTACAGACCTTTTGAGTGGTTTGTAATGAACCCTCAAATTATGAGTTTTGTATTTCATTTGAAGATCACTTTTAACTACGTTTGGATTGAGAGAAGACAAACCCATTAAGTGAAGAGAAGAAAAACTCACCATGAGAAATTGAGACAACTTTTAAAGTTTTAAAATGTCTCAAGAGCGATCTAAGGGCAGAGTTGAAATTATAAAATATTTTTAAAAGGTGCCTCTCCACTTACGGAGAGAGAAAACTCACATTTTTTTTTTCTTCTCTACAGTTCTTTTCACTTTTCTCCCCCACTTAACAATCCAAATAAGAGAAATGGAGAGAAATTCATTTATTTTCTCTTCCCTCTATTTCTCAGTCCATCCAGTCTTTCGAAGAATATGATGACCAATTTATAATTATCGAGTTGGGTGGTATTTGACAAACCCGTTACAATCAAATTTTATATATATACATATAAAGATATGCATATAATATAATAATATATTTATAATTTTTAAAAAAAATAAGTAGTCATAACTACTAAGTAGTCAAAAAAAAAAAAAAAGAATTTTTCAGATGCAAAAGGGGTTTGATAATAATACAATTAATTTTTTTGAGGAATATTGAATGGCCAAGGGACTAAATTTGATAAGAATTACAAGGAATGAACCCCTCTAAAATTCTTCTACTCTCTTTAGAGCTCATTAGTAAATAGTTTACTAGGCATACCTGTAGTCTAACACAAATAAATAAATATTCTTGATTTTTTAATTAAATAAGTTAGGATTTATTTTAATATGGAGATAGGTATAAAAACTCTCAATCCATCTCTTTTGGAAGTAGGATAAGATTTGATCTTGTCCCTAGTTTGATCAACACAAAGAGAAGGTAACTATATTTTTCTTTTAATAATACTTTTTTTTTTTTTGATAAAGTGCAAATTTTATTAAAAGAGGACAAGAAATCCTCAAAGAAACAACAAGAGAAACAAAGTAAACAAAAACAACCACTCCCTAATTCCCATCAAATAAAATCGCTTCATTTTTCGTTTGGTTGCAAAGAAGGCAATCACTCATTTCTAAGCTCTACATTTAAGAGACCAAAGAGTTGGGCCGAAAAAAAGGGGTAAGCTATTCGTAGGTGAATTTTCTGAGATTTAAAAATCATGTCTAGAGCAACTCAGGGTCAGCATTTACAAGGACCATTCAATGTATAAGCACAAAGCGGAGTATAGGAGATCATGTCAATTTCTTCAACTACTCAGACTCAAACCAAAAGGGTGGGAAATAGTTGGGGGGAATTCAGACTAATAATTGAAGCCCAAACACAACTAAAACTTCCGACTCCAAGTACCCCAAATTGATACAAATGCTACCAAGACAATGTACTGTTTATAGCTGACACTAGATTAAATTCAAAACCATAACTATGGAAGGATACATTATAAATCAAGGATTCCAAGACAAATAGGACCAAGACAACACAAAAAAAAAATGCACCGTGACTTCAATTAGGGCACTTAAATGGATGAAACCCTAGTAAAGATTAACAGTCAAACAATCCTTAAATAACCATTTCTATTGTTTAGATTCAATTATACATAAAGATTGAGAAATTGACAAGGATGTGATCCACAAAATTAGTATTTGTGAGTTAAGTGGAAGAGTACTTACCGATTGCTATGTGATTGATGTTTATTGATCAAATTAAAAAAATTGAATTACAAAATAAACAATAAGACCAACCATATTTATGAATTATGGAGATGAATATTGGATGCTCAAGAAACAAGTTTATAGAACGAGCATAAGAGGGATGAGGATGTTGAGATGGATGGGTAGTGAAATTAAGAAAAAAGTAAAAATAAAATAAATAATAGATAAGTATATTCAGGAAGATTTAGGAATAGCTACAATATGAGATGAAATAAGGAAAAGTAATTTGGGATGGTTTTAATGTGTCAAAGAAGATCAACAACATTGGAGAAAATGGGTACAAGTCAAGGACCCTAAAAGGAAAAGAAGTGGACAAGAAATGATATAGATGTAGGTAGGAAAAATATAAAGGAACCAAAATTATACAAAGATATAGTTTGTTTTTTTATCAGTAAGCCTGTTTTTTATGAGATCAGTAAATTGGTGATGGTGGCAGGAATTAAACCTAAGTCTATGGTATCTTCACCCATAGACTTCACTAAGTTAGCTGACATTGTTTGGTTTCTGAATTAGTTAAATGGTGAAATATGATTGAAGAAATCAGACCCAGTAATTGGGATAAAACCTAGATCCTACCTACTTTTATTTTGATTTAGAACCTTCATTCTCAACTTTTGATTTAGTCTCTCTCTACCTCCCTCCCCCCAACCCGATCAACCTAACCAACTCAACAAATGTATTTTGTGTTGGGGTGGGCTTGGTTCTCAGCAAGCCAGAGTTGTACTCATAGTTAATAAGATGAAGCCACATCAAACTCCAAGAATTTTATAAATGAGCAAAAGAACTAAAGCACAACAAGGCACTGGATATATTAAATGTAAGGTATTTTCTTGATAGGGTGCTGTCCTTATATCTAATTAGGTGAAATTGTGTATAGATTTCTCCGTAATTCCTCACAATTCCAGTTTTAAAGTGTTATGCAGATAAAACCCTGAATTATGGTGTTGGCAATCCATTTCTTGAACACATAGCAGTACAGTTGTAAATGCAACTGAAAAACATGCAAATTGCAGAAAAGTGATTGATTGCTTATTGTGATTAGTATTAGGGTTTCATTAGTAGAAGGAGCGAAGTAATCGAAGTAATAGTTGGTTGAGTAGACCAACCTAAAGTCTAGGTACTTCTAGCCAAAATATACAATGGGGACCAACCAAGGTAAGGAGATACCAAAAATGTGGAAACAGCAAAAAGAAACAATAGAAACTACTAACTAGCACCTCCTAACAATGATTCCTACTTAAAAACAAAATCCTCAAATAAAGAGACCCCCTAAACACCTCGTGGTGCTGGACAGGAAGTAAACCACTTACTGAAACAAGTCATGAATCATGCCTTCAAACATAAATTTTTTGTTTAAATGTTGAATAAAAATCATGGGTAAAGTGGAGAGAATGTGAAGCGTACATGGGATAGGAAGTAACAATCATTGAAACAACTACTTGAAAAATTCTGAATTTAAAACTGTACTCATGTTCAATGAACCATCATACACTATTAGGTCTCAATGAACTCCTTGTTTGACTATTAGTAAGTAGAAGCGGCTTAATGTTTTTTAACTTTTAATAAGTAAAGATATTTCATTAGTTAAAATATGAAGAAAAGGGGTCAAGGCAGACAAATATAGAAAAGGGTACAACTTAAAAATAGGTCCCATTTAAACCAAAAGTCTTCAAAAGCAGACCCCTTTGAACTCCTTAAATATTTTGCTTAAAGAAAAAAGGAAAAGAAAAGAAACTGGAAGTCCAACTATGGACATGAGAATTTCCTAAAAAGAGTGCACCTTTCCTTCAAAATCTATTTTGTTTCTCTCTTTCAGATTCTCCAACATAAGGAAAACAGGGTAAAAGATCATAAGTTTCTTTTGTCGTTCGAGAAAGCCTTAACGTGCCAACTTTGAAACAATGCTAAAATTGAAGATGGAAAACACTAAGAGGTTCAAAATGATGCTAAAAAATGCACCCATACTTCTCTCATAAAAGGGCAATAAATTAGCAAATGATTGATAGACTCCCTATCCGCTTTGTACAAAGAAGGAAAAAGTTGACGGATGCTATTCCTCTGTGGTGAGGATTTTTTCAAGGACGGCTCAATGTTGGGAGTAGAAGCATAATCAAAAACTAGAAATTGAACTACTTTATGAGAAAATACAGGAGTGGGATTCTGATGCAAGAACAATATGCTAAGTAAAAGATTCTTGGTTGGTACTTGGGTTTGACTAAAATCAATTATCTTGATGACGCTAAACTTGTAAGAAGTAGCAAAATCTATTTCAAATGATATGGTATGCCAAACACATGAATAAGAACTCCAATGCTTTCACTTGACATTCGTTAGGGACAAGAAACCATGAAATAAACCTACGTAGAAGATCCGAAAGACTTCCTTTCCCACATTAGTCGGGTGGGTTAGCTTTATAGCTGCATAAAAATAGATCAACCACACTAAATGGGGATGGATACTTATAGCTGCCAATAGAAGATTTGCTTGTTTCCTGACCTTAACCAACATATTCGACAAAAGTTCTTTTTTTTTTTAATTTTTTATAATGAAGGATGGACTAATGCCTTCGGATGCACACTATCACTTGCAAACCCGACAAAAACTCATTTCAATCACCTATTTTAGCAGGAATTGAATAAGTAGAAAGCCATCAATATCTAAACATTTCTATCATAAATTTGCATTAGAATCAGATAATAACTTCACAATTCATCTAAAAATCCACTAGTGCAAAATTTCTACATAAACAAAGAAAATATTTATATCCACGAATTAGGGCTTGAAAGTGTAAGGCTGTGGGAGTGACATCGGACCTCTCCTAACCTCATCATTATCCAAAAGCCTCTTAACCCTCTTCTTTGCGCAATACTGTCGATCGAAATGCTTAACCTACAGTTCCAAAAAAGCTAGCTTTTTTATCCCATAATTAATTTTCCATAAAATTAAATAGAAAAAAAATAGAGGGTTCAAATAGAAATGTAGGCGTGAATTATTACCCATGTGGATCTGCAATTTTTAACAAATTCAGCCCTAGACTTCTTGCATTCGGCAGGATAGAGGAGGCCCACAGAGGCTATTTCAGTGGGTTTCTTGTTTGATTCCTTCTCTATACAAGCATAGAATGCATCTCTCGCCTAAATTGAAAAATAACCCATTAGAGATCACTCTTTTTTAGTTCTCTCTCTCTCTCTCTCTATTTTTGAAGAAAACAGGAAGAAAAAACAGAGAAAGAAACAAGAAGAAGAAGAAGAAGAAGAAGGGGTACCTTGTAGCAAGCTTGTCTGGCTTCTGCAAGGACGTCTGTGTAGATTTTATCAGAATCTCGAGGTGGGTGATCTTCCATGACCTTCATCACAGTAGTATTAGAGAGAGAATATGGCTGAAGTGGGGAAGAAGATGGTCTTCAAATAGAGTGAAGATTTCGTGTCGAAGTCTTTGATGATATGTTGGATCAAGAATCATGATCAGTTTTCTTGGGCCTCGAAAGCCCACTAATATTGGTTCCGGTTGGGGTTGAAAGTCCGGTCCAATCCCAGCCCACGTACAAGAATACTGTCATTTTCGATCCATCCCAAAAGACACGTGGCATACTTATCTCGGTTTTAAAACTCACCTTAGTGGATCCCGATTTGACTCTGCCAGTGAGAATGGGGACTGTCTATCCCATGTGAATCGGACTCTGCTTTTATTTGGGCATAAACCAGTTCGAACCATAGTTAGCAATTTGTTGTACTACAAAAATCGCGATTAATTCGAGTATGATTTGGAATATACATTTAATAGTTCGTTTAAAAATTCAAATAATGGCAAAAATTTGATACGAGAACGATTTGAATATAATTCGATTTCAATATCCAAATATTTAGGAAAACGCCCTATCTTTTTAAGATATATTATTTTTATATTTTAGTTTTCAAAATCACCATCAATACCTTTCATCTTTAAACTCATCCTTGTAAATTAAGAACATATGATACTTTTATGCATTTATATCAAATACTCAAGCCTTATTACAAATCAATAACACTTGGATACCTTTGCACGTATTCCATTTTAATATTTATTTTAAAATAACATATATAAAAAAATAAAAATAAAATAAAACTAAGAATATTGTTTTTGTTCCTACGATTAATCATACTATTAAAGCAAATCTTCATAATCCAAAGCATATACTATCTGACTTAATTAAGTTAGCAAGACTCATGTTCAAAAAATCCGAGAGTGAAAAAACTAAGTATAATACTAAAGTAACATTATGGGGGGACATTTTTACGTGAAAGCATGTATGAACCATAGATGCTTTTGATTGAGATCTCTTTTACATAAAAAATGTCCCATACAATATTCCTCCAGCACGATTCAAAAATTAATTGTTGATTGATAATTGTGGGATTCGATAACAAACAATGATTAGTGATTGTCTATTGATGAAACATTTGATTTGTTTAATTTGAAAGAAAGAATAAATCATGAATGATTCAAAAAAATTCATTAAGTCAAGAATTTTTAATAAGAGTTGAATTGGACGAAAGTTTTAATTGTTTTGTGTATTATTCAAAAACTTCAGTTATAATTTGTGAATTATTCCAAGAATCACTAACAATGGTTCAAACTTCAAACATGCCAATTTTTTATAAACTCAGAGGATTTTTTAAACCTAAATTTGACTCATCAAGTCAGAACAAGATTGAAAAGAAGTTTGACTCAGCCAGCAGCCATTCAAATTTCAAAAGAGCTGATTTTTGAACTCGGTCGAGTCAGGTAGTTTCCATACTTTAAAAATCTTCTATCGAAGCTCATACTTTCAATTGAATCAAGTTCCAGACATTCGTAAATATATTAAGTTCTTTAAAAATATATATTTTTAATTATTTGAAAAGCATTTTAATGATCATTAACTAACAAAAATTAAAATTGTTATTATAGTTCAAAAATTAATATAACATAAAATCAGTTAATATCGAAAGCTAAAATAAGTTTTTGGTGAGAGCTTTTTGGATTTCTATGCAATAGAATGAGCAAGTTTACATATTTAAGGATGAGCCCAGTCCATCAATATGACTCAAAACTTCACAAATCATTTTTTGCTCAACCTCAACAAGGTTAATGTAGATGATCATATTGTTACAAATTTAAACAATATAATATATAATAGAGAAAAACAAGATAATATATAAATGATTCTCTGAGGGAATCAACCACCAACTAAGCTCTTTACCACAATGTCTCCTTAGATTTGATCATTCCTCTCATCTATTTTTATAGCTAATTCACAACTACCTCAAGTGCTAGTTTAAATGAGAATTAACCTTATCTAAAACTAGCTGATAACCAAAAAACTAAACCACCTAATATGTTAGTGAACTCAACTATGATCATCAACCATGACCGCAGGACTAAGCTTTCCACGAGTGCTGCCAGGATGGGTGCATTTGGTTGCAACAATATAACAGGAACATTCCTCTTTAGAGACAATTTTCTGAGAGTTTTTTGTGTACCTCTCATAAGTTAATAAGAACAGGTACTTGATTATAGTAGAAGAAACCTCGGTGCCGAGAGAGAAATAACAAAACTTTGACAGCTAAAATACAGCTAATATAGTGAGAGATTAAACACCAAACAATATTGCATAAACCTTAAATCAAAACCATGCCAACACCATTCTTCGCATTTTCATAAGTTTTTTGAGAGCACACCGGCAGCAAATAAAAGATTTCTCCGAGAGAACTGTTTCCAAAACAGTTAACCAACATTAGATCATTGTATTTGTCTTGTATTTTTAAAATAGAAAATTAGAAACCAGAGGCATTGAAAAAGGCAATTATGAGTTACCCGCAATGTGTAGACAGGACTAGACTTGGTTGGTAACGTCTTCAGTGATCTCAATCTGTTTGTACTTCCCGCTCTGCTGATAAAAATTGGATTAGCTAAAATCTCTCTCCGAAAGAAAAAGGTTCGAATCAGACAAATTTGGGCACTTTTCTGATAACTATGTTGTGGTTGAACTTACTTTTCTTCCGTCTTTGGCGTTTTCGTGCTTGCAGTCACATCCCATAACTTGACGGTGCAATCGGCAGATCCAGAAGCAAGAAGTGAACCTTCACCACTAAAAAGTTCAAGGAGAGTGGGTGATTTTAGCAATGAAGATAAATCAAAATCTTCTTACAATCATATTAATTGTATCACGCAATTGTGAAGTTGCGTGGCACTCAAGAAATTTCAACCTGAAATCAAGCGTCCAAATACATGAGCTGTGCCCTGTTAAAGGTGTAACACAACGCCCGCTTGAAAGATCCCACATCATGATCGTGCCATCTTCATCACCTGATGCCATATACCGCCCGTCGGGTGACATTGCCAATGATAATACCATACTCCTGTGACCAATGAAAATTCGGACACACTCCCCACTTTGCACGTCCCACAATCTAACGGTCTTGTCACTAGAACCAGTTGCAATGTAGTTACAGTTTGCATGCCACTGGATACACTGAATAATAATGTACAATTTGTCAGAATCAGTCAGCAAATTACTAATTTTTCTATCAAAGTGTGTACAAGGGCAACATGGTCTAATAAATAATTTTGCAAATAGTGACTCATGATTTTTTTAATTAAAATTTGTAAGTCAGTTTTAACTAGTTGTTATCAAAATGAGCAGGGCAGAGCAGTCATTTTTTGAGAGTTGACGGAAGTCACACATAGGACTTAGGCTATCCTTGTTCACCAAACGATGGAGGCATTGTAGTTCAAGTGCAAGAACTTTAAAAAGTTATCCAACAACATTATTTTCCCCTTTTTATAGATTATAGGGGTCAGTTTCATTAGGTTCTTCAGAGGCTTGAACCAGGTCTTGGCCTCTTGGGACTTCATATCTAGAGTAAATTTCAGCTTGATTTTAATAGATTGTGATTGAGGTTCATCTTGATACCCAATGTATAACGGAATAGCCAACAGATTGAGAGAGAATCATGAAAGAAGCATTAAATTACTCACATCGACATCAGATAAATGACCTGCCATTATTCTCAGAGGTTGTATTCTATCCATGGACCAAATCCTAGCAGTTCGGTCATGTGAACAGCTGGCAAAATAGTGCCCCATTGGGCTAAACTGCAACAAATAAGACGATAAAAGATTGCTGGTCTTAGTTATGAATAAGAAGCATACTTACGCCCCAAAAAATGATGTTTTAAAGATAATAGTAAATTTTTTATGAGAACACATCATAAAAATGTTACAGCACTTGCATAAAAGCCAATAACATGGAACACGGAAGAAGCAATTCGAAAGAAGTCAAGAGGCCAAAGAAACTACCCCTTTACTCAATAACCAGTCTATTTTTCAACCGATAGAAGCATATATTGAGACCGAGATTTTTAATCAAGGATAAACAAATAAATAATATGTTAGTGCATGATAAACCATAAAAGGCATAAACGTAAGTTGGTCCCCAAGAATCCAATAAAAAGAACAAACACAGCAGTAATGGATCATGAGACATTTGAAGGCTGAAACACAAATAAAACTAATATATAGACAGCTGAATATTGTCTGTTTGAATAGAAAATTTAACACAAGCATATGGACAAATGCAGTCAAATACAAGCAAGAAGAGTTGGACTAATACAGTTGCCGTTCTAAACAGGACCCAGACTTGGCATCAGCTTAACTTGCAAATCGATTCATTTTTTTACATCACATTGCCAAGCTTGTATTATTTCAACAGATTTTTCGTCTATGCAATAGAATTAGCAATGCCATATCACATCAATTCATTATTCGGCTTATGATAACTTAAGGCCCCTTCGCCAAGGAAAACAGAGACTTGGCAAATTTAGAATACAAGAAGGCAATAGCTGGGAAGAAACCAATGGAACTCCCATGGGATCTTAATGTTTTTTTATGCTACAGGATGTCTCAACCCCCTTTGGAAGTGGGACTAATCTCTGTGGCAAAGTCGCGGGATCTAAATGAATTAATGATGATGTTGGTACTTTGTTTCCTCCTTTTGCAAGATCCCTCTCAAATATTTGTGTGTCACTTTCTTGTAATAGTCTTGTGTGCCAAACCCCAGCTAACTTGATACCATAAGACAAATAAGAAACATATAAAAATAGGAAATATAATCACCTTGTTGGTGAAACCGTTCATAAACTCAATGTCAGATACTAAAAGTGTATGGACCATTATACATATATCCCCAGGAGATCTCCTAGATCAAAATCAATTATATCAGAGATTGCAATCAGCTGACCAAGTAGATTTTGAAAAGTGAATCTCTCCTAACTGTACTAATTAATGACAAAATAAAATATCCAAGGCACTAGATCATTCCATGTTATCTATCTTGAACATCGTCAAGTATGTCAGTGTCAAAGATGTTCCCATGAAAATAAACTAGTTTGATATATTGTTGCCTTGTTGGTAAAAATGCCATTCTATAAGAATTCATCCATAAAAACATAGAATATGTAGAAACGTAACATGATAAACAGGTACTTAAAATCACATAAATGATGCATATTAATTAGCGAAAATTTTAAAAGAATGTACTTTTCAAAATTTTACTGATAAGAGTATGTCAAAAAAATCCATAAAGGGATAGCCAACACCAGTATTTTTTAAATACTGGCAGAGATATCATGTCATGTAAAGGCTGCATGACAAAGCAATGGAAGCATTGTGAAGTGATGTAGAATTCATGTCTGAATTAAATAAAATGAGTGTTAGGCACGTGTCATTGCCAGCATAAGCCGTTGCGTACATCCAAAACATTTCAAGACGAATTGCAGAAGATTAAATTTCTACCTGAACATCCCACACAGGGTAATTATGACCTTTGTAGCAAACAAGATTCGCATTCAACTTTGTGCTCCATAATCGAACTGCATCAGTGCAATTTAATTTTGTTGAATCACCAAGTAGCTTCAAGTTATAGAATGTGCAAAAAACCAATCACTAAGAAAATATCAGTAAAATGCTACATGTAAGGAACCATACTGGTTGAGTCTGATGAAGAAGACAGAATAAAATCCCCTAAAGGGCTAAATGTAGCTGAATAAACGGGTCCAGCATGCCCTTGAAACAATGTATATGATCTTTTCCCACTCTGTGTCCCCAGAACCTGTTCATTAGGATTCATCTCATTTTCTCCCTGCATAGTAGCTGACACCAAAACAGGTTATTATAAAATTAAAAAAAAAAAAAAAATTATCAACACAATGACTATGTTGATGTGTGTGTTAATATAAATGTTTTTTGTATATTAAACGATTGATAGAAATAACCATTATGGCCATTAAAATTCACAATTGTCACATGTCATCTTTATCAAAAGTAATGATTACATAATCAAAATTAGCTTTTTTATTTTGGTAATATAAATTGTATTAGATAAAAGGAGAGGAAACCCCTAATTTGAAGGGAACAAAATACAAACCCAAAAATGTGAAGGAAGGCCCTAATTAAGACCACATAAAAGAATAGTCCAGAAAGAAAATGAAGCAATGAATTTATTGGAAATAGGGAAGCATGATCTACACAATAATGTAAATTCATTGAGATAGGGGCAGTAATATGGCAAGATAGAAGCACAGATCTACCATTATAGGAACATGAAAATGCAAGTGCTACATCTAGAGCACCAATTCAAAGCTCATGATTTGAAGCATTAAGAATAAGAATTTGGATTCTAACTTCTTAACATTAGGTAATAGGTTTATAGCTCTTGATCCCTAAGACCCTTTTCTTGCATATATAATATGGTGGAACTATCAAAATTGTCCAACACAACACCATGATATCAGAAGAGGAGTGCAGAAATAAATGATAATTTCCTGAAGTAGAAACTACTTAACCAGACAGCAAGTTGGCACATAAACACTCACAAGTCTCAGCTTGTTGTCCGATCTTTGCCATATCCCAAACCTGAAAAAAAAAAAAAAAAAAAAAAAAAAAAAGAAAGAAAGAAAATTAATGAAATATAAGGAGTAAAACTCACTTTCCACAATAAGGGTAGCCTTGTGCATGCAAGCACCCAGTCACCCATAACTGGGTAAGTAGCACATGAGCACGTGAGACTAGCAACATACTTATAAGTTCTGACAAAAGGAGAAAATATAAATAAATAAAATAAAAAAACCTTCAGTGAGGAGTCTGAGAATCCCCCAGCAACAAGCGATCCATCATGGGATATTGATGAACAGTTCAAACTAACAAGTATTTGAGACAAACATCAGCATTGGAACATAAATTATGAAGAAAAAAACCTATAAATGATAAACCTTCAACGGACAAAAATTCTCTTACCCATTATGTGTGTTAATAAATGTATAAAAGCAAACTGATGGTAATGCCATGCTACCCAACTGTACACGATTTCTAAGGTCCTCAAGAATGGATTGTTCTACTTCCGTAGGCCTGAAAGAAGGCAATTCACAAAATAGATAAATACTACATAGCAGAAACACTACACCAGGATCGATGTTGTTTCACATGTACATATCTTTTTTTCTAAAAATATTCATAATCCTATATCAGGTAATGTAGTACAACAGTAGCAAAGTTTTTCTTATACATGTCCTTAAGAAAAAGTCCATGTAAATCTCCTCATCAAGCCTCCCAAAAACAATGATACAATATGAATAACCAAACAAGAGGCCTAGGGTTTGTTTTTTCAAATGTGGTTTCTGTGGGAGTCCTGAGCTGTTTTGGGGTCAGAGTTCAACTTGGCAAAAAAATTTGTGTGGTCAATCCTCCCTTTTGCAGTGTCCTGGGCGTTATGGAAGGAGAGAAATCGGTGAATATTTGAGGAGTGCTCAGCCTTTGACGTGTGCTTGTCCTCAATGGGCTTTTTATTTTTTTTGTTGTTGTAAAATTTTGAAGGGTTTTAGGGAAGTGTTTTTTGAGGAATTCTTGGGTAGATGGGAGTGGGTTTGTACCTTATCTCCTGTCTATTTTGTTTGTTCTGGTTGTTATCTTTGTTGGTCATCTCGACCACTTTAATACAATTTGCATTTACTTATAAAAAAAAATATATTGAGGAGAATAGGCAAAACAGGTCCCTGCCTCTAGGAGATTTTTGTATACATCAAATTTAGCAAACAAACCAGTTTGATCCTACGAAAATAACGACTACATAAAAAATTCAAACTAACAACCTGCAAGTTGGTAGAAAGCATTAGTGAGTCCCAAAAAACGTCCAAGCCTTACAGTCTGTAGGAACAGAATGGAATTTTAAACCCTTAATTTTACATACCCACTTACCTAATTTTCTCTTGTTTTCATCTAAAACAACTTTGATTATCTGGAAAACTCAGTCAAAAAAATAAGCAATGACATTGCTTAAGCAACATGAATCCCAACTCCACCGGTGTAGTGCTTATTCTACATTCTCAGTCCCAAGCCCAGATAAAGGAGGGCTGCATCATGTTGGCAGCCGGTGTAAAAATTCGCCACCTAACAATAATCTTGATCATACATATATCATTGAGTTTATGATGGGATCTATGGTTTTTAATACAATTGAATAGAGAAACGGGTTTCATTAAGCCAACCCGTGCATGTCTTGTGATAAAGCTTTGAGGATGAATATTGGATCACAAGCAGTCCCATTACTAGAAATACTGAATCTAACATAGATATATTAAAATTATATAAACGATAAATACATACAAAATAAATGAAAACAAAACATTTAAATAAATTGAGATTCATATGAAAAATAGGTGTCCGGTGAGTACAAGACATTCAACATGACAAATTCTTAGAAAATGGAGAGTCTTCAATGAATAGGACAGGATTAGCTTTTTTTGGTACCTTAGCTTAGATTAGTTCATATTAGCTATGTCTTTACCCATTAAAAATGAAAGTCGAAACAGAGGAGTCTTGTGGATACCTCACGGGTAAAGTAAGCTCTGGTTTGACTCGAGGTGCCATGGACACAGTGTTTGTCTCAGAGCGAACGCCTTTTCCTGTTGCACCAACAACTTTGTCCTTTTTCATTTTCTTAACTGAAGTCCCTTGCTTTCCTCCCTCCACCGATCTCTTCTGGATGAACAAATGCAAATGAGAGCAAAAATTATCATAAGTATTTTATAGTTCTACAGAATATATTAGATAAGAAAACATATAAACGGAATGATGTTATGAATAACAGTAAAAATATTGATGTATTATGCCTTCAGCCGGCATTAAATTACCTTGTTATCGTCCAAGTCCCCCTCTTTCGTTTCTCCTTCAGCCTTTTCAGAATCTGACATCAAACCCCCTGCCTTCTCTAGACGATCTTCTAAAGAATCTTCAAGTAACTATGATAGGACAAATACATGCAAATGATAAAAGTTCAAAAGCAAACAATTGCAGATTCTCAGCAACAGAAAGAGCATACATTTCCAATTGAAAACAAGAAAACCCAATATTAATGGTTAAAGGGATAGCTTCATTTAGATTTGAGAATTAAGCACAAAGAGGGGGCAAATTTGGACCCAGCAGACACTAATCAGACTCTAAAATATGTAAGTTACAGCTATAAGCCTCTTCTCATAGGTATTCAAGTTACTTTTATTATACTTAATTGCTCTTCCATATAAAGGAGCTTAGTTCCTCTGTGTAATACATCTAATTCAATAAAGTTGTTATTCTTAGGATTAACATAAACCAATTGAACTGTAAATAAGACGTATTTCAGTGCATAGTGAACAGAAACTCAAAAAACAAAGGATTCTTATTCATAATGACAAAAAATAGTTCTAGTTGGTCTCAAGACTAACCCCCCAATGTATTTCTTTCTCATTTATCAGCTTAGATGTATCTTGGCTGCTCCCAACTAAAGTTACAACCTCCGCATCATCAGAAATTGAGTTCGGTTGTCCATGAGAAACTGTCAACGGATCAGATGAGTGGAATATGCATAATTAAGCATCCACAGGAAAGACAAGCATTTCCAGAATATAAATCCAAAGAAATGAACAGTAAGTAGATATTGATCATAAAAGTCCTTCCATCAAACATCAATAATTGCAGGAAGAGTAGTACCTTGGAAATTAATACGTTCATTAATTATTCCAAGCATTGTAATGGACTGAGTCTTGTGCAGATATTCCAGTAGAAGTTCGTAAGAATACTGATGAAGGAGAAAAAAAAAACAATCAGCATTTGTCATTTCTTAAGGTTATGCCTAATTTGAGCATGACTTGAACAACAAGGAAAGGAGAACAAGTCTCAACATGAGCACCATACGAGAAATGTGGCCATTTTCTAAATATAAGATTTTAAATAATTTCAAAATCCAATAAATATGCAAACAGAATTGAACATTTAGAGAAAGCTATAAATAAATTGAGAAGAATCAAAAGACCACCTGACATATCTTTATGTTTACTTTGCCCTGCCTCAGAGTATGGGCGAATTCCATTTCCTGCATGGTTACAATTATCATAGAATATTCACAATTTCCACTACTTTAACCAAGTCCAGAATATGATAATGTGAAATGAAGGTCAAGAACAGTAATAAACCTCTAGATGTGAGGGGGAAAGAATGCCTTCCAACTTTTGAAGGTCCCGTGAGTGCAAGAGTTCATGGTCTTCGCGGAAGCTATTAAAAAATGCCCTCGCTGGGGATTCCAAATGCATTTAAGAAAAGCATATAAATGCAGTTACTACACTAATGGTTCAGATTGGAAGTTTCATTCGATGATACCAAACACTATGGAATCCAACCAATTCAAATAATACCTTCCTGAGTATGCCCTTTGGCCACAAGATCCATAAAACAATGGATAAATACTGGATAGAGCACACGTAGCAACTCATGCTGCACAATGCAAATAAAAATTATGTAAAATGATTTGAGAGTGTGTGTGTATGTGTGAAACATTTCACAACAGAATTGGGGAATGATAGGAGCTTCTACTTAGAAGCAGTAGCAAGAGTCCTACAATGATTGGGTAATAACTCATAGCAATTCCAGTAAAGATAGAATTTTTTATTTTTTCATCAAAGAACACACACATTAATGACAATTTTGTAGGTGAAACATAAATAAAATTGCAACAAAGAGCGAGAATAATGATATCCGAATACTGAAATCAATAAAGAGAATATTTTTTTTTTCAAGGAAGAAAGGTCTTCAACGATATTCAACAAACAAAAAATAAGAAACAACCCTAGTACACATTTTTTAATAGGTTTTATACTTCTTGCATTCCTGCACAATGTAAGCGATCTACACTTACTACCCCTACATTATTTTAACCCATTAAAAGAAAAATAAGTAACAACAACCATCTAAGGGTTGGTGATATGGACAAGTACCCAAAGAGAGAAAAAAAAAGAAGAAACAACAACCCTAATACACATTTTTGAAGAGGCTTTATACTTCTTGTATTCCTATACAACATAAGTGATCTACCCTTACTGCCCCTACATTATTTAAACCCATTATGATTTCTAAATTACCATAATCATTAACTTTGTTGGTGGGGCCAGAATGTCAAAAGGCATAACATAAAACCTCTTGCTGTTAGAAAAGGCCCTTAACATTTCTTCATGTGATTGAAAGAGGAAGCAGAGGACCGTCATCAATGCTCTTGATTTGTGAAGAAGCTGTGTGGCTTGGGAATCTTGTGTTTGAGGCTGTGAAGTCACAGGAGAAGTCATTCTGGTGGAAATTGGTGGTGGAAAGGAGAGTCAAGTTGGCAGTTGCAGACCAAAAACTAGTAATTTCTTCAAGTTGCCCGTTGATGTTTTCTATATTTTATTCCAATGGTTCCAAACATGAGCAAAGTTTGCATCGTTGTGTAAATTTTAACAACATCATATTAGTTTAAAACTCCAAGTTCAAGGATCCAAGAACTTGCTCTGGTAACAAAACAATGTAAAATAAAAATGAAGAGGAATAATAATGCAAGAATCATACCCAAAATTTTGCATTAATTTTTCATTCATAAGCTATCCAACATTGATTCTATAAAAAATAATAATCATCATCATCAAAGACTTATCCCAACTATTTGGGGTTGGCTAAATAAATTATGTTCCTCCATCAATTCTATCAAAACCCATCATATCAAAAAAAAAGGTATCTAACCGACAACTAATTTACCTTGTACAAATCCAATGAACTATACGTCCATGACCTTAGCTTGCTATACCCTTCCTGGTATCGTGCTGGACCACTCTCTGACCTAGTAGGCAAGAACATCCATTAGAAAGGTGAAAATACGCATTACAACTATAATCAACTGGATTGCAACAGACAGAAAATCAGTGTTACTGAATTTTAACTTCACCAACTCAAATATTTTATTGGATTGATCACAGCAAAATAATGCATGTAAGTCTGCTAGGAGTTGTCTGAGCCTTTGTACAAAAAAAATAAAAATCGCAGTCACTAATGGACTGATTCAAGCAGAAAGACAACACTAGTCAGAGGTATGACAAATGCGATCCCACTTGAACAATAAGTCTTCAAAGAATACCCCTTTAAACTGTTTGAATGCATCACACCAAAAAAACAGAATCCAACTCCATCTCTATGAGACTTCCAAACTTCTTGGATATTCCAGGTGAGCGTCCCCATTAAAGCAGGTTAGTGAGGTTCTTATTTCGAAAAAGAAACTTTATATGTCCTACTACAAACACCATCTAGTTTACTTCATGGTACTAATAAGATAAAAGAGATAACCGATCAGGCATGAAATGGATGATTTATTTAAGAAAACAAACAGTGAAGTAAAGAAGACCAAACAGTACTGCATCGCTAGGATCTATGTGAAAGGAAAATGGCAAAGAGCATTCCTAACGTTATAGAACACTGCCATTCAGCTCAACAAAAAATGGAGCCATATTTATAAAATCTTATAAGAATTGACAATAAGATTAATATATGTACACAACCATATGGAAAATATCTCGACTAGTTCTCTTAAAGCACATCATCAAGCTGCAAAAAAGCTCCTTAAAAACCCCGAATAATTTGAATGCAACTTGATGTGAACCCAACCAATACACCAAAAATCATAGGCATTTATGGTGTGGAAGTTTAAGACCATATCCCTAACGGGTCATAACATACCACCATGCTCCGTGGTTGACATCCACGACGGCCCACTTTGTGGTGGCTTTCACTCCCTACTCTCAGGTAGCCCCTTCTACTAATGCCCCCGTTGCCCATTTTGTGACAATTTTCACTCTAGAAACCTACTTTTGGGGCCCCAGGTAACCCTGCCCCAAAGTTGCTCCTCCCAAGGTTTGAGCCCAGGCTTGTGCTAGTTCTAGCAGAAAGAAATATCTCTGGACTATCTTCCCTTCTGCCATCAGTTGGGATATTTGGAAAGAGAGGAACATAAGGATCTTCCATGGAAAGGAATAGTCGACAAGAATTGTATTTTTGAGATCCTGGGTCTTCTCTTCTTTGGTGCAAACTAAACAAAGATTTTGAAGGGGTGTTTTTCGAGGATTTTGTGTTTAGATAGGCTGAGCTTTGCTTCTTGTAATTGTTTGGTGTAGTATTTGTTGTTGGTGTATTGACCTTTTGTGTTTCAGAGGACCCCTCATCCTGCTTTTGTTTTTTATAAAATTATACTTATCAAAACAAAAACAAAAAAAATACCTAAGCGTTAATGGTGCCAAATGTCAAGCCCATAAGTCTTTGGGGTCGTAATACAACTCAACAATGAAACACAAGATTGATTCACCAAAATTTCAAGATCAAACTGAAATGTAGTGAGTCATTGTAACAGACCACAAATGTAAATTTAGTTTAAAACTTGTTTGAAAATATATATTGAGTTCCAATGCAATTCCCAATGTAACCATCACTGAAGTCGACACCAAGGAAGTTCACCCGATACTTTGGTTATTTCTATGCTTCTAGACACCACAACCCACCAAGAGAATCCACATTTTCTTACTAAGATTTTTACCTATTTTCTTCCAATGAACTGTTCATCGAACATGGATTCCCTCGAATGTCCAACTAAGCTCAAATATTATTAGACTTCTAAACAGAGATTATTAGTAAAAATCACAAAAACCCTAATCTTAATTATTCTCAAATATCGAAAGAAACCAATCATCTTAAATTAAAAACTAAGATAAAACCCGAGAATTCAATAGAAAGGACGCGAGCGAGAACAAATATAGATGGTAGAGTGAGAAAATAAAGAAAACTTTGGACGAATTTGATATATGTAGAGAGAATACTCTGGGAAAGAGAAACTCGACTTGGAGATGTCCGGATCGGTCTGTGAAGAAGAAGAGGAGTTCTTTCTCTGCTCTTCTTGGAATGCGAGCTCGGTTTGCTTGAAACCCTTCTTCTTCAAATATGCGATAACTGCTTTCTCGATCTCTTCTTCGTCCATGGATATTGGGTCTCGCTGAAGAAAAAAAAACTCAAAAAAAACGGAGAAGCGGAGAGGGAAACAGCACTTAATTCATAGGTAAACCACCAAAGAATTCACATACAATTTGGGGTGCTGTTAGTAAAAGTTGGTGTGCACTAGACTCTCTCTAATATTAGTAGAATCGTGATAACCGGACTAGACCACGTGGCATACTCTATCGACTCCTATCTGTATCTTGATAATACATATTCCAATGATGCTAATCTTAGGAATAATTCTCAACAGTTAGATTTTGCGTTTGCATGGTCAAATTCACAATGTACTAGAGTTTGCATGTGCCACAGTCATTTTTGGGGAAACACATGAGAACTCGATACGAAGACGATCACTGGTAGTAAGCAATTGGTCGATCGATGAAAGCTTACTATTGTCTCAATCCCAAAAAAGGGGAGTCCTTTGTCGAAAGAGTGGGCAATAGTTGAGGCATGCCATACTAAAATTGTGACGTTGGATCAATATGGGAGGAACAGAGTATGGATAAGAAGGAAATTCATTGCGTGAAATTCACTTTTCAAGTCAGGTAAGAAACAACTCGTTGAGTTAAAAAGATCGAAAATTTTTGATTTCTTTAGGCAGTCCTTATTCTATTCTTTGGCAAGGAATAGTGGTCCAGTTTGATGAGGGAAGAGTACCCCTTTCCCTTCTTATGACCCCCTTTCCCTAAAAACTGTTTTTCCCCCCTTACCCTCTCAGGGGGAGTAGCTCAGAGTTCATAAAACAAGTTCTCTAAACTAGTCATCGGGTCCCTCAGACCCGAAAAGTAAGTAATCTCTTCCAAGTATACTAATTTAATGAACTTCAGTTTGCCTGATAGGAACATTGAATAGAAAAGGAAAAATAATAAAATTTTAGTGGGTTATCAAAAAATGAGTAAATGGGTAAAAGCAATAAAGTTATAGAGATATTCTTATAAACATATGTTTCAAATATAAAAAAATGATAATTAAGAAAAATTGAGATAAAATCAGGTGGTGTTGTACTTGTATATACCACAGATCACACTGGAGTCTGATGAATATTATTATGTAAGGCCATCAATGAGTCAGTTATGGTCTATATATATCTTGATTCATGTAATGCCCCTGATTTTTGTTTACGTTTCTCAAGAAAAATTTATAGGTTAACCAATATAATTTATTTTTCTTGAATTGGAATTTGATAAATTCAATTACACCATTAGATCCATAACAAAAAATTAATTGAAATAAACTATAAGATAACTTTAAGACATAGACTTACTAAAAATACGAGAATAATTATGTTAATGACCATTACATCCCTAGGCTTCTATAAATACCAAAATACAAATAAATTTATAGATTTTATTCTCTTAGTAAATATTATCCTCTTCTAAAGAAAAATCCTAGAGAAACCCTAACCTCCACAAAACATTAAAATCAGATTTTCCTATATTTGGAAAATTCATTAGATTTCGATGAAGGAGAAGATAACGATCACTTCGTCATAAGCTTCGAGGGGAACTAGAGAAACAAATGTTTCGATCACCATCCTAAGGAGAAGACTTCGATTCAACTCAATCTTTCACTTTTCTTCTTGAGTTTTAGCATCAATCTAAGATAAGGAGTTTCTAGACCTTCTAATAATCATATTAAGTAGTACTGATAATATGACGGACTTTTGGTGGACGAACTTGACTAATGCTGATGTGGAAGCACATAACTTATTAAAAAAAGAAAAAAATAAAGGCCCTATGTGGATACATTTCTCCGCGCAAGAACAAAAGCTCAATCACTCTCTGCAAGAGCAAAAAACCTCTCCGCAGAAGAGCAGGTTCTTAGAGCTTCTCAATAAAGAGCAAAAAACCTCTCCCCGCAAGAGCAAAAACCTATCCAAACATTTGCTAACTCCCCGTAGGAGCAGAAGTCGTCAAGAAGCTCTATCCAAATGCATAGAAAGTTTCTCTCTCCAGCCCATAGTGAAAAAAAGAAACTTTCAGATTTGATCTTTTGAAAATGCGGAATACGGACTTCATTGTCGCCTTGAATAAGGTGTGGGCTCTGCTTCTTTATTGATGGCTTAATAACAAAGATTTGTTATTTCTCCAGACTTAAGTTTTTGTTTTTTTTTTTTTTTTTTGGTTTCAAAGGTTGACAGGTTATATGGTTGGAAGAGATGCCCCAATGCACCTATTGTGAAAGCTATGAAACAACAATCTAAAGATGTACAAAATTGAGTTCAGTATGAGACTTACCCTTTTGTAGTCTTTGTGGTAGGGGTTGTCTTGTCTGTTTAGCTGATTTAGTAACCACTCTCTCTGTTTTTGTTTTTCTTTTTTCAGATTGTGACACTGTTCAAGGAACAGGGTTTAAATACTGAATTGTACTACACAAATAAAGAAATGGGGGAAACTTTCAGGGGAACGGATCAAGGGACATATGAAAAAACATATGTAAAAACAATGTAACATTAATAAATTTTCAAAATATGGGTTAGAAGTTTCGGATTGAGATGATTTTTTGTGAGGATGATCTCTATGATGGGGAGATCATCTGAGATCATCACAAAAAAAAAAAAACAATCCAATCTGAAACTTCTAACCCCATTAAACGTGATTTAGAATGTGGACTGTTGATTTTTTACCAATAATTTGTAAATCACTTTTGATGGATTTAGAAGTTTCAGATTGAGCTGATTTTTTGTGAGGATGATCTTCTCATCATAGTGACCATCCTTCCTAAAAAATCAGCTCAATCCAAAACCTCTAACCCATATTTTGAAAAATCATTGTTTTTACATATGTCCCATGAACTGCCCCCAACTTTCAGTATAGTCCCTACAAGTGCGATCAGGTACGTGCCATGGACTTGTTCAAAACCAAGCCTCATATCAGATAATGGATTCAAGAATTGTAATTTTTTGTTTTTGCTCAAATAAAACAGTGGTGAAGGCATTCTGGATCTGCTATTGTTATTGGTGCAATGGACTCAGAAAACTATGGTGGAAAAGCTTATGTTTAGCAACAAAGTGCGAGTGAGCTTTATTTTTGTTCATTTACTTAGTATTGTTTGCATCAACTTAGTGAAAATTATGTTGTAATTTTTTGGATTGGGGTTGTCTCCAGTGCACGGTATTGGAGGTTAAGGTTATTGAAGGCCTAGGGACAACCATTGATGTTGTATTGGTTAATGGTGTGCTTCATGAAGGAGATCAAATAGTTGTTTGGGGCATGCAAGTAAGCCTTCTAAGACTTGTCTTTATTCCATATATTTTCGGTCACATTTGTTGAAGTTTCTTTCATATCGATTTTTCAATGTCAGGGGCCTATTGTTACCACAATCCGAGCTATACTGACCCCTCACCCAATGAAGAAGCTTCGAGTTAAGGTGAGGAGATTTTTTAATTAGTTCTTATGTTTGTGTTCCTTCAATTGTTTTTATAGTACCTTTGGTGAACTCTGTTGCAATTCTTTTATGTTCTAAACCTTCCATTTTATGTTTGTTCATATAGACGATGTAGTCATGTAGGATCAATACCAGTCCTTGCATCTCATCATTAACTGATAGCAGATTTGATCTCTTATTTTTCTATAGAAAATATTCTGTATACATCAGCTTACTTGGCTCTATTGTTTAGGGATTAAGTTAATTGAATTTATGGGCCGTATCTTTTTAACCTCCGTAGGAGCTATTCCATCAAAAACTGATTTTGCAATTTTTTATAGATAAGTTGATATTCCAACTTATTTACCATTTTGGCTTGAAAAACAGACTTCTACATGCATCAATCTTTAATGAAATTTTATACTAATGAAAAAGCTGTCTATTTCTCATTTGGGCTTTTCTCATTTCTCTATTTTAGGTGGGTCTGCTCAACCTCCTCTTATTGTATCCCTCTTCTTTAATGAAATTTTATACTAATGAAAAAGCTGTCCATTATGTCCACAAAGCTCTATTATGCTTGCAAACACAACTTATCACAAGCACCACAATATGATTGATAATTTTGTAATTGTTCTACTTCCAGGGATCTTATCTGCATCATAAGGAGCTCAAGGCCGCACAGGGTATCAAGATCACTGCCCAGGTGAAGTTAGTTTCCAATATAATTAATTAATTATATTGAGTGGGGTGTTCTAAAAGACTTCTTGTGTTATATTTGCTTGCAGGGCCTTGAACATGCTATCGCAGGCACGGGTCTCTATGTGGTGGGGCCTGATGATGATTTGGAAGTCAAGGAAGCAACAATGCAGGACATGAGATCAGTCACGAGTAGGATAGACAAGAGTGGGAAGGTGTTTGTGTGCAAGCATCCACACTTGGGTCATTGGAAGCATTGTTGGAGTTCTTAAAGAGTCCAGCAGTGAACATACCCGTCAGCGGAATAAACATAGGCCCCGTACACAAGAGGGATGTAATGAGAGCAAGCGTCATGCTTGAGAAGAAAAAAGAATTTGCTACCATCTTAGCGTTTGACATGAAAGTGATACCCGAGGCTCGTGAGCTTGCTGATGAGACCGGTGTCAAGATTTTTACTGCCGATATCATCTATCATTTGTTCGATAAGTTCAAGGCATATATCGACATTCTTAAGGAAGAGAAAAAGAAGGAAGCTGCCGAAGAAGCAGTCTTTCCATGTGTTCTTAGAATTATACCAAATTGCGTTTTCAAGAAGAAGGACCCAATTGTCCTGGGGGTTGATGTTCTCGAAGGCATCGTGAAGGTATCTCTCATTTTCTGTTTTGGACATCTCTTATCACATTTTTTTATGTATTAATATTGTTTGGCTTATGTATACCATGCCTCTGACTATATTTTGATCGAATAGAGCTCAGGGCACTCCAATATGCATTCCATCAAGAGAGTTCATTGATGTTGGACGGATTGCGTCCATGGAAATTAATCACAAACAGGTTGATATCACCAAGAAAGGGCATAAGGTGGCCATACAGGTAATGGGTAGTGTATTTGTTAGTTTACTTAGGACCTAGTTAGACAAGTTACAAGGTAACCAATCTTTGTGCTTTTCAGATAGCTAGCAATGATCCCGAGGAACAACAAAAGATGTTTGGGAGACATTCGAGATTGATGATGAGCTTGTTAGCCACATCACAAGGAAGTCTATAGACGTTCTGAAAACTAACAATCGGGTAATTTTCTACAATAATCTTGTCGTTAAGTTTATTTCACTTTTAAATTACAAAATATTGTTCTTTGGTAGTTGTTGATCTAATGTTTTCTGTTTTTCTTGCCTTTATTAAAATTGTGCAGGATGATCTCTCTATTGATGAATGGAGGCTAGTTGTGAAGCTGAAGAATCTCTTTAGGATACACTAAGCTGGTAAATGGTTGTGAGCTGCTGTGATCTCCTAGACCTGCAAAATTGATTGACCAATTTGTATTTCTAAGTACAACTTGTAACTAAGAGCGTTTAACCATGAGTGTGTCATCCTAGTAAAGATCAACTCATAATTTGAATCACACAAAGTTAAAATTAATGATTCTGAACAACCAAACCTCTAGACTTCATTTAGCAACTTCGAATCCAATAAGCGGTGAGAGTACGTAGGTTGTGTGTTCAATACCTAGTGGGAGCAATATTTCCTCAGGGCCACCCACAAGGGCGTTCTACCTGGTGCATGTGATGTGAGGGCGTTATACGTGTCGGGGGGGGGTCCCATATGCCTTGGTGCTGGCCCTGGCTCATCTGGTCCCCCTGGTTGGACGTAAGTCCGGACACCCCCGTTATCCAAAAAAAAAAAAAAAGTAAGGCAAGGGCGCTCCCTTCGGTTTTAAAAAAAAGGACAATGATTTTTGAAAAACCGATGTCTAAAGTCATATTTAAATGCTACTTCTCACTGTGAAAACAACACTTTCGATGTCAATATTTAACAAATTGATGTCTACTCCAAAAATTGAAGTGATGCCTAAATTCTATTTTGTAGTAGTGACCAGGCTTATTTTTTGTAGTGGATCTAGTCTCAGCTGTTATCTAGTTATGATCCAAGTATGGTATTCGATGTGAGTGGCATCAACCCACCTATCAATGATATATTAATTCTATTAAAGTGAGTACAATAATTATGTAAGATGGGCATCATAACTATGATCGGCTCAAAATTAGTATAATTATTATGTTTGATTAGAAGGTGACACGTGCAAACGCACATGTATTTGAAGGGCTTATTTGTAATTTAAAATATTAATTAAAGGGTGGTTTTGAAGATTACATAGTAAAAATGGTAAATTTGAAACTAACCAAGTGATTTTAGTGACGTGGGATTGCTTTTCTTGAATTTTGACCAAAATGACACTGATCATATTAAATTAAAACATAAAAGTGGGGGCATTTATGACCACTAAAATTTTGATGTGGAACCACTTCTACTTCGCCTTCTCTCATTATAATAGTAAAGATAAGGCAGCAATCCTTTCCATACATTATTGATAAGAGAATCTTATTATTGAAACATCTTAGATTTGGGCATTTAACATATACAGTTGGATGTCATAGCTCACATTCACCACAAAATGGTGGCTGTAGAAAGGGTCGGTTGATAAAGGTGGAATTGACCTATTAACCACTTCACGAGTTGAGTCCGATGATCATGATCACATGAAAGTCGACTGCTTAAAGGGCATATGAGACTTTTTCATGCCATTTATAACAACTCATACCAAAATCTTGGAGCATTATATATCATTGTCGCGAAGAAGATATAGCTCTACATAGATAGTTGAATGGAGAACTTGTGTTCTCTAGATAGAATTGAATGTTGAAATATGATTTGTCGTTGTTGAGTGTCAACCTCAATGTGATGGACAATTCACATTGACCATCTCACCCTATTGCATCTACAATCGGGATGATTCGCTCGAGTCTTCTCGATCTCACACTAGTTTTTAAAATATGTTTTATACATAATTGAATGGAGGAACAAGATTTGTTGAATGATCCCAAATCTATGAGACAAGCCTTCGAATATGATGACGAATCTAGTAGCTAAAAATGACCAATTAGAGGCATTTTTTATTCAAGGATGGTATTCGGTGTGAATAGCATCAACCCACCTATTGACGATAGATTAATTGCATTAAAGTGAGTATAATAATTATGTAAGATGGGCATTCTAACTATGATTCACTCAAAGTATATTTTTTTTCTCGGAAACATGGTATCCCTGTTTGTAGAGGACCAAGACCTGGTCCATCTGGCAGTCCATAGGACAGGCCCAACCTAGGTTTCCCAACCATACCCGACAGGATTAATCCATGACCACATGCACCGACCGACACAACACATGTGGCATCTTAATCAAGAAATAATCCTTAGTTTCGAACTCACAACGTAAAGGAGCAAACTCTAGTTGTTGGTCTTACCACTGAGGCACACCCCTGGTGGGTAACTAGAGTTAAGACTTGGAGACATGAACCATCAATCCTTTTCATCCATTATTGATGTTTACATCATTGTTGAAACATCGTAGATGTGGGCAATGTACATAGTTGGTTGCAATGTCCCGCATTCCCTACAAAATGGTATCTAAAGAAAAGGTTAGTTGGTAAAGGTGGAATTGACCTATTTGACCCTTTTACAAGTCAAGTTTAATGATCTTGATCACTTGAAAGTTGACGAGTTAAAGGGCATTGGAGACTTTTTCATGCCATTTATAACTAATTATAATACAATCTCTTGCATTTGAGCGTTGTGTATCATTGTCGTCGTGACGAAGACATAGTTCTATAGACAGGTTGAGTTGATTGGAGAACTAGGATTTAAGTTATAATGCAAAATTGTTGTGTTCTCTAGATGAAGTTAAATGCTGAAATATGATTTATGTTGTGGACCATACCTCGTTAGGAACACGTAACGATTTAATTGATAGTTAGAACTAGTGGTCTGTTTTAATGCCAACACATCGATTACCATATCATTCCGTTCATCCGCGCATTTGCTTTTGCCAATAATGTTGAATTTGATTGGTGTTATGATATGACATATGTTCATCACTTATATTTATTGTTTCTAAAGTTAAAGGAGTATTGAATCTAACGACAACACGCGTCAAGGTACGAGAGTGTCTCTGGCATCTAATCATTCAAGTATTAAACTTAAATAGTATATTTTTTTAATTATTATTAGCCTGATTGCTTATAATGATTAAACGTTGGCCTTAAAACATGGAATTCTTGATTTTTTAACTAATTTTTATGTGGAATTCTTATTCCATTGAAAACAAATTAGAGAGAGTGTGTGTTTAAAGATGGTGGACACACCACTGCTTCGTTTTTTTCTTTTTTCTTTTTTCTTTTTCTTTTTTGTTGTGGGTATCCATACCATTCGGGTGGGACTGATCTCATGATTACACGTACCGCCTCTCAGAAATTCCTACGTGCAATTGGTTGACACACCACTGCTTGGTTACACAACCCCACCTCCTCTTTGCACCACCAATATCTCTAAAATGCTTGTATAACTGTAAAGAAAATATTTTTAAAAGAAAAATAAGATATTTTTTTGGTTGGGAAAATGGTTTATAACTTGTATGATTGCAAAGCAATATGAGTTTATTGGCAAAATGAATTTAATGTTCAAAGTTGAATTTACAGTGGGGCAATAGGGGCACTTGCCCCACATTAAAAAAAAATTACATTATCGTATTGAAATTTGATATATTTTCAGTTTGTCCCGAGGTTAGAAATTTTTTGGCAGTTGTCCCCCCCCCCCCCCCCCCCTATCACTGACGACAATGCTCTTTTGACTTAGGTCAAAAAAGTGTTATGTCATAGGTTAATGAGAAATGACCTAAATACCTTTTTCTTCAACCTTTAACAAACCACTCATCTTCAAGTTTTTCAACCTTCTTAGGCAATTATAGTTTGCCCCCTCTACAATAAAATCATGGTTTCGCCCCTACTAATGTTTGATTACACCTAGGAAAATGGTAAAGAAGAGACTTCGTTTTTGTTTGGAAATTGGAGGTAGTAATAAGATAATGACACCGATAATGAGAAAATCATTTTCTTGAGTGATTGTGTACCATTATATTTTGCCACCAAGAGGTGATAATCACTTTTCAAAGAGAATAAATTTCTTGTAAAAATATGCAATCGTATACTTGAAAATCACATTGTTCTAACATGTAAAAAATATTTTCCGACTATTTTTTAAGTGCAATGATATAAACCCTAATTGAAATCAATTGATGCTTAACAATTTTTTGCAAGTGCCAGCTAACCTAGTTGGTAAAGTCTTTGGATGATGATACTAGAGACTTGGGTTCAAATCCGGCCAACACAAAGTTACTAAACTCATTAAAAACATGTTTACCGATAATATATATGTGTAGAAATTAAACGGGAACTTGTGGGAATGGCTCATGCACCAAACTTTTAGAAGTTAGGCATGTCTGTTCTATAACATTTCTAGATAACATCCATTGAAACCAAACATAAAATTCAATTAAGAGGAGTAAAAGTCGTATCTAGAGGAGTATGGTTACTACTCACTACATCATGTATCTTTAAGATAAATCTCAATCGTTGGATTTCGTATGGTTACTACTCACTACAAGATTGTGTAAACACATGAGTTAATTAATTTCCATAAGTCTATGGATCGCAATTCATATATATATAAGTAATTGTTTACCCCTATTATCTGACACTTAAAGATGTGTAATTTACCATTTGGAGGATTATTAAAATACCTGGGAAACCTAAAGTCTAATTTAATATTATAGAAAAAGTCAAATGTCCTACATTCGAGTATAATCTATATCGATATTAGGGCATCAGATTCCAAAGTAGAGATACATACTTTCCCATATGAATTGTCTAATGGAGCTACCTAAGGAAGAATAGGTAGCAAGCATTTATTGTATAAAAGATCAATACACCCTTGTCTTTTTCATTAAAAAATAAAATGAAGAGGGGTATTATTGAAACGAAAAAGTGTTGGACAATACTAACATCCCCATAAAGTATTGGACGTTTGCATTCCTTATATATATATATATATATATATATATATATATATAATGGTTTACAAAAAAAAAAAAAAAAAAAGGATTGTCTACAATTCTTCAACTTGTAAATCAGGGTTAGAAGTTTTGGAATGAGGTTTTTTTTGTTTTTTTTTTATTATGTGAGGATGATCTCTATAAGACAATCAAAGAACGTAGCCAAAGTGTTTTGTGCTATACAGACTAAAAGTTTCGAGATGGACTGATTTTTTGTGAGAATGATCTTTATGGTGAGGAGATCATCCTTACAATTTTTTTTTTAAACTTCTAACCCTAGTTTACAAGTTGAAAAATCATGGACTGTCAATTTTTACTGTTAATTTGTAAACCAATTTTGATGGGGTTAGAAGTTTAGAATGGACTAATTTTTTGTGAAGATGATCTCCTCAACCATATAGGAAAAAACTTTGGCTATCGAATGTTGTCCATTTATATATATATATAAATGGTGAATCTCGAAGCATTGATAAGGACTCCAAAAAAACCTCCCACACCATTTCACAAAGATTTTGAGGAATTTCATTGAAATGACTTGGGCAAGTCATATCGATCTCAAAGGCAGCTAAGCGAGATGGTTAATGTGAATCCTCCATCACATTGACTTGTTTGAACTAACTCATTTGACATACCGCAAAACTACGATTGAGTTAATGAACATAGAATCAAGTTTTGTGTTTAAAAATTTAAATAATATATGTTATTTATATAAATATCAGATTTGGTGATTGAACATATACTAATCTAGCTTACAAAATAGTAATAATCATATATTAATAAATCATTTTAAACCCATTTAAATGATTTGATTTGTCCAAAACAAGATGACTCAGACAAATCAACTCAGTATTAGTGGAGGCAAGATGACACAAGATACCTTATTGTCAAATTGCAACAAAAACATGATTTTAGATCTCTTAGTAATTTTGTGATTAGAATGAAAAAGAGTTTTGTTAACGAATCAAGATCACAATTGGTGCCCGTTCCAATAGAATAGGAACAATGTCTACGTGGTACGTGTTTTATGGGAGTCTTAAACACATCAGGCTCCTAACCAAGCCATTTTTCTAGCGCACTCAAATGTGCCATATAGACATCATAGGTAGTTATACGAACGGAATATCATTTGTTAACATGTGCCCTGCGGGCACACGTTTAGGTGTATCAAACACACCTTGGAAATTGAATATCCTACCAAATATGCCCTCAAAAAAGAATTTCTTCCAAAAATGCTCTCATATGCTTATCTTCAAGGAGTATTTAATGCATCTTAACGTGTACCCTTAGGGAACATGTTAACAAAATTTAAAAGAAAAAAAAAAGTCAATATGAGATTTCACATCATCCTAGAATATCCTAAATCCCAAAACAACTAATCGCATGAACTCATATGCATTGAAGGCATTTTCCAAATTACAGAAAAGCCAATTCGAGATTTTACATCACTTTGAAACGACTAATCACATAAACCCACATGTATTAAAGGCATTTCAAAATTATATGAGATTCTGTGAAATCTTGGATTGATTTTTTAATGCAGGATCATGAATGTTACCCTACGATGATAAATCTGAGATCAGAATGAATTAACATAAACAATACAAATATAAATCATTAGCTTATATATTCATGAATATACAAGAGAATTCAAGCGATAATTAAAATAACCCTAAGATTCGTCACAATCTCATAGTAATAACTATTCAAGTACTAATAATAGGTTCCAATGGAAGACAAGTCTTTCTCCAACTTAGGATTTCAGTTAGATGTTCAAAATAAATTTCTATGTTCAATTTTAATACAAAAAATTAAAATAAGTGGTGTTTATTTATTGGGGCAACAAGTTAACAACGTTTGAAAAAATTATAAGTTAAAAAAATGGAAGGTGATTAGGATTTTAGGTGGCAAGGAATGATGTGATTCGAATAGGGAAGGGAAGGATTAGGTTAGGTTTTTATGGGTATTAGGGTTTGGTTTCAAGAGAGAAAAAAATGTTGATAGGGTTTATAGATGTTTTAAAAATTCAAAACAGAAATATAATAGACAAAGTGAGAATAAAGATGTTAATATATATATATATATATATATATATATATATATACTACTGACCTCAATTGAGAAATCGATAGAGAAAATAAATGTTACCTTTGACTTACTCCAAAATGGCCTCACACCACACCATTAATAGGAATACTACACCATAATAAGAATATTAAAGTTTCAATATCAATTTTATTTATTATTTTCATTTATTATTTATTAATAAAAATAAAAATAAAAAAACTAATATAATCTATACAAAGAAAATAAATCAAGTATCCTAATCAAACTAAAATATCAAATAAATAAATTTAATTTTCGTAACTTTTTCTCTTCTATTTTTCAATCATCTCATTTTCAAATCCTAATAATCTTAAATAAAAAATAACTAAACTGCCACTAAATATTATACTAAGACCATGGACTAATAAAATATCAAAATAAATCATAAAAACATAAAATTAAAGTCGTAAAACAGAAATCTAAATAGAAATTAAAATCTACTTTTCAAAATTTAATTCTGCTCGACCGGAAAGATTTCGTCATTGACAAAACAAAATTATAGTAATTCTCATCATCAATTGTATTCCACATTACTTTTCTTCCGAAGAATAAAATAAATCTCTAAAAAATTAGAAAAAAGCCAATCTTAATCATGACTTATCATTTTATTCACAAATAATATTGAGATAATATGAGTGAATCGCCTAAGTGTAAACAAGGCAAATTTTGGCCATGATCCCTCCTCCCAATCAGAGATGATATTAAGGTGACGTGGGTTTTCTAAGATGATTTGAGCTTTCAAAAGAGTCCTGCCCTCTACCCTCTTTACTCTCATGAGGTGGTACCACATGAAGAGAAGAGGGGAGGGGAGGGGAGGGGAGGGGGATTTTCGAACTCCTCCCCTTGACATACTCCCGGCATGACAGGTGACATCTACAAAAACATGCAAAGTCAGAGAATAGAGGAGTATGTCAGGTGAGGTGGAGGGGAGGGGAGGGGGATTTTCGAACTCCTCCCCTTGACATACTCCCGGCATGACAGGTGACATCTACAAAAACATGCAAAGTCAGAGAATAGAGGAGTATGTCAGGTGAGGTGGGGGAGTCAGGAAATCATTTTTCTTTAAAAACATGGATAGAAAACCAAAAAAGATCCAAAACCACAAGTACAGAACCAAGATCTTCTTCAAGATCAATTTATAAGCAGAGATCATCAAATAATTCATATCAGGACACCACCAAGACCTAATTAACCACAAAAAAAGTATCAAACAAATCACATAATTAAAACCTAATAAACATTATAATTCAAATAACAATTAAATCTTAAATCTCTCCTCCTCCTTGAACTTTCTTCAAACTCTCTGCAGGAGAAGTCCACAAGATGTCCTTGAGTGCTGGACGAAGTTCCTTTCTGCAGAACTGATTATACTCCAACGTATCTCCTCCATCTTTCTTCACCTCCACCACCATCAACGATGGCGTCACCGCAAATATTTCCGCCTCAATCGCTAATTTTCCCTTCCTACCCTTCTCTGTCCCCTGCAATCTCACTCTCGATTCGCTCTTCTTCACATTGAATCTCATGGATTTCGCTACTTCTTCTAATCTCGAAATCACACTACTTGCAGACTTCGTCGTCGCAAATCTCATCTCCTCTCTTTCCTCTTTCTTCTTCTCCTCAAACAATGGCGACAAATCAAACCCCTCTGATAACGAAATTATGTGAAACGCGTTTAATGTCTCCGAATCCTTCCCTTTAAACCCAATTTCGGATTCTTGATCTTCTTCTTTGGTGGTTGAAATCGAATTAATCGTTTTTGGAATCGATTTCTTGAACCAGGATGTTTGCATGAGTTTCGAACTTGTGATTCTTGTATTAGGGTTTGGATCGAGAAGCTTTGAGATGATTCTGCGCGATTCGGAGGAAAACCAAGGAGGACACTTGAAATCTCCTTTGTAGATCTTTCTGTACATCAAGACGACATTATCGTCCTGAAATGGTAAAAAACCTGCAAGAAGAACATACAAAATCACACCACAAGACCACAAATCCGCCTTCGATCCATCGTAACCTTTCTTCCCAATCACCTCTGGAGCAACGTAAGCGGGAGTTCCACACGTCGTGTGTAACAATCCGTCTTGCTTCAAGTGTTCCGAAAACGCACTAAGCCCAAAATCTGTCACCTTTAGATTCCCATCTTCATCAAGAAGAAGATTCTCTGGTTTCAAATCTCGATGATAAACACCACGACTATGGCAGAAATCAACCGCAGAGATCAATTGTTGGAAGTAAGATCTAGCGACGTCTTCTTTCAACTTTCCTTTACAGATCTTCGAGAAAAGCTCGCCTCCTCGAATTAGATCCATGGCGAAGTAGATCTTCGATTTGCTCGCCATGACTTCATGGAGTTCTACAATGTTGGGATGTTTAACCATCTTCATCACAGATATTTCTCGCTTAACATGCTCCATCATCCCTACTTTGATCACCTTCTCTTTCCCAACAACCTTCATCGCTACAGATTTACCAGTTTGTATGTTTCTTGCATGGTAGACCTTCGCGAAGGTTCCATGGCCTAGAAGACGACCTAACTCGTATTTTCCATGAAGTACATTCGACCCATTACTGTTTCCAGTTTTTTCCTCCATTTTAGAACAGATTTAAGTTTTTTTTTTTTTTTTTTGGTTGTAAATGAGAACTAATAGAGGAGAAGAATCAGAAGGGAACTGGGTGGGTTTGAAGATTAGGAGGAGGAGGAGATGTGAGAGAAGAATCTACTACCCGTCTTCAACGTGTTTACGATGGAGATTTCTGCCTCCATTGTTCTTCTTGAATCTCCCTCCCAAACCCAAGTTTCTTCGCGAACTTCTTCTCATCTTTCTGCATTCCCAGAAGAATGGCGAGAATTTTGACAAAACGAATAAGAGAGATATTAACAGCTAATTTTGTTTTAGGGTTTTGCTTATATAGTTACTTTTAGAGAATGAAATTACTAGATTGCCCTTGATTGCTTTTTTTATAAGTTCTATACTGCCGTTCTCTTGCGCGAGAAAAATCCTCAAGTCACTATCCAGGACACTGCTCGCTGTACTGTCGTGGCAGTGTGCCAGAGAATCGTATAATTTTTTTCCTCGAGATACAACTTAAAAAATTTATTCTAGTCCAAGAAGTCGTTTCAGAATTTCTCTACTTCCCTTGTGTCCGACTAGCCTTACTAAGTAAGTAAGGATTTCACCCTTACTTGGGGTCACCTTGTGGCATTCAAAAACATGATCCCCTGCTTCACAATGGTAGAGGATAGAATTCTATGATTTTTTATCAAAAAGAAAAAAAAAATGTATTTTTCACAGTTGAATTTTAATTTTGGGAGTTAGATGGAAGTTCGGTAGGTAGCGATCTATTTTCAAAAGCTTGGATCAAACTCAAAATAAATTGTTCTTTTAATCTTAATTTTTCGATGAAATCTAAAGGGATTTGGTGTTGGATTTTTAATGTGAGTATCTATTTTGAGCAAAATGAATCTTTGTAAAACTTAAAATCTTTCTATATTAGTAAGAAAAGTGTTTTACTACTTATTGTGATGTTAAAAATAGAGAGCTGCCAGCTTCTAATCATATATATTTTTCTTTCATATCCTTTTGTTTTCATTAAGCACAATAATTGAGAATTGAGATGATATCACAAAATACGATTTAGACATAATCCTCCGTAAATATTTGAGATACCTTCTTTTATTTTCAACTTGATGACATACCCCTTAATTTTGATCTTTTCTAAGAGAATAATAGATTTAAAAAAAAAACTACAATGCCCTCTTGCTATACTTCTAGTTAGGAATACTCGATTTTTCTCCTTCGAATCAATTATTTTTTCAATTGTACGATAAAATATTTTAATCACAATGTTCAACCTTTAAGATTTTTGTGAGAAAATAGGAACGAAGAAATCTGGGTAGAAAAATCAACTACTTTCTTGAAAAGATTGAAGCTCGTGAATTCGAAGACGAGACTAAATAGGTTAAATGGTTTGAAAATGATAGGTTTTGGGGATTAAAAAAAAAAAGTGGGAGTTTTTAGAGAAGATTCTTGGATTTTGGTTAGAGGTTGAAAGTGAGGGCATCTATGTCATTACAAGTTTGTAATGGGTCAAGTTTTTATGATATCAATAAATGTAGAATAGCCATTTTGGAAAGGATATAATTATAGTGAAATAAATCAATGAGTCCTTTCCTGGCAAAAATGGAAGAGAAGGGAAAATAAATGAATTTTTCTCCATTTCTCTTGTTTGGATTGTTTAGTGGGGTGGAGAGAAAAGAAAAAGAAAAAAGGTAAGTTTTCTTTCTCAAAAAATGGAGAGAAACCCTTTTAATATATATTATAATTTTAACTATGTCCTAAATCTTTTATAAGATATTTTAAAATTTCAAAGCTATCTCAATTTCTCTCCTATCAATCCAAACATGGTGAAGAGAAACTCAGTTTCTCTTTTCTTCTCTTTTTTTTTTTTAATGGATTTTTCTTCTCCCCACTTCTCTAAATCCAAAATTAGTGTTAAAGTTGAAAAAACTCTCTCCAAAATTTACATTTTTTTAATGGTTTTGTTAACGTGTGCCCTAGGAGCACACGTTAAAGTGCAGTAAATAAACTTATAAAATTGGAATCTAAAGGTATTTTGATAAAAAAATATCTTTGTTAAGGGCATTTTCGATACAAAATCCAATTTCCAAAGTGTATTTATTGCACTTTAAATGTATGCTCTTAGGGCACACGTCAACAATACCCATTTGTCTACCCTTTTCTTGCTTCATTTTAGAGTCGTAATATTGTGACTCAACTTTTTTTACTTGGTCGATACTTTCTCGACGTTGAAAGCAAGTCAACCGTTTTGAGTTTCTACAATCACATGCCAAATAAACCAATTTGAGTAACAAAATTGGGAATTTTTAACTTTTTACTTCTCCACCAACACAAAACGAAGAATCTTAAAAATTTCTTATTGCGATTCAACCTGTTCGAGACTAATTTTGGAGTTAAATTGAAGCTGAATCCAAAAATTCGAAATTGAATTGAAGACGAATCTAACATTTTCTTGGATACTTTCTAATAAGTACTCAAAACTAAGAAAACGCCTACAAATATCATGGATTGGCTTTGTTATCAAGAAGCATAGCAACATAAATGTGTTCCAAAAATTAGTGAGTTAACACAACATAGTTGCAAAGTTTCACAACCAAGGCGTAAACTTGAGGTGAGGGGTAAATAGTCAGAAGGAGCTTTGATTTCTTGCCATATCTAACAGATAAGAGAAGTGAAAACAAGCTTTCGAATATGATCCAAGCAAAGGTCAACAATCTTTTTGCCAACTGAAATTAAATACGTGAAATAATCTAAGAGAGAGACCTAAAAAGAGATTCAACTTTGATTTAGCAACTTGATTCAATTTCGAAATTAGTCTTGAACACGTTGAATTGTAAAAATTTAAAAAAAAAAAATTCTAGGGTTCTTCATTTTGTGTTGGTGGAGAAGTAGAAAGTAAAAAAAAAAAAAAAAACCTCAATTTTATTACTCAAAGATTAACAATGAACTTGACGGCTAATTTTGAGTTGAAATTTGTGTGTCTATTTTTAAATGACGTCACAAGATGGTCTACCTAACAACTAACTGTAGAGTCTCAAAACAGTTGACTTCCTTTCCACGTCGAGAGAGTATTGATCAAGTAAAAAAGATCGAGTCAGATATCAAAACTCAAAAATGACAAGCAATGTGTAGAGGATCATTGAATTTCCTCCGGATACAACTTAAAAAATCTATATTTCTTTGTACAGTACCACGTGAGCACAATATTAAAGAGAGCATTATTGGCACCCCAACTTTTACTTGTTACACCCCGAATTAAAATTAAAAAAAAAAAGTAAATGATTGAGAATGAGTAAAAATTAAGATACCAATAGAAATTCTCCTTCTCTTTTCTTTTTATTTTTTTTATTTTTAGGATTATATGAACCTTAACAGAATTGTAAACAACTATTGAAATTGTTTGAATGAGTATTGTAATATTGAGATAATAATTGGAGCCAAACCTTTTTAATGTTTGAATGGTGCGTTTTACTTTTTAATTGGGATGTGATAAATAGTTTATGAAATTGGGGTGTAATAAGTACAAGTTGGGGTGCTGATAACAGCTCTCTAAACAAATAAAGAGCTACCAACCCCTAATCAACTTTAACTTTTCTTTTCTTTTCTTTTTATATCTATATGTTTTCATTCAAGGATGATTATTGAGAATTGAGATGATGTCACCAAAAACAATTCAGACATAATGTTCTCTGGATATCTGAGATACCTTCCTTTTTTATTTTCAATTTGATGACATACCCCTTAATCTCTTACGCTGTTTTTTATCAAAAACACTTGATTTTTCTCCTCCAAACCAATTATCTTGAATTTTATAATAAAATATTTTAATCTTCATGTTCAATTTTAACATCAACATCCTTTAATCTTTGAGATTTTTGAGAAAATAAAAATAATGAATTTTTGGGTAGAAAAATCAAGTACGTCCTTTAAAAGATTGAAGCTAGTGAATTTGAAGACTGTACTAAATAGGTTAAATAACTTGAAGATGGTAGGTGTTGGGGATAAAAAAAGGGGGGGGGGCCTTTTGATGAATTTTTTTGAGAAGATTCTTGGATTTTGCTTAAACGTCGAAGATGGGGCATCTAGGTCATTGCAAATTTGTAACGGGTCAAGTTTTCATGCTATCAATAAATGTAGAATAACTATTTTGCTAAAAATATAATTATAATGAAATAAAGCAACGAGTCTTTTACTGGCAAAACCCCAAATCCAAGTATTATCACAGAACCCTTAAAGTTGAAACAACTTTATCCAAATTGTACTTTTTTGTTTTTTAATTGTAGATGCCGACTAGCATAGTTGGTAAAGTCTTTGGGTGTAGATGGCCTAATTAAAGGTAGACTTCACTAAAAAAAGAGTTTTCGATCCAAATATCCGAAGTCAGTCTTGGAGCTGGTAGGGGCGGGCATACCAGCCTATCCACTGAAAGATGAGATGAGGCAATGAAATTGTCGAGAGATAGTTGCTTGCCAGCCCGGAGTGGAGGGAAAGAGTAGCCGACCCAACCTTGCCAGCAGCTGCAAATTCTACAGTGGTTCAGTCTGATTCGTTCATCCTCCAGAAAGGATATGGAGCCGGCCCAGCGGGTATTTACTTGTGCCCTGCTATCGGTGGTTGCTCGCTGCCATCCCTGTTCAAACGGAACAAAGAGAAGATAAATGAGATGTCTCAGACGATATTTTGAAAATCTTGGTCGAATAAAACTCGGTTCAGTCAACTGGGATATTTTAGATTTTGATTAAAATAATTAATTTTTTTAGAGTTTAAATATCTATCACGTAAATAAAATATAATTTTATAACTAAATATCTCTAATCTATTTTATTTTATTAATAAAGTATAATTAATTTAATTTAAATATGTAAATCGTGTTAAATGATTTGTCTCGTTAGATATGAGTTGACTCATCCAAGACAACTCGGTCTCGTCCATGGACAAGACAACAAACCAAGTTTTGAAACGTATATTTCTAAATAGTACATGCGTCTTGTTAACTTGTGCCTTAAGGGCAAACGTTTAAGTGCATTAAATACTACACATTGGAAATTGAAATTCCTACCAATAATGCCCTTAAAAGATTTTATCGAACCTACGTACCATGGATTGAAATTATTACAAATAATTAAAGAGTCGTGCTACATTGCCTGCACATTCGATCCAACACTGAGTTGACCTGATAGTGCACAGATAAACATAAATTTACTTCTTCGAAATACAAATTAGAAAATTAACGATTCTCGATGCACTGCCATATTAACTCAGTGTTGGATCCAAGGTCAACACAGGTAGTAAAACATCTTCCATAATTAAATATAAAAAAGGAATGTCGGAGTGACATTGAGATTTATTGCAATTCTCACATTTCTGACGTGGAGGTGTGCACATAACCGTAGATACTTTTTACTCATATCTCGAGAAAATATATCTATGGTTATGTACGCACCTCCACGTCAGAAATGTGAGAATCGCAATAAATCCCAATATCACCCCAGGATTTTTCAATAAAAATACCCTCAAGGGTCTTGTTAAGGTGTGTCGTGAGGACACACGTTAAAGTGCATTAATTACACCTGAGAAATTGAATTTTCTACCAAAAATTCCCTAAAAAAAATATTTTTTATTCACTAGGCATATTTGTTGGGCACACGATAACAATGCCATACCTCAAATACTTATTTCCAATGTGTATTTAATGCAGAGTCCTGCTAGCCTTATTATGAGAATCTCGAGATTTGTAACAAGTTTCGAGGTCTTGTTTTACACATCTCGAAGTCTGTATCAAATATTTGATGATCGCGCAAAGAAAGAAAGACAAAAATGATTAATGGTGGGACGTGGGTTACAAATTCATGAAGAAAAAAAGTTGTTAAAATCCAATCCCGAATGTGCAATCAAAAAGCATTTGATCTCTTTTTGTTCATAGTTTAAATAGATAGTTTTAATAGGGACCATATGAAATAATTTCTCACCGTTAAAGATCAGACGATGATCATTGGCACTTTTTTTCTTTTTGGACCACTTTGAGAAACACTTTCTGATAGTTACATTCCCTCATCAATATTTGAGGGGACACAATTTATCTATCGAAAATGGTTTTGTAGTTTTCAATAGCTTTTACAACTATTGGTCTCTTTCATATCAAGGATTTGAGGTATCTTATTATCGCGAACTCAGATTGAATCCTTTATCAAATATTTTTCATGCATTATAATCGGTCCCCATGACCTTTTTGGCTTGCGAGGGTCCTCGACCTGTACATAGATTCTTCTTCGTATCTAACAAATATTTATCAAGATTTAATTATTGGGAAGATGTGTATACTAAAGATTATATGAATTGTTCATAGAGAGTGTTTTATCAAAATGATCTTGTATTTTGGCGAAATTATCAGTGGAACCATTTTTTTTAGAACATTTATCAAAAAGGTCGTATATCTATTTTAACATTTATTTATTTATTTTCACTAAATTGGTTATCAATTGAGCTCATATTAAACAAAATTTAGTTTTATGGCCAATTATCAAAATCATACAAATATTTATTTTTATTTTTTAAGATACCTATGTAACTTAAAATAAGGCTAATGATTTTTGGACTCAATTTTTTCACTCGGTCTGTACTCGACTGTCGTGGCAAGGACACAGAACCATAGATCTTTTTCTTTGTGTATCCCGAAGAAAATGATCTATGATTTTGAGCCCTTGCCATGTTAGCTGAGTGAAAATAAAAAACTCGAGTCCAAAAATCACGACTCTTAAAATAATCTCCAAAAAATAAAGATTATTAGTTTTTTATATTATAATTTTGTAAAAGTGGTGTCTTTTATTTGAGATTACAAGACGGCTAATAAATTAAATTGTAAATGTGCTCATAGAGAAGGCATATATATGGCTCTTTTGATAAATATTAAAAAAATGTGACCGACTCAATAATTTTGGCAAAATTAATGATCATAATTGTAATTTTCTTCTTTTAAGTATAAGATTAAAAAAACAAAAAATTAAAAGACACTAGGGTTTAAAGTTGTTGACTAAAATATATATTTAAATGCTACAAATTATGAGAGTTGCTATTAGTTAAAGTTGGTGTGGCAATAATAACTCTCTAAATTATATTTTGTGCCCACCTCACGTTAGTGTCTAATATCCATAAAAGCCAGTGCCCCTCCAAACTTGTATGACTTGTTTGGTGGACCACAAATAAGCCGTACTACACTAGTATGGTACAACCGGGACTACATTAACTTTCCTCTTGGATACTCCCGTATTGGGGAATCCAACGGTGGAACGTGTGTTTTCGGAAACATGATGTCACACATGACGGCTTCATTTCCTCCAATCAGATACAATCAAACAAGATACCCCGGAAAACCCTGGCTTTTGTTTTCTTTATCACATTTATTTTTAAATTTATTTTCTTAGAATTATAGATTAAAGAATGAATAATTGAAAATCGATTACATCACCCCTTACACTTCTGTAGACACGTGATTTTGCCATTACGATGACCACATCTACAATGGTTTGGAGTCGCCACCATTCATTTTTGTAAGTGGGTGTGAATGGTCACCCGATGTGCATTTTTTTTAGAAAATGTGACATTTTTGGTATTTGATGACTCTCGATGGATAAAGATGAATCAACCCTTGAGATTAGGGTAAGCGGCTCGGTTAGAGAAAAGGGAAGGTGTTAGGTACCATTTTCTCCCCACTAGATAGTGGTAACCTCAACTCAACTAAGTCATTTTGATTAAAAAAAATACGAAAAACGATGTGCCACGTGTTGTGCATTTGTACCCTAGATAGGGGTTCATTTTCGGCTTGATCATAGGGTCATTCCATTGATGGAAATGACCCTTATAGACCTTTAGCCTTGGGGTCCATTCATCCTAAAAAATAAAATGAAGAGGAGAGGGTGATAGAAGAGGGTGTAGAAGAGAGAGGGGGGGATTGCCTTGAACCCACCTTGTATCTTCTTTCTTATTTTCTTCTTCTTGAGTCCTTAGTATTTTATGAAAATACAATTCTTGTATGATTGAAGGAGTAGAGAAGAGATGATGAGAGAGATGAGTGGAGTATAATATTTTTTTTTATATAAGACTTGAGGAGGATTGGTGATGGTTGTTAGTAGTGAGAGTTGGAGATAGTTTTGTAGTGAAAGTTGGGGGCCATTTTTGGGAAGAGGAGGAGGGTATTTATAGATGTTGAGGAGTTATTTTAGGGATAAAATGGGGTGAAGTGAAGAAAAAGGATAGAATGGTTATGAGTTTGAGAAAGAAGTGGGTGTAATTTAGAGGAGATTGGAGGGTATTTAGGGAAGGGGGGTTAAATGGGTGAGTTTTGACCCAAATGGTTTGGATCCTACCCAACCCATTTGGGTGGAGTGTTTGGTGAGGTGAGTTTAAGATGGTGGTTGTGATTAAATAGTATTTGATTTAAGAGAATGGAGGATTTAAAGAGGTGGTTGATGATATTTTGGGAGGGTGAGGGAGATGATGCCATGTGTTAAAGTGGGTGGAAATGAAGGGTTGGGATAGGTTGATGGGAGAGGTTGAGTGTTTGACTTGAGAGGATGGTGTAGGTTTAGGTTGTAGATGTGGGTTTTGTAGGGAATGATGAGGGTAGATTATGGGAGGTATAGGTTAGGGGTGTGGGTAGATGTGTTTGATTTGAGAGAAAAGGTGATGGGTTGATGTGTGGGTAGATGGGATTTAAAGCAAATTAATGGGGTAGGTAGTTGGGTGAGGGAGGTGAGATTGGGTGATCACATGTGTCATCTTTGATTATCAAGATGGTGATTGGTTGATGTGGGTAGTGGTTGATGGGTTAGGGTTGTGGGTTGGATATGAATTGGATATGGATTTGGGCTTAGGGGCTTTGGAGTGTTTTGGGCTTGGGTTATGAAATGGTTTTGGATTTTAGGAATTGGTTGGGGGTTATTTTGGAATGGATTTTGAGAGTGTAGGTTGGTTTTAGATTTTTAGGTGATGTGGGATTGAGTTTAGGTTAGGGGGTGAAAAAAATGGATTTTGAAGAATTAAGGATTTATGGGCCTTAGGTGGGTTTAGATTTTTTTTGGATTCGGAGATGGAGCGGTGGAAGGTATAGGAGGTGGTAGGCGTCCTAAGTCTCGTTTTTTAATTTTATTTATTTTTTTGAAATTTTTGAAATCATTGGTTTGATCGAGATGCCACGTGTTGGCGAATCGGGCTTTTTAGGCACGTTGGTGAACTGTATCGAAAATTTGACGTTTTTGATTTTGGAAGCGGAGCAGTGAATATTGGGAAAACGTAAGGTAGGCCGAGTCCTTTTGGTGGCCTCCTAAACCATTGAGAGGTCTTAGGGGCCTCGATTTGGTCAAAATGTCACTTTTCAATGACTTGGGCCCTTAAGGCCCGTTGGCCCATTTATTTGGAAAATCGATATTTTTGAACCCTTTCGAGAAGTGGCCCGTTCAAATTGAGGTGTCTACAACTTCATTGGTATGATTGCACTCCACAAAGAAAAAAAGTTTCATACCTTCTTCGACAATTCAATTCAATTTATTTTAAAATATTATTTTTAGAGAAACTTAAATGCTAATGAGGGTAATTTTGTAAATTGAGGATACCTCCAATACACTTAGGTTCATGTGATTAGGCAATATGGGATTCTGTGAAATCCTGGATTCACTTCCATACAAGTAAAAAAAAGTTTCCCTCCCAGTCAATTCAATATACCGTTCAAGTAGTGAAAGGAATCTCTATTTTTTTTTTTAATAAAAAAAAATCAAAACTATATTATAAGAAAAAAAAGAGATCTTTTTTTTTTTGTTGTGGTAACCAAGGACCCAACTAATCCTTGCACGCACCAAGTAATTTTTGGGAAAAATTCCTAAGGGTCACACCTAAAATGCAACTTAAACTACAGAGTCCAGACCTTAACTTCGAAAGGCACGGATCTCGCCAACCCTTTAGAGTTAGGAGAAGAGATACTATTATTGCTATTGTTCAAGGATTTCTTACTTTAATTCTAAGAGAGAGAGATTTTTTTATTGAAGAGAAACTTTTTAATTTATGTGATGAAGTACAACTAGGAGAAACTTTTTATTGAAGAAAAACTTTATATATATATATATATATATGAGAAGCATTCGAAGGCCCTAAAGAGAGTCAAACATTGTACCAAACATTTTTGAAAATAGGAGTTAGAAGTTTCAGAATGAGCTGATTTTTTTGTGAGGATAATCTCTATGGTGAAAATACCATTCTCACCAAAAATCAGCTCATTCTGAAACTTTAACCCTAATTTACAAGTTGAAGAATTGTGGACCGTCCGATTTTTATAAATCACTTTTGATGAGGTTAGAAGTTTTGGAATGAGCTGATTTTTTATGAGGTAGATCTCCTCATCACAGAGATCATCCTCACAAAAAATCAGCCCATTCTGAAACCTCTAGCTCATACATTGAAAAAATGTTTGGCCCAATATTTGATTATGATGAGTAAATCTACCGCACCAAAAATCAGCTCATTCCAAAACTTCTAACCTCATTAAAAGTGGTTTATAAAAATTAGACGGTCCACGATTCTTCAACTTATAAATTAAGGTTAAAGTTTCGGAATAAACTGATTTTTGGTGAGGATGATATCTTCACCATAGAGATCATCCTCACAAAAAAATCAACCTATTTTGAAACTTTTAACTCTAAGTTTGAAAAATATTTGACTCACTTTATATATATATATATGTCCAATGTTGTTGAACTTAAGAGCTACAATAAATTTGTATCACGTGTATTTAAGTAACATGAGAACCTGAGTAACTCTAGTTCTGGGAAAGTTTTGAGATACCCTATAACTCTTGAATGTAGTCTTGCATAAGAGACTAAGGAAAGTCCAAATTAGCTTCATAATCCATGCTTATCCGAGTGATCATTGATCTCATTAAACTTAGGTATACTTTGAAAATCTGAAAATCATATTTCCAAGGGAAGTCATTTCTCCAAAAATCGCTTTCAAGGAATGTGTCCTCATTTGAAAATATAGGATATCTCGAATATTCACCAAACATGGAAGGATAAGTCCAGCTTTTATGTGAGCTTTGAAAACCCCATAATTATTAGAAGAAGCCAAGAGAGACCGGTGTTTTCTGGTACATGTGTCCCTCCTCAACTGTATCGTTTGTGGGTCCCACTTTTCGTGTCCTTGTCATATAGTGGGACAAACCCTCATAAGATTCTTACACTCAAAATTAATATATATATATATATATATATATATATATATATTATATATATATATATATATATATTTCTTTTTAAATAATATATGTATAAAATGTTTTGACTAAATTGATCACTAAAATATGTTTTTGTATAATTTGTAAATTACTTTTTAATAAGTAGCTCTAATGTGTTATTTTGATTAAGTCAATAATTTTTCGCTAATGTATGTTTTCGATGTAACAATGCACCGAGTTATTTTCTTCGAAAGATAAATATAATTATGTCTCATTTTTTAATTTTAATTAATTAAATTTTTTAAGTAAAAGATATTGTCAAGTGTGAACTTTTTTTTTTTTTTTGAGAAATTTTCTTGAAATTGGAGCTTGGAGATTTAAAGGCTGCTTTTGAAGTGCCAAGAAAAGAGAGAAGAACTCGTTGTCGTCGGTTCAAATTGTAACGAGATGAAGGACGATGATTCAATTCGCATAAAGATAGAGAACTAAAAATTAAAAAGTTTTTGTTCCACAAAATTTAACGATATTTTAAACCCTTTTTTTTTGTCTAGGTTTGTATCTTTTTTACTTTGGAGTACACATGCTATTTTACAACCAAGCAATCGCATATCAAAGCTCCATAAAGATTTTTACTTTTACGTTTGTTTGCAATGCAAACAAGCAGAACTTAAATAGAAACTTCAATTATAACGATAATAAGATCAATTATCATAAGGGATCGCATCCGTTGAGTTAGAAAATTTTCATAAAAAAACCAAAATCCTGATCGTTAAAATTGGAATTATATCATATATATTTTATATCATAGAGAGACGATTTTTCAGTTTTCGATATAAAAATGGCCATAATCCAATGCCCATAAATAATCCAATCATGCAAATTATACACTTAAAAATGACATATCCAATGCATATACAACCTATATTAGGTGCTTAGACATGCAAATATGGAGTAGTGGATCAAAAGAATACTCCATGTGGCACCTTAGAGGATGCATATATCAATCTTTTATGAAAGTGGTGCGTGTAGCGAAACTTTGATTTGTTTGACCCACTAATTCTACTCATGGTTTTAAAACTCGTCCAAAACCAAGACGTATTGCCTGAGTTAACTCGGTATCGAAGCTTAACGAGACCAACTCATAAGTCACTTGTTTGAACGAGACGTCTTAAACATATCGAAAAACTCGTCCGAGATAACTTGGTATTGGGTCTGGATGAGATGAGACACGAAACCGAGTTTAAAACCATGATTCTACTACGACACATGTGACAATAGTTGTAACCATGTGAAGCAGACGCACGTAGAGATTATATGAAAGTTTAGGTGCTTTTCAAACGTTCGTAAAGATGGCCCACCTTCCATCAAGTTGCACGTGTTTCACAATTTTTGATAGAGGCCCACCATCTCTAGCTATTATTATCGTCCTTTAAGCTAATCTCTAAAGCTCACCAAGCTTTTGTTGAGTCTCTTTTATCTGACTCTTTTAGAATCTTCAACTTGGATTTTTTTTTAATTTGATCTATGCTGAATAGGTTATCCGATTTTTTTTTCTTCGAATGTGTTCATTTCGGATATGTTTGAAAAATGGGCAAAAAAATAATTATGTTGAGCAATGCGATTTTTAGGTGTTCAACCAATTTATTTTTCTGCCCAAAGTGATTTTTCACCTAGGGGAAAATGGATTCGTATCTCACTTCTTGGAAAAATGATTTTTCTACCTGTGTAATGTTTTTGTCTCATGATCTTCCCATCCTTAAAACCAGAACCCATAGCTTTAAAACTAAAAAATACAACTCAATAAAATCGACAAATCATAAGATTTTAAAAGGGAGCTGTTAATGGCACCCTAACTTTTATTTACTCTCTACCATTAACTTATTTTCTTTATTTTTAATTAGGGTGTAATAAGTAAAAGTTGGGATGCTAATAAAAGCTCTTTTTCAAAATATGAAATCAATCGATTTAGTATAAGATCAGTACCGCTCCAATACTAATCCGAAAATTTTAAAATATGTATCCAATCCGAACGGATCAATGAATATATGAATCAAATCTGATTCAGTTCATTTCATCCTTAATCTGAAACTGATCAGATCCGAATACATGCCTTATTTTCAAATGATCAATGTTCAAAATAAATATATATATATAAAATTTTAAAAAATCTACCATCCAACTATAAGTATAGAGGGAAATAAAAAAGACTAAAACATTTTATGTATATGTATTTATACAAAATTAAGATTAATAAAATAATTATTAAAATATGCTTAAATTGGATTTTTTCGGAATGGATTGGGGTAGATCTGAATCCGAAATTATTTCAGGTCTAAGATTCAAATCCGAAAATCTAATTTTTCTTATTTTTTTGGATCGATGTACATCGGGTATATTTTTTTTATAATTGTCAGACCTAGTTTGTAACCTCCAAGTGTCCAACTAAACCCTAGAAAACTGTGGGTCCCACATTTTTACCCTTCTCCTCCTTACCTACTTTTGACCCTTTTAGTTACTTATATAAGTGGTTTGTCCATTGTCATGTAATGGGCACAAACCCTCAGAAGAATTTTATTTTATTCCATCTAAGAAGACACAATTTCATTTGAAATTAGGTTTCATAAAATAAAATAAAAAATTGTATTTTTTTGTTGTCTTGTGATTAATATTTTTTTATTGTTATTTTTTTTAATGTTGAGTGAGAGATGCAACTTAAATAATTAAAGTAAACTCATATGATTTTGACTAAACTAATGTATTAATGACTAAAGTATGATTTTGTATAGAATAATTTTTAATAATTTACCCTAAGATATGATTTTTTGATTAGGTCAATAATTAGTTGCCAATGTATGTTCTCGGATGTCGTGCCGTGGACTGCTAAGATATTTAAATTAATCATAAGAGACATAAATAAAATAATGAATAACCTATTTTAATTAATAATATCTTAGGTATTTGTCGCCCACCTTTTGGTCCACTTTCACAATAAAGATCAATTTGATTGATGATTTCTATCTATTAGATTTGAATATTCAAATAATTCTTCGTTAAATCGTTTTGGAAACGATCCCTAATACTTTTTAGAATAATGATTTTTTGACTCCCCCTTTGACATATGCCCCCATCACAGAACCGTAGATCATTTGCCCTTAGATATGTAAAATCATAAATCTTTTCTTATGTATCCCAAGGCAAATGATCTACGGCTCTATGATGGGGGCGTATGTCAGAGAGGGGCATTAGTTTATCACGACTCTACTTTTTATGGACGTGGGAACTTGAATGAAAAAAGAAAATGAATTCCCCAAGGAAACATGAGAAAAATATCAAGAACCCTAATATATATGAGCCCTAGTCCTATTATCTAAGTATTTTTAAATGGGTAATATATTGATTTTTGCATTTTGTTTTTGCTCTTTTTTTTTTTTTTTTTTGAATTTTAAATAGAGGTGGGTTTGAGCATTATCATTATAATGACCCATATTAATGAACATCAATTAAAATCATGATTCCTTAATTTCCTTGTAAATTTTAATCCATTTGGAGAAAAAGTTCTTAGAAGAACCAGATTATCAATTTTTCCCGTGGTCACAACATTTTTTATTAAAATTAAATAAATCATTCTCTCCCTAAAAATGTAAAACTGATAAAGTTTTTCCTTTAAATTTGTTTGAACAATGAATTTCCTCTTTTTTTTTTAATATCAAATTTTATATGTTTTTCCTTCGGGATACTCCTTGATCAGTGATCACGGTGTTCATTGTCTTTGATTTTAATTTTTTGTCAAAATTCTTGATTTTACTTGTATATTTAGAAAATCCGTCATCTTGATGTAAAAAAATTTCCCTCATCTTCAACCTCTATAACAATCGTACGATTTTTGAGAGAGTCGAATGGGTTAAAAGAATTAAAAGGTTGGGACCATGGGTCAATTTAAAGATTGAAGATGAGCTCTCAAAGTAGACCAATGTCAAGGGGTATGTCTTCAGTATAAAAACACAAAATATTTACCAAAGCCTGGAAAATCTTGATAGTAACTATGTTGATGCATCTTATAAATCAAAATTCAATCCAAGGGGATGATCATGACCATTGGCCCCGTAGATCAATATGGTTATCTATGTATTTTCAGATATAATCAGGATTTGACTCTTGCATGTGATGACTGGCTTGATGCAATAATGTATCTCTAATCTTGATTGATCTTCACAACCACCATTTTTCTTCCTGTGGGGACCCTCTCACATGCCTGAGACAAATCAAGTATTATTTACATTTTCTTCGACAATATCATTTGTACTTAAATAATCAAAATACCCTCAATTTACAATCAATTAAGTGAAAAAATAACATCTTTCTTGATTGTAGATAATATGCTATCATCTTCTTTTTTTTTTTTTTTCAAGTTGAACCACCCTATCTTTCTTTCTTTTTTTAATCAAATCGTAGAGGTTTTGTATCTAACACTATCGAATTATCTTTAAAATATTGTACGTTAGCAAATTTTATCATTGGATGCTATAGCAACCTTTCTAAATATTTTTTGTGCACCATCAGACACAATCAAGTAGGGATTATAATAATTATGGTCATTTACACCAATAGACATAGATCTCCTCAGAATCTGTGATACAGAAGTTCCACAATTTGAAGTTTTTACCATAAAACAAGAGCGCTACTATTGCCGCACCAACATTTACTAATGGCACACCAAGTCCTATATAAATTACCAAAAGATTACACACAGTAGATGTAGCATTAGTAAAAATTGGTACGTTAATAGCACCTCTCTTTTACAAGCTGATTTCTCGTCTGGAAAATTCTGATTCCATTATAGGATTTTTGGGTAAAACAAACAGAAAGCTGACATCTATAGAAAAAAAAAATATGGAAAATTCTGTGTTGGTTGCATACAAACTGTGCACCTACCAACCCTTAGTGCAGATATAGAATGTGAGTTGCAAGCCCCAAGGTTGGCTGCAAAAGAACAGGTTAGACCACATTCAGGAACAAAATCAAATTTTGACACTACACAAAGGCTTTGCCATTTCCAAGGTATTGTGATTAAGATGGAATGTGTGGTACTGATACAAAAACAAAAAACAAAAAAAGATGCAATGTGTCATTGTTCTTTATGTGGTTTGATTGCAAATTGTTCTTCAGGTTGTCTTCGCCACAAGAAATTGGCTGCTTCAATCCACCTTGGATGGACAAGGAACTTTTCGTGCTTAACAGCCCAACGAGCCTTCTCTGTTCCAATGTCTGTCGAGACCACATGTGTCACAGATGGATCAAGTTCTTTCAAACATGTAGCCCCCAGCTGCTCTGCCATTTCCCAAAGCTTTTGATTCTCAACCCGCTCTCCCATCTTCCAAACCCGGCTGAAGACTAATTTACAACCCTTCAAAACTTCCCGCCTAACTCTTTTCAGCACCTATACAGATGACCGAGAGGTCACACTTAACAGCATTAACAATAGGGATGATACATAGAGTAGTACAAATCAACAATTTGTAAGAGTAAAAATAGCATGCCTTACACATGGCAAGCATACAAGGGATCATCATCAACCCCGAAATTTGGGTTTGGCCTTTTCTTCTTTTTTTGATCAATTCTCTCTAGGGCCATGTCTTCCGTTATTGTAAGTGTGTTCACATCTGCTTTCACCTACCTCAATACAGGCAGACATACAAAGGGTGATAGCCAACACATTTATTGGCCGGGGATCTCCTGATTCAAGAATTACCATGTTACCCCCAGTTTCTACCATACCAAGACCATTCATCTTACTTGTCGAACATCCAAAATAATGTGAAAATTGGATGGTTACAATCATCCAATTGGGCTCATCTTTTGGTATGTATATGAGACCATCAAACTCTGGGTTCATTCACTATGTGTTCAACAAGGGTTATCAATAGGTAATCAAATACATATCAGGTTTGGGAATGAGCTTTTGGACTCAATTGATCATCAGAATTTTTTGGACACAATGGTATACAAATTTTACATCCACCACCCTACCCGAAGACCCAGTAGGCCCCATCTGAGTAATACAGGTTCTGATTTTAGGCTCGATACTTAATCCAGTCAGGATTGTCTATATTGGTATCCAACATAGAACCTGACCCTTGGATACCATAATGGGGAGTAGAACAGAAAAACCAAGATACTCCATTCAAGATGATTTAAAAGTTGTTCTGGGAGCATGTTACCTGTCTTACATCTCTGTCCATTAAATCGGCTTCAAATTCCTGCAGAAGCCACACCATCAGTGGAGGAAGTATGCTACACAGAGAGCAAAACCAAGTTAAACAGAAAAAAGAAAGCAAAGACACTAACAAAGTGACTAACCGGGTCAAAGAATATCTGGTGAATACGCTTAAGGACTCCAAGAACATTTGCAAGCGCACCATCAGTCTCATTTTCATCCCTCTTTGATTCTGAAAGAGATTTACCATTGAAGCCAAATGGGCGACCACTCGAAGCAAAAAAATGGTATCTTTCCATAAGAATTAGGTTTTCTCTGTGCTTACTCCATACCTAAATTAATGAAGCATAAAAAAGCCAATAAAGAAATAAGATCAAGCACCGATAGCTTGTGAATCATAGTACACACGTTAGATGCTAGTTAAAAGCACCCAAAAAAAAGTTGCTAAAGAATATATAACATTAGTACTTTAGTAGTTTATTACAGAAATTTGGACCAGATGGAATATAATATCTTCACGTGAATCCTCTATATGAATCATTGCATAAGTTTTTGTATGACAAATTTGTTCATACCTATGTAATTTAATGCATGGTACATTTGCTTTCCACCTGACTAAGGTTTGATGTGTCGTGGGGTTAGTCCAATATTTCCTAGGAAGGATAACGATGCTCATCCATATAAAGGAATCTCCATAAACCCCTCCCACCCCTTGGAAAAAATTACTCTTTCATGTTTCCCGTATATTTTTCCTTTCTACCTTTTTTTTCCTGATAAAGCATAACTTATGTTTTCATGACATTTTCTTGACTAAAATAGCTTATATTTTCACTGATTATGCATTTCTCTGTTCTCTCACATTTCCAGTCTTTAGCTAAAGCAATCAAGCTGAATTTAAAACAAATTTCTTAAGACAGATAATTACCTACCTATCCAACAGAAAACAGGAAATCAGCTGAAAATAGGACACTAAGTGGTTGTCTGGAAACAAGGGATTTGGCAAGATCAAAGCTTGCTGCCCACCAAATGAAAGCATACTTTTCTAATGATCAGGCCAACCCAATCATCATCTTTCATTAAAGGTGAAAAGCAAGAGAAAATTTGAGGAAAGGTGACAAGATTCGGCTTTGGGAGGATTGGTGGTGTGGTGAGCGACCCCTGAAGGAAGTTTCCCTGACCTGTTTCAGCTGTCCATGCAAGAAGGACATCCCATTGAGTCATTCATGCATAAGGAGACTGGTGAGCTATATTGGGATTTTGGTTTCAGAAGAGCGTTTAAGGACTGGGAGATGGAGTAAAGAGGTTGACGATGTGTACGGAGCCTACTCGGATTAGTGCTGATGAAGAGACAGAAGGATTTGGAAAGGCACTAGGGAAGGACGGTTTGTAGTGAGATCATTGTATCTTGCAAGTCTTTCGAATTTTGATTCTTGGTACTCACTTTCCTCATTCATTTATTTGGAGAAGAAAAGTGCCTTCAAAGATCTCGTTCTTTGTTTGGTCAACAGCGCTTGGTAAGATTCTGACAATGGATCAACTGATTAGGATTTGTATCTCCAAATTTTGTTACCTGTGCAAGAGGTATGGAGAATCAACCGATCATGTTCTTAAACATTGCCATTTCACGTATCAAATTTGGTCGCATATTTGTTGTTTGGGGTGGAAGGTTGCCTTCCTTCGACTGTTCATAATCTTTTCAAATCTTGGTTGGCTCAGGGAAACTCTTTCTCAATGATTTTTCATTTTGATTAGTAAAAGTTTTATTTAAAAGAGGATGAAAAGTACTCAAAAAGATAAAACAAAGAGGAATTACTCAGACTCAAAACAAACCTGATCCCACCTGAACACAAAATCCTCAAAGAACAAGCCTCTAAACTCCTCAAATTGTTTACACCAAAATTATAAAATAAAAAAAAAAAACAAACCGAGAATACTTAAGAAGAACAACTCTTGAGTCGTTGACTCTTTTCCTTCAGAAGTATGCCCGTTCCTTTCTTTCCAAAGCCCCCAGCAAATAGCAAAGGGAGTAATCTTGTGAAGAATCCTTTCTCTACTAGAAAATTTTGAGGACAACCCACATTTTAACAAAAGAAGAAACCGAGAAAGGATGACACCAAGCCAAATTGAATAAAGATAAGAAACGAGACCACACTACTGAAGCCAAAGGACAATGAAAGAAAATATGACCAACTGACTCCCCACTTTCCTTACAAAGGCAACAGAAGTCCACAAGGTATTGCCCCCTCACTCTAAGAAAATCTAAAGTAGGGAGTCTATTCATGGCAGCCAACCACAAAAAGAAAGACACTTTAGAAGGGACCAAGCTGCAGACACATCAGGGAGGGACTCATGGCTACCATCCAAAAGAGAAAAGAAAAAGCTAACAAACAAGCTTTCTCCACAACCCATCCCTAGGCCGAACCTCCAAAGCCACCTCCCGAGTAACGCCCTATTAACAAACCTAATACTTCTAATTCCCAACCCCCCAAATTTCGTAGGACACACTAACCTCCAGTTCACCAAGTGAAACTTCCAATTACCTTGCCGATCTTTCCACAAAAAACTCCTCACCAACTTCTCAAATTGTTCCTCTACTTTACTTGGCATCATAAACAAAGACAAGAAATGAATCGGAATAATCGACAAAGCACTTTTAATTAGAGTAAGTTTCCCTTCTTTTGAAAGGTACCTCGCTTTCTAGGAATCCAACGTTTTTCTTAATCTTTCAAGCACAGGCTCCAACACACTTGACAATCTATAATGAGCCCCAAGAGGGAGGCCCAAATACGTGGAAGGGAAGGAACCCACCTAACAACCCAAGAAATCAGCCCAAGCATGGAGATCAAGCACTTCTCCCAATCCAAAAATTGTACTCTTCCTTAGATTAATAGGTAGACCCGAGACCGCCTCAAAACAAAACAGAAGACCCCGAAGAAAACAAACTTGACTGGTTTGCGCCTCAAGGAACAAAAGGGTAGCATCTGCAAATTGTAAATGAGAAAGTTGGAGCATCTCCTGACACTCCAAAGGCCCTCAAAGCCCCCGCCTCATTAGCCTAGCAATCATCCTTCCCAGGGCATTGACCACCAAGTTAAAAAGGAAGGGGGATAAAGGGATCTCCTTGTCTAAGCCCACGAGAACTTTTGAAAAAACCAGCAGGAGAGCCATTCACAAGGACTGAAAAGGAAGCTGAAGTGATGCACTTACTAATCCAAGAAATCCATTTTTCTTCAAAACTATCTAATCATGTACCTTAAGAACTCCACATGATTATACGCTTTTTCAATGTCTATCTTGCAAACTCGATCAGGAGTACCAATTCTATTTCTGGAGTCAATGAGAGTTGGTACTCCTAGTCTAGTTTGCAAGATAGACAATGAAAAAGCGTACGATCCAACCATATTTTGTGGGGTTTGATCCCTTTTGTAATCTGTTGGAGCCTATGGAAAGAGAGAAATGGCTCAATCTTCGAATGAAAGGAGATATCTGTGCAGGCAGTTGTCTAGTCCCTCGTTAGCCTTCTTGTTCTTTTGGTGCAAGCTATGTAAAGAGTTTAAAAGTATTTTCTTTTGAAGATTTTCTTGTAAGGTGGGATAGGGTGTGTTACGTGAGTAATTTTAGTGCGAAGTAGTGCACTTGAGGTTGTGGGTTTGCTTGGTTGTTTTTGTTGTTGTAGGTCTTTTTCTTTCTTGGGTTGGTCACCTCGACCTCCCTTTTAATAAAAAAAAATCAGCTTTACTTATAAAAAAAATGGAGGGAAAAGCAGGGCCACATAATGTGGTACCAAATGGAGTTATTATAGAAAGTTTTGAACTTATACCTCCCACAAGACCCATCTTTCCAAACCGCGCCTTGTTCACATCCTGTCATCCCAATACTTCATTTAGGCCAAAGACCGCCTAAGTGTTATGCGTAGGGTTGGATCCCTACACTAGTCCTAGATCTATGCCATGTGTCAGTAATTAGCCCAATATTGGATGTATATTGAGACAAATTCTGAAGATGCTAATTGGTATAAGTATTTTCTCCAAGACCCTGGACGATTTTGGTACCTCCCTCCTGGTGTGTGTGAATGTGTGTGTGTCTGTGTGTGTGTGTGAGAGAGAAAAAGATGTAAGGAATAAGAATCCACACCAAAAGTTGTCCCAAAATCTGACTCTAATCCCCTTCACAACTTTGAACATAATTCTACTACGAAACTCTGAAATAATCTTGTGGATACCTTTCCACAGCCCACACCCATATGCTGATATTACTGCCCCACTTTCCAATTTCCCAGCTGAGTCTTTCCACACCATATTTCAACTTTATGATGTCCTTCCATAAGTTATAGAATGAACTATTCTTAAATGTCATTTAAACCAAGACAAACACAATATAAAATAGGTAAACAAAACAAACAAGATATGAACCAGAAAAACATGATAACTAAAGCACCTAAACAGGCAAGAAAAAAGATGTGGCAAACCAAAATATAAGTATTAGTCACAAATGGCTTAATTGATAGGTATTTACACTTACCATCTCTGTGTCATCAAGGATGACTACGGCGCTGTCCGCCCCAAGAACAACATCAAGACCTTTCTGATGTTTTTGGGTGCAATCAGATTGTGAAATCACTCTAGAATTGAAGTATACTCTTCCAGGATCAAGGAGATTTGCCATTTCCAATGCATAAGATTGTTCTCCCATCGTGTATACATACATCTCGTACATACTGCTTGCTTCTTTCAGAAAAGTCCGTACAAAGGGCCTCAATTTTGTCATCATGTGCATAGAGTCCAACTTGAAAAGGTTTCCACTTGGAATATCTACTCATTTTTTTTAAATGTCAAAACCAGTAATAACGATAAAACAGTCACTAAACAGATAATAGAGTACAAATTTCAGTAAAATAAACAATAAAATAACTATGATAGTGACTTCAGTGCAGAAGGTAAAAGGACATGGAAATTATAAAAATCTCACTATCAGCAAGTTACTGAGAATAGCATTGTTAACCTGTTTATTTTTCTCAAACTTTAGGCTTTTATGCCAACTTAAGAAACTTCAGACTTCATTAAAATTAGATGCTAATGGAAAATTTTACACAAGCAAGTGTCAATTGCTGATGTAACCTAAACCAAAAAAAAAGTCTCGATAAAGAAAAATCTACACAGATTAGAATGGCTGAGGTGAACTGAAAAAGGTCATACCTTGCAATGAATCTGTTTGGCTCTTCAAATGTTCCTCTCCAGGTGAAATATCTAGAAGCCTAGTTGAATTTAGTAGTGTGTGATCTAAGTCCAGAACCAAGTAAAGTTTTTTCCTCTTATGCAACAAATTCTTCAGATCATACCCACGTAATCGAGTCATTTCTTCACTGCCAATTTTTAAAGCCTGCAAAACATTTATTTTCCACATACTATTCATACAAAGCTAAAAAAAAAATAAACATAAAATAAGCTATGGTCAGAGTTTGTAGAGGGCACGGTATCTGATTGAAAGTATATTAGCTCTCAACATTCTGGGAGGAAATAATTCAAGATTTCCCTTCTAAAGTAACCAAAAATAGAAAGAAAACTCCATGGCGACCAAAGAAATTATACCTTATGTATATAGCCAAACGCCACAGCAGATCCATCATCCATGTGTTGCCCACATCTTACGCACATTTCTCTAAAAAATGCTGGATGAGGGCATGTGTCCTTATTTATGGATGCATCTACATTCCATTATCAGTTAGATCCAATACATAAATGTCAAATATTCAACCAAAAATTGAAATGCAACCAGAAATCGATTATAAGATCTCAGTTATCTGGCTAACATGTATAGAAGCAGGTAGTTTCAAATGTTCACGAACAAATTTTGCCACTGGTAAAAGGACTAAAATAATAAACTCCTCTCTAATAGGAAAATAAAATAATGATAAAAGAAAAGGCATATTTCACGACAGGTGAACAGCTTAATATTTCTAATATTTCTTGAAGAGCTAAGCACCATAACAAAGGAGAAAGTCTTAAGTCAATCAAGACTTAAAAATGACTTTTAAGCGTAAAGTCGGTGAACGGGAAGAATGAGCCCCTCGCGCCTTTTTTCTTTCAGAGGTAGAAGCAAGTTCCAGAGGGAGGATTGTTGGTACTCTACCCCGTTAGTTCCAAATTCCAATGAGCCTAATTTTCCTGCTTCTGTGATTTGGGCCCCCTAAAATTCCTTCCAAAATTACCTTTTTGTCTTTGTTCAGAAATTCTTGGTGCTTTCCTAGATCAGTTCTTCAAATGTTTCATAATTGGAGGTTCACGGGGTTGACCAAAAGAGAGGATTTTATGGATGTTCATGCCCCTCACAGTTTGTTTGGGTCTATGGAAGGAGAGGAACCCCCCGGGGGGGGGGGGGGGGGGGGGGTTTTCGACAGGAAGGGAAGGAGGAATTCAATACAGGAGGTTGCAATTAGTATTTTGGATTTTGTATTCTATTTGGGTCTAATTGTTTAAGGAGTTTAGAGGCATCTTCTTTAAGGACCTCCTTGATGCCTGAGTAGTTTTTGTTTTCTTTTTGACGTCCATCTGAGTCACCCCCCGACAAATACTAGTAAGTAATTTATTCAAAAAAAAAAGTGTAGATGTCCTGTACTGATTTAGAGATAAAAGCAAATATGTAGTGACTTTCTTTTAAATGCTTATTCCTTTAAAATATATAAATGAACACACACATGCTTGCAAAGTTCAGTGTCCTTAGAACATTAACCAGATGTTTTGTGATTAACCGGGAAATGTTAGCAGAAAAGCTATCCAATTGGTCATAAAAGAGCACCTGATTCTTCTTGCATGCTTGTAATTGAAGATGTCCCATGGGGTTCCTTTATATCTTCCAATTCATCCATTTTGCGCCTTTTAATCCTGCAATTTCACTAATAAGGTTAAATCATTTCGAAGATTCTGATTAGTAGTAAATAATTCAATGGAAAAAGACAAAGCACAAGCATAACCAGATGCACATTAGGTTTCTGATTTGGACAAAGCATCAGCAATACATTAGCTTCACCACTAGTGCAATGAGAAATAGGAATGGGTCCCAATTGGATCAGAGCATTAGTGAACCACATCAATACCTATTGTCCAATCTAGGGTTGCCTAGTTCTTTAGTTAGATACCGAACCAGTTCGCGGTAAAGTTCGCTATGGGTTTGTCAAATGTAGCGAAACAAACGTATTCCTATTTTACTTACAACACTCTCCGCATGTCAATGATATTTGAGATATCCCCCTAAAACTTCAAATTAATAGTATACCCCTTTGACTTTGGTCTTTATTAATAGACTAATAAAAAATGACCAAATATGCTTGATTTTTTCTTCCCAAAATATGCCATCTTCATCTCTTTTTTACCCTATTCATCACTTCAACTTGCAAATGCCCTCATCTCTTTCTACTCCTACAAACCAGGTTCATTCTCGAGTAGCAAACTGCAAACCCGAATTCAAACGGAGCGAACCCATGAATCAGGTAACATAGGTCCAATCCAACAGTCCAAAAGTAAACATCCATGTCACGTGGACCACCAAATATGACAAATAATTCTTGAATAATTTCAACAAGGCTGACATCATTTGATCTTTCTGATTTATCATCCCAGAGAAGTCCTCCAAAGCTGGATTCTTTATTATTTCTCTTAGTTGCCAAAGTGAATACAATTCCTCCAATATAAAAGAACTCCATGAATGTTGATGCCATAAAACTTCTTCAAACTGGAGCCACAAAAGCTCAAATTTACTTCCCAACTAACCACACACAGTCCCCATGACCATTGTTGCTCGAAATAATCCTTCTCTCGAGCTTTTTTTAGCCAAACCAACTAAACCACTTTCCTAGAAAAGTTATATTTTGAGGTTCCTAAAGCCCAAGCAATCAACCCTTTCACGTCAACACACAATCCTTCATTTGGCAAGGAGAACAGCCACTCCAAAATAAATCAATCCAGATTTTCTTCAATCTTTAGTAAACAAAAAGCAAAGATCATCAACATGCAGTACACCAGGTTGTTAAGAGAAAATATTCTTGGCCAGAGAAATATGATTCCCAAGGGATACATGTAGCTCTACTTCCCGAAATTCATAGTCCTAACTTGGTATGGGGCTAAACAATGTGTCTACTGTCTAGATTGTCCTACATCAATTTTTGGTATCCGACCAGATGCACATCAAAAACCTACAAGTCCAGGCATGATGGCTAAGGAGCTTCCTAATAGAGCTCCAATGGCGTTCCAACAACAATCAATGCCTCAATAGAAGTATCCAACGAGCATTCAAAACACCTTAGAGCACCACAATGAGTATGTTGACTGATTTGATGAATTTATAAAAGCCTGTGTTAAAGTTCCAAAACTAGGTGGAAAGATTAGCCTTAATGTTCTCCAGCAGACAAATTAGTTTTCATTCTTTCAATTGTTTTAGGCCCTGATGGGTAGGTTGCAAAATACAGTAAAACGTGAAACTTTGCGTTTACAATGTTTTACCATCATGACTTTTACGAGTTTTTACAACTTTTCAATAATCATGTGCTTGGCAGTATCTCAAAAAATAAATTTTTGGTCATGCTTGGTTGACCAAAAAAAAGGTAAGAAATTTACAAAATTAAAAATAAAATTACATTTTTCTTTTGTTTTTTTTTACTTTTAAAAGACGGAGCTATTGGACTGGTATAGATTAAAGAACAGTAGCAATGTCGTACTTTACCTCAACAAAAAATTACATTATTCGCCTCACGCCTTAGCGTCCAAAAACATTGCTTTAAATCTCTTAAAAACAGGTTTCAAATCCAACTGAACAACCAAAATCACAAGATCCAAAAGCCAAAAGAAATAAAAGAATGAGATTCCATAAAATATCTAGCTTAAACAGGAGTTAGAATGAGCATTGGGGGAAAATGGATATCAGAAATTCACGAGCCTCGAAAGAAATTGAGATACAATTTTCAGACATATAAAACTCTAATTGTAATTCCCTGAAAAATTATTACATATTCCAAGGAATAAATTTTATGAAATTTGTTGATTACTAATCAAAGATGTGATGGGATAGTTTGTAAGTCAATCGGGTATTGTTTGTAGGTTTAAAACTGTCGAGAAACATAGTTTTGCGTGAGTTTGATTTAATGATTTAAGTTGGTTGATCCAAAATAATATTTTAGAAGAATATTTATGAGTATAAAGAGCTAATTCATATTCATTTATGTAAACATATCAAGAGAAGTCGACTCTTAAAATTGTTTGTCTCTTGACTTTAATTTAGGTGTTGATCTCGTTAGGAAGTGAAAGTGAATAAAAAGATGGACTAGTTGATTAAATATTCAGGACACCAAGTTCAAAAGCTAAGAATTGAATCTGAAAACGTAAGGAACTTCAATTTCTTAATTGTAGTCGTAGATTTATTTTTTTTAAACAGTTTTTATTTCAAAGTAATGATTATTTAAAAATTTATGTTCAATGTAGGTTTTTTGGCAAAAATCCGTGCATGTTAGTTTAGAATTTTGATCTATCGATGTTGTATTTATGTTATAGGAGATTTTGTTTGTTGACATCAACATGCAGCAAAAAGGTTTAATTTTAAAAGGTGTTCTTTAAAATTTCTTTTGAAAGAAATAAAAAAATAAAAATTTGAAAGAAATTTTATTGTGATGTCAAGAATGATTTTATTAATTTTGAAAAAGAATTTCAATGTTTGGACTAGTGGGAAAAAATGAAGTTTCAAAAGAGATTTTGGTTGTACGTTATTGTTGATATTATAGTACTTATTGATGTGTATGGTGTATGAATACCCAGGTACATTAGATTAGCCGGTGCAATTGCGAGGTGTGTTTTATATTTAGCTCGTGTGATTGTGAGGTGTTATTTCTTTTCCTAGTTTTAGCTTGCATGATCGCGAGGTGGATGTTGTGACGATATGGTATTTCACAGAAAGATTGGGTATTTATACTCATACTTAGTGTTATTTTTCAATTTAATTATGTATTATAAAAAAAAAATGTTTAATGTTTCGAAAATAAAAAGAATAATTATACTTATATATATTTTATTGATCTATTAAAAGGTTAGAAAATACCTATAAAGAATAGTTGGTCGTAACTTTCCGAAGCGTCACACTACTCTAGGATATAGATTGAGATATCTAATCTCGCTAATAGTATGGGATGCTTTGGAGATCAGCACTACTCTTGATATCCGGAAAATTCCCTTCTACCTTTAATAGAGAACAAGGTGTAAAGGTAATGTTTGTACAAGACTAGAGTTATTTGAGATTCGCACGCACGCTCAATGGGTATAGACGAAGCTAGCTAACCAGCCAATGATCATTAGCAATCTAGAATAGTCGCACGGATTTGACCAACGTTAAGGAGGCATGTTTCACTATTGCCCTGGTCAAACGGACAACCCGAGCCAAATAAACAGCTACCATCTAGTGGTATAGCTTGTTGGCCACAAAATAAGGAACTGACGGTGGGATTTCACACCTATGAAGTATTGGAGCATATAAATATCTTGATTGAGATGTTCACATCAATCGTGATCTTCAACCTCTATTCTAACACAGTATCATTGATTGTATATTATGTTGATGCCGAGATGATTTACGGATGTTTACATTTACGGTATCTCAATTAAATTATTTAAATATGATTATTTCAGTATGTTTATTCGATTATTTTTGTAATTGATATTATTTGAAATAAAACCTGCATATTTTTAAAATTGCTTTTAGTGTGATTAATCTACATATTAGGACTATATTTTGAAACATATGTTTCCTATTAGGTAAGTCCCCTATTATTCACCCTATCAATCATCTCATTTTCAAGAAGTTCCAGTGATCGATGGCTAACTTTATGATTGTTGCAATTTCAAGAAAAGTAGGTGTGTGTGTTGTGAGTGTCAGTAGATGGTAGGTCAATTTATGCTGAGAGAGCAGGTCAGTATATTCTTGGCAATAGGTGCCATTAGTTCTTTTTGTTATATATAAATTAAGGGAGTTGTGAGAGAGGATTGTTGCTTTTGTTTATGTATCGTATTTAGTTATGCTTCCACTGCAATATATAATATCATTGTTTGAAATTGTTGAGTTATATGTGGTTATAACTATATGGGAAATATCTCACACCTCGAGATTCTAACACTTAATCATGGGGATGTGTGCTAGAATTTTGGGGCGTAACACTAAAACCTTTTTTAAATTCGATTTTCAATCGTACCCTAAACCCAAAATTGAATTATTAGGGCTTCCAAATTCGACAACTAATGAGTCTTTACTAGAGATGAGAGACTTGATTGTTGAAGAAAGATCACTTGGAGAGAGAGAGAAAGAGTACCTGCTCTTTCTTCCCTTCGACTGGTAGAGAGAGGTGAAATAAGATTTGTTAAGGGAGTGAGTTTTATGGGGTTTTGCAGAGCATTTTTGCCCACAAAAGTTTCTGCCTATTTTACTCATTTTTTACAATGTTTAACTGTGATTTACAATGGGCCCACACGAGAATGATATCACCAAGCACGTGAAGAATGTAAAACGCAGAAAATTATTACTATTCCAAATTTTTACAGTGTTTTGCAACATAAACAAGTGGAGCCTTAATCTCACAAGAAATGGAGGTTTACATTACAACTCTGGTCCTTGGTGGTTGTCCAAAAGAGTAGGATCCATTGTTTACTTTTACTATTCAAAGCTTCTAGTAAGGATGCAAATCAGTTATATTTTAGTACATACCGAACCTAAACGCATATCATTATGACTACAAGCATATTAGTGTTGAGTATCAAGCACCATCGATCCTCATGGATCAAAATTGAGCAAGGAAATAAAAGATGGACATTGTTATAAGGTGTTTTCTACGCAATGAAAAGGATATTAGAAGTTCCTAGTGAGGTGGAAAGCTTGGCTTCTATCAGATCATATTTGAATCACTAAGGGACAAACGACTCAATTCAGACCTCAGGGAATAGTATTAGGTTATTAACTCAATGAAGCTGAGTTTAGTAGGTTGGTTGCCACAAAAGATTACAGAGCCCATCCTTACAAAAGTCCTCCTAAAAAATCATATTAAAGCAAATTTAAGACCCTAGCATCCAATCTTTGATTATCTTAAAACTACCAAATCCCAAATTCTCTAGAAAAGGTCCCAAATTTCCAAGTTGTACCCTTAGCTCTCTTTCAATCAATTAACTAACAGAACTGACAAATTATTCCTATAAATAAAAACCCGGAAACCATTCCCCTTAATCTCCCATTTCGCAATTGCAAGAAGATGCAAGCGTAACTAATGACCTTGTAAGATTTTCGGTCAAACCTCAATTCCTTATCCAACTATCCGAAGTATTCGACTTCTGGATGGTGCGCAATTGGATGCATAAATTCGCACTAAACTACTTAATGAGTACATCATTAACTGTTCATTTCTATTTCCTCACACATTTTTACTAACTTTTCAACCAAAATTTTCAAACCACTTCATTCGATGATTCAAATTATTAAGAATAATTAAAAATGTGAAACATACCTATCTGCTTCAAAATCTTCTTCTTCTTCTTCTTCTTCTTCTTCTTCTTCTTCTTGATCGTCATTTTCTTCTTCTTGATCTGGAGCTGCATCCGAAGAAACTGCATCCAATTCGGCATCAATTAGTGCCGCAAAATCATCGCTGCTTGAAGAGTGCACTGGAGAATCTGCCGCCAAGCTCATAACTGAACCAAAACACACAAAATCAAACAAATTTCTTCTTACATAATGATTAAGATAAATCAATAAGTCCTAAAACCTAGATTTAACCAGTTACAGAAAATTCCTACAGTTGCCCTTTTGACTCTTTAACCTCTAACCTGGAAAAGAAAATCAAAATTGAACCCTAATGCTTATAATGCTTGAAAGAGAAGAGGAAATAAGATGTATATCTAGGGTTTTTTCTAGGGTTCTTTTACCTGTATTCAACTGAATTCGGATTTGTTCCTCAAGTTTGTGAGTTTTTCGTATCAAATGTGTTTAGGACAATGTACCTTAATTCCTTCTTTGATGGAAGATATGCAGGAAGTCAATTTTTCTCTTCATTTTATTTATGATTTTCAATAAAAACAGATAGAGAGAGTCTAAGGTGTGGTTCTTGTAATCCAAAAGATGGATACTGGGCCACGAAACCTACTAATTAAGGATAGAATTATAAATCATTTAGTTCGAGCATAATCTAAATCAACTAGAGGATGCAAAAATTCTAGAAAAATTCTCACGAGCAATCAAACACTGAAATTGTAATAAACTCTCACTGAAAATTTTCCTAGGTTGAACTCCAAAAATCCAACTCTCAAGAGTACAACTCCATGAATCAAACAGACCCTAAATATGTTTTTTCTTTAGAAAGCAAAGACAATAAACATGTATGAGATATTTACAAAACTCAAATTACCTTCCCATTTGTACTCTTTTAATAATGTTTTAAATAAGGTCAACTGTTAAAAATCCAAAAGTTTTAAATTAAGCCATTGTGGTAATATCTGATAGCTATCTCTCCTTTGAGAATCATTCTGATTCCTCCAACCTCATTCCCAAGAAGCAATACCAAACAAAAAAGATGATTAAACCAAATGCAGAGTTGGATTCCCCATTTCATCTGAATTTGCCTTAAACAAGAGACTAAAGTGTAGGGTATCTACAGTTTAGCTAAAAATTAAAGTAAATTAAAGAAGAAAAAATTAAACTAAATTGATTACTCAAAATTAAACTAAATTAAAGACCATTTTCTTACCTCTAACAAACCATGCAAACTAAATTGATTACTCAAAATTAGTCTTCTTAAACCCTGTATTACTTATTTATAACCAAACCCTTTGTTCAGGGTGCATGGATTCAGAGTTGCAATAGAAAACCCATTAGATTAGAAGAAAAAAACATATATTTGATTATTCACAATTGCTCATCATAAACCCCGAAATTAAAAGACAATCTTCTTACCTGTAATCAAACCCTAAGATAATGCTCAAGCCCTTTTCGTCCCCTAAGACAATTTTCTTCCCTCCCTTTCGTCCCTTTTTTTTCAAAAACACCTAAAACTGGTGGAATCCACCTTCTGCAAATCAGATACAACATACAACTATGAGGATTGAGGAACCAAATTATATATATATATATATATATATATATATATAATATATATATATATATATATATATATATATATATATATATATATATATCTATATATATATATATAGAGAGAGAGAGAGAGAGAGAGAGAGAGAGAGAGAGAGAACCTTCACTCGACGCCATTGTGAGAGATTCGAGATGTGAGAGAGGGTAAGATAAGGAGTTGGTGACTTAGGGTTTTCAGGTCTTCCAAGTTCTTTTCGACAGAGACGGAGAGGATTCGAAGTTGGGGTGAGAGAGAGAGAGAGGGCTGAGCCCTGTTTGTCCTTGTTTTCGCCGTGGGGAGCCGAACCATTCGGCCTTCAACACACCATCGAGCCACAACTTATAAAATTGGAAAGAGTTTTCGTCCCATTCGTACTATACAAGCTGAAACACTTTCCTTACCAACTTAGTAAGTTTTCAAATCTTACTAATAGCAATTGGATTATCAAATTGACAATCCAATGCCACAACCTTATAGATTTCATGGAAAAATTCAAATCCAAGAAAAAGAATTGAAACAAAAAAATAGTTTGCTTTGGGCTTGACCCTATATTTTGAAATTTGATGACTACTGACTGACTACTGAACTTGCATCAAACCCCCGAATTTAAAATTAAAATTTAACATTAAATATTTTTTTTTTACGTTCATAGATTATTTTTCCTCTATGTGGCATCATATCATGTTTTTGGATGCCATAAGGTGAACTCATCGACTTGAAATCTTACACCTAGGTAATTCATGAAAATTTATTTTCCACCATTTGATTGCACCTAGATAATTATTGAAAAGAGAATTGGTATTTAGCATAATTTTAAAATTTAGTGAGTCAACTTTAAATTTAGATGAATCGATTTGATTGAATTTCAAGATGCAACCCCAAAATTTGATGTAACCAATTCATTGAGTCAAACTATAAAATTATCGAATCAACTTGATTGGGTTAACTTGAAAATGCACCTGGTAAGGTCAAAAACTTGATCGAGTTATTCAATGATATATGATATTTTTTTAGAGCAAAAATAATTGTTTATTTATTTAAAAATATTAAATAATTATAATTATTTATGAATGTAATTTTTTTATTTAAAAATTTTGAGTTGACTCAAAAAAAATCAATTTGACTCGACGTCCCATGAACATTGAGTTTTAAAACTATAACTTTAAATTTTAACCTGGGATAAATCCTATGTATATAGGGAAGCGTTTGGAGGCCCTAAAGAGAGCCAAACATTGTGCCAAACACTTTTTAAAATAGGAGTTGTAGGTTTTGAAATGGACTGAGTTTTTGTGAGGATGATCTCCATGGTGAAGAGATCGTCCTCACCAAAACTCAGTTCATTCTAAAACTTCTAACCCTAGTTTGCAAGTTAAAGAATCATGGACCGTCCATTTTTTGTAAACCACTTTTGATGGGGTTAGAAGTTTCGGAATGGGTTGGTTTGTGATGAGGATGTTCTCCTCATCATAGAGATCATCCTCACAAAAAATCAGCCCATTCTCAAACTTCTAACCTATACATTGAAAATATGTTTGGCACAATGGTTGGCTCTCTTTAAGACCTATATATATATATATATTTAAAAAGTTAAGTGGGGACTATTGCCACCCTACCCTGCCCAATGTAGCTTCGCCCCTGAATCCAATCCAACAAAAACACCATCCCTTGAATATCAAAGGCATATTTGTAGTCTCTCGCTCTCCTAAGCTCTAGGCGTGGGTGATGATTTGTAACAATTGAGATCAAGTTGTCGTTTTGGCTGTCTTGATCAACATGCTCATAGTGATGAGTGAACCCACGCCTATATGGAATAATTGGTATCTGGTTGCTAGAATTTACATGACAGCCTGATTTGGGATGTGTGCGCTATAGACACCTACAAAAATCAGGGCCACTACTTGTATGGGCTGGCCTAAGCTCAACCTGATTGATAGGCAAATATGCACCAAGTTTTGTAGAACATGAATAGATAAACCTGGGTTATAATTACTCAAATTCAACATTAATTCAAATTGAGCTCAGGTTAAGCTGTTGAGGTCTCGCTCAACCCAACCAAAACCCTAGGCTATATATATATATATATATACTTTATATCAATTATACATATATATTTTTTTTTAATTATCTTTTAATTATTTCTTGCTATATATATTTGCTGTATAGAAAAAATATTTTTCAACATTACTTTTCTTTCTGCTTGTTGCCCACAAGTATTGTTGTACTACATTGGTCGGACTCTCTTTCTCTCTCTGTACATATATATGCAGGAGAATGCTATTGTTAAATACCTCGTGGGAACTTAGCATTTTCCCCCACATTCGCTTTCTAATAATATCCTCATCAATTTTATCTTTTAGTGAAAAAGATAATGATCTGTTGGTCTTTTATGTAGTAATGCTTGTTTGCATAATAAATACTTGTCTTTTACATATAAATGCCAAGGGTTTTTAGTTCTAGGATTAAAAAAATTTGTTGGTATTAAATGTTTCGACAATTATAATATTTTTATAAATACATTCATTCATAAGATTTTTCTTATCTTTACAATAATGTCATTGTGAAAAGACAAATATACCTTTTACTTTTGTACTAAAAAATAAAATAAACATAGATATTATTAAAAAGTGAATGTGTTGTAGAATATTAACGTCCCCATGAGGTCTAGGATGTTAGCATTCTCTCTCCCTCTCTCCACACACACACACACACAAGCTCAAGTTTAGGCTAATATTGGATTGATGAGCTTAAGCTTGATACTCGAATTGAGGGTTCTATCACTTGAGTTTAGCTTGGTCTACTCTCAAAATCACCCAAGTTGTAGTCCTGTATTTGGGGAGTGGATATCTCATTTTCAAGTCATGCTGGAGTGACTTTGAGGGGAGGGGGACACCTTGACGTGATAGCACTCACATGTCATATATGTGTTCTACTCGTATCTCGGAGAACACATCTATGGCCATGCGTGTGGCGCCAAGTCAAGATTTCCCCCCACTAAGGTCATTCCAGCATTAATCATCATTTTCTTTAGCTCCCTTTACTGTGTAATGTGTATAAAAAACTAAGAGTTCACCAAATTATTGAGGAAGTAACATCACATCGTTTAAATTTGGGAGTTCAATGGTCGGCCATGTTCAACATTAGATCTTGCCCAAATAAAGTTCATATTTTATTAAAAGAAACTGATCTAGGCCATAAATCCAAGGGGATTGAGTTTGTTTTTTCAATGTGGAGCTCAATAGACAATAGAAATAGTATTACAGGGAGCTACAAAAAAAAAAAATGATGTAGAAGTTCCACTCCGTTATGTTCCTAAAAGAGCATGAGGATAGACAATCACAAATTATAGCACAAGTTGAGTGTATCAAATGGATCAGGTGGAAAAATTAATAACGATAACATCGTAAGAAAAGAAATACCTTCAATAAATGTGAGGGATCCCAAATGTAATAAGCTAAATGAAAGACGATTAAAATGGTTGGATAAAAATATATTACAATTTTGATTAAAACATAAGTACAAGTTGAGAATTATAAAGAAAAGGAAACCAATACCCAGAACGAATATCTAATACACATTAGAATTAACATATGACATGACTTCAGACATGATTGAATAAATAAATAAAATCCTTTTAATTGATCTCATGTTTTTGAGATAAAGTTTTGACAATGACGATGAGTTCCTTCGGAAGGACAAACACACATTCAAGGGCCAAAGATCAATGAATTGGTAAGATAGCCTACAACATAAAAAAATCATAGTACCTTGTCCGAAAGTTTTTGGTTTGGTTAATCGAAGCTTATTATTCCATTCCATTATATCCAAGGTCAAGTCTTCTATCATTAAAAGTCTAGTCATTCACATTCTTTTTTAGTATTTCCGTAGTTCTTTTATTACCTTTTTCATTAAACATGTCTAAACCATTTATATATAGAGAGCTTATGCCTAGTTATCGAAAATGCTCCTACATCTTATTCTCTAAATGTATTTGTTTCCAAATTTATCTTTCATAGTTTTTTTTACTCACCCACCTCAATATTCTCATTTATGATAAATTTAATGTATTAACATGATGTCTATTGACGGCCTAATACTCAATTCTGTAAAAGTATAATTGGTCTTACTACCATCTTATAAAGAGTTTCTTTTAATTTAACTATAATGCTTTTGTCACGAAATAATCCACTTACATACCCTAACTTTAGTCATCAAACTCTAGTTGGATGGATAAGTTAGTCCACTTTCAGTAATGTTGATCGTCTCAATATATAATAAGAGTGGATAATCCAATATCACATTCATGTGGGCTCTGCCAGTGAGAGTATAAATTAGAAGTACAAACTAAATCTTCTGAAAGATTGGTATGCTTAGTAAATATATATTTTTTAAACCCCCAAAAGAGAAAAACTTCAATGTTAAATTTTTAGTAAAATTATTTGGTGGATGCTGTGAGACGGGCTTCTTTTGAAATCCCCCCTAGGTTATCTGCGATAACTTCTTGATTCATTTAGTATTTTCTGTTGTTCTTAATGCCCTTGACCTCCTTTAAATCTATATGATTCAAATTATCGAGATCAACAATTGTCAAGATCATCTTTTATAATCACTATCTTTGAATCTAAATTATTGAGATCAATATTCAAATCTAAATTATCGAGATCAATACAATTTTCAAGACAAAGATGTTATTTTCTAACATGAATCATCGAGATCAACAATTTAATTCATTTGAGTTTCCCGCTTTATGGGTGGGAGTTGAGGGGCGTTAAGAAAGAAGATTTTACTATCTCTATCTGGGTACACCCCCGCAGTTGTCGCAAATTACTGGGCCACACCAAAATTTATAGATTATTTTCTACTTCGCCACGTCAAGAAAAGAAAATGGCACCGTTAATCAACGGTAATAACCGTCTCGAGATCACTTTTTCGCCTTTTCTTTGGGTGTGACCAACCGTTTTTTTTACCTTAACTTACGAGGTCGTCTGCCACGTCAGATTTGGATACGGTAGTCAACTGTCCATCACTGTAGTACTGTACCACCGAGTAACGAAGAAAGCAAAGCAAACGCCTCTCTCTCTCTCTTCTGCAACACTGCAACTTCGCAATGCTTCCTCAGAAGCTCCCCCAAAATTCGTCCACAGAGGAGGGAGAACATTCGTACAGAAAGCAAAATCCTCAATCTCGCATCTTTTCATCGAATCGAGCTAGAAAACATTCAAAACCAGGAGAAACCCTAAATTCCCGAAAATTCATCACTCGAAACCCTAACCAATGGCAACGAAGGGATCGTACTATTGGTGAGACATCGAGAACAGATAGAATTCCAGATAAAATTCCGATCGAAGATCAAGATGAATCAGATGGAGATGATGATTGGATGTGTAGAGACGATGAATATGATTCTGATGATTTGAGCTTGGAGACAGCAAAGAAGAGTAGATGGCTTAGAGATTTCTTTGGATGGTTGGATTCTCTTAGTAAGGATCAGATCGATGATCCAACTATGAGGATGCATTGTCCTGCTTGCAGAGATGGAGTTGGTGCAGTAATGTGGTACAGAGGATTCCAGTCGGTGCTTACTCATGCTAAGAATGTGCGGTCGAAAAGGGTGAGGTTGCACAGAAGGTTTGCAAAGATTGTTGATGGAGAAATGAGGGATCGGCGTTTGAGGTTTTCAGTTTCAAATCAGGGAGATTTGCTGGAGTCGAAGGGATTGAGGGACGAGGTGGAGGTGGAGGATCGCATGATAGTGTGGCCTCCTATGGTTATCGTCCAGAATACTCGATCTCACAGGGATGAAAATGGGAAGGTAATTATTGGTTACTATTCTTCGTCTTTTATATTGTTTGAGGCTGCAAGCGTTAAGCTTACAATTCATCACTTTGGTGGGGGAAATTGGTACTTAAGATCGAATTTAAAGGATTTTTTTTTTTTGCTTTCTATTATGGTAGCTAAAAGTATCTATAAATTTATTTTGGATATGTTAATTGCTATGTGTCAAAGCCTGGTTCACCGACATTTTGATATCTGTTGTTGAACAGAATGCCAAGACAGTAGAATAATATTAGACTATGCTGGGAAACCACACATACGAACAACAATAAAATATAGACAAGTGGAGAAAATAACCAACTACACAAGAACACGAACTTACACGGTTCACTGCTATGGCTATGTTCACTGACACTAATGATTGATAACTTCATTCGGTATGAATTGACGAATTGCTAGACATATCAGAATCCCGAATCTCTTCACTCAACTCAACTCAACTCTCCAATTGATCACCCTTTGTTGTTGGATACAAGATGTTCACTTTTTTGCTTTATCGCAATTCTTTCTCTACAAGTATCATAATTTGGGTAGTCTTAATGAGAAAAAAAACCCTCTAGATGGCTCTAAATTTCCTTGGGATGCATATGACTTGTTTCAACTTTGTACTTCTAGAGCACCCAAGACCCAAACTCCGGATAAAATACTTGGATTGGCCAGCCAATGGCTTATCTTGGATTGTGTGAACTTGTTTCAACTTTGTACTTCTAGAGCACCCAAGACCCAAACTCCGGACAAAATACTTGGATTGGTCAGCCAATGGCTTAACTTGTTTCACCATGAACAGACTCCGTCAAAGAAACCCTTTGAACCAATTCTTTTGAACCACCATCACTTTTGAGAAAAAAACGGACAATGAATCAACGGACGGTTCATCGTTTCCGCCCCACTTCTATGCCTAGTGTACCAATTTGAAAATCTGAAACCATTTATAAGAAGGTTGAATTTGATTAATCTTACCAAACATGGTCGTCCAAACCAAAAAGGCACGTTAGAAAGAATTATCGTGATCCCAAATGCTCTATAGAGGAAGGAGAGGTGCAGTCAATCAAGACCGATTTCCTACAAACTGTGAATGTGTCATTGGGGTTCCACTTCTGCACTATTAGAGTTTGCCCCCATACTGGCATGATTGACTGAACTAGTTCTATCCAAAAGCGAGTCCATGGAGGTGACCTTCTTGTAATTCAAGTTTTTTCTGACCAATGTTCTAAGGAACCTCATCAGGGGCCTTAAGATGCAATGATTGACATGAGCTTTTTGGAACTTAGATAAGTTGTAGATAGAGTTAAGACCTCACATAACGATTCTCAGTGCACCGTAGATCCAAAATCTAACCAAAGAACCTTGGCCTGGAACTAAGCAGATGACAACCAAAACTAAATCAGGGTATCGGAAAATTTCCAAGTGCTTTTCCGATTCCACCTTCACTCGTAAGAGACTCTACAATGTCACATGGTTGTGCATCTGGTTTAGCTTGGAAGGACTACAACCGTTCCACATTCCTCACTTATCAAAAAGAGTACGTAGTCATGATTATGAATGAAGATTTTGATCTTCTTGGCTTTTCTGGTCACCCTCTTCACTGACCTCTTCTTCCAAAATCTCAACTATCCATATACTTGTACAGGTGTCAGATGTTCAGTATGGCTGGGGGTCCAGGTATTGGACTTATTCAGCCCCCAAATATTATGGTACCTGGACGTGGCTATAAGTGTATATTTCAGTCCACAATATGTAACATTTCTTTAGTAGGCATGTTACATTTTACTACTAATTATATCAGCTTTCGATGCTTGACTTATATACATGCTCTAGGTACACCACCAGCTAACATGAAAAGTGTTTCTTGCCAATTAAAAAAATCTAGAATGTTTGCTAATTAAAATGTGCATGTGTATGTAAAGTAAGACAGAGCAATAAATTATTCATGTTTGCCTTCTCTATATCATTTTTTGGGAGATTGGGGGTGAGGGTGTGTGGTGGTAATGTCAACCATACAAAGCAATAATTGATTCCTGTCAGGCTTACTAATATTATTAACTTGTCCTTATATTGGGATGCTATCATCCGTACCTGGAACCCCATCTATTAAAGTTAGCCAATGCCTTGAACAGTCAAGTAGGAAAAAATAGGCTATGGAATGTGTTAAAAAATGATTTGCTGGTTGGTTTATCTTCCCAAAATGGACGACCTGGTTGCAATCCCATGAGAAGGGGGTTTTCCTTGAGTTGAAATCATCTTATTCCTTGGTCATGCACAGTTGGTAGTTGGTACTGCCCCGTAAAAGCAGTCAATCTAGGAGACCAACCACCTTACCTATGAAAGAATGATTTGCCACACATGGATACATGCATGACTTACTGGGTCTGTACTCAGCACAGTAATCATTAAAGGTCAAAAAGAAGATGATGATTTGGTAGTTTCAACATGGATCCCATACTTATAACTGTGTCCAGTTATGTTGACACAGGTAAGGTGGGGTAAAATGAAGGGTCTGGGTACTACAACTTCTCAGTAAGTATCTGGATAGTGCAGTGTGCCACACACGGGATCTATCCTTTCTCCATGATGTGTTTTCCTGCCTTCACATTAGGAGACTTTGTTGGCGACAATGACAACATATATGATGCCCCTCCCTTTCCGCAGTATCCACGACCTCATCTTGTAAATGTACTTTGCCTCCTTCTTCACCATCAATGTGTCAACGTACTCACAAAAGATTTATTTTCCTGTCACAATTGACCATGAACTTGTTGTTGGAGATTTTTTGTGGGTCTTGTGCATCCACCACACATAACTTTCATCTCATAAGCTGGCTTTTTATCCGACAATCAACGCAGTTGTTTATCTCGGCCTTTTCATCTTATACCTACCTGTTCATAAATTTATGCATTTGGGGTGGGATGGAGGCTTCACACTTGGCTCGGCTTTAGCATCCTTATAGAATATTTTGTAGTTGTAGATTGTTGGCATATTGATGAATTAGCACAGGGTTCTGCCAAATTCTTTTTGATAATCTCAATTCCATGTGAATCCTTCCACCTTTTCAGCTTGCATCCTCTCACTTATGTGCATGAGAGTTTATGGAAAAAGCTTTCTCCTTAGATATGGGATTTCTCATGCTTTGTTTATGAGAAAAATCCCACAACGTGCACGGGCACCTGACATGGTTCCACCTTATGTGCCAGCAGTTAATGAACTACCACCTGCTTCACCGGGGAAACATCACAATTGGTCCACTAATCTCCAACCTTGGCCTCTACTTGAGATCCCACTGGCTAGCAAAAGAGACATGCACAAAGTCTACATTTCCTTCTTTGTGATGTTGTCAAACAATGCGACGGTACTGGAATCTCACAGTTGTCAACTAAACTGTATCTAGTTGCCCACATGGCTGGTCTGTGATAATATCCTGTAACTTACCCTCCATTCTAACTTTTGTTACTTTTTTGAAGCATGGACTTTAGATATCTCTACATTAGTAATCTCACTTCCTTTGGACATGTTATGCAAATTGCTAGGTTAGGGAATCCACCATTATTATTTGTGAATGGTAGTGATACCCCATGCTACCAATTAGTATCCTTCTGTGTAGTATATTGAGATCTTCTTCTTCTTCTTCTTTTTTTTATAAAGATGTGATATATTCATATCTCACGTATAATCTATTCTTGAAGGATTTTAAACAATCTCACAATTAAAGTTGATGCAAACATGAATATGAATGAAAAAACAGGTTAGTTTTCGTAAAGGACATGGAATATGTAAATCACTTTCTTCAATAACTTATTAATTCTTCGATTTAATGTATTTTTAAGTTTTAAATAAAATATTAATTTTCTTACTAAATTACAACATATTGGATCATATGTGTGATACCATGCTTAGAAGCTAGAATACTCTCATACATAGCAAATTACTCCTTTAGAGGTAATTTTTAATCATTGGATATTACATATTATTGGGATATTTACCAATAACTACTAGTAGTTCTTAAAATGACATTTTTCAGATAATTTAAAATAAAGACATATTTTGAAGGAAAAAAAAATCCGGACAAGTCATAGATTGGTGATGTTACACAACATATTTTTAAATCAAGCTCAACCATGGATGTTTGAGGTAAAAACAATTGAAGATGGAGTTTTCCCATTATTTTTGGAATTCTCACCTCAAAAGTTTGATAAAATATACCTAAAAATCTGTGTATCAATAAGAGAAAAAAATGAAAAAAGAAACTATAAATCTAGTGTATCTGATGCATTTACAACACCCTTGGAATCTAAATTTACCACGAAGTTACCAAGATTTTGGAGGAGTTCGGCCATTAACTTCAACCAATAACGAAAACCCCAATTTTTTTTCTTCAATCCTACCTACCAATCAATTAGTTTTTATCGTAATTCAAAATCTAAATTAGAGTTGTCATTTTTGGTAGACTCTTTCAATAATGTTTGAAGGAGTGAAATGAGTGAAACAATGATCTAAGTGGCACTTTTTTTGTCAACTAGAGCAAAATATTTTGTTTGAAATCCTGTTAAATCAAAACCATCCTCTGTTTTGTGTTGGTATCTGTTGAAACTGACTTATCTCTATTCAACATTTAGTAGCATATTTATTTCTTATCAGATAATTGATTTAATTTCCCCTTGTACAATGCTCAACTATTACTTTAATCTTCTTGATATTTGTCGTTTCTTTTGCTCTAAGCAAGTGTTTCTTGTTGACTTCAGTGGGTTGGAGTGGGAAACCTGGAACTGCGCAGTTGTTTCAAACACTACAATATCAGTAAAGTCAAGAGTGCCTATGGACCCGGTGGTCATTCCGGAGTCAGTCTGTTTCTCTTTGAGGGTTCTGCCGTTGGATATGTGGAAGCAGAAGGCTTACACAGACAATTCCTTAAAGAAGGTCGGGGGAAATATGAGTGGGAAAATCATCGAGGCCGTGCACAGTCTGCTGGGGAGCATTTACTGTATGGTTACATGGCTACAGAGGGTGATATGGAGTTATTCAACAAGCATTCCAAAGGTCTCTCTGGCAGTTCTTTTAAGTTGGTTTTAATTTTTTTTCTTTTAGAAAACCACGCACACTAGGAAGTAATTTCTACATACGAAATCTGACTATTTGTGCAATGGAAATTTTTCTAAAGGTTTTTGCAACGTATGTAGATTTCCTTATATTTTGATGTCTTCCTGAATGAAATGTTTCTACTTCTCCAGGCAAGCAAAAGCACCGGTTTGAGATGAAGTCGTATAAAATTATGGTTGTTAATGCCTTGAAGAAAATGGAAGATAATGATCACAAGATGATTGGGCTTGAGAAAAAAGTTTCATGTGAAACAGAAGAAAATAAAATCCTAATGGGGACTTGTGATGACATCAGTCAAAAGCTTCACTTAGGTGAACTTGAAATCCAAACAATTAGACAAAGGGCGTCTGAGGAACTTGGAGAATCAAAAAAGGAGGTACTTTTTCTTTCATCCGACTGAAAAACTTCTTTGGATAAAAGCTGATATTATATGGTTCATATCTGTAAAATAGAGCTTTATCTTGTTCAACACACTGAATTATCATTCACTTTGGTCCTCCTAATCTTCTGGCAGATTGGTTGTCTGGATAATTATGGGGCTGCCATCAAACAATTGACCAATAGTCTTGAAAAAATTAAAATAGAGCAGGGGGAGATGCAGAAACCATTTCACACGATGCCAAATTCTTGTAATGAGCCACGTCCAGTTATCTAAGCTGCTAATCCTTACAGGTCTCACGAGCAAGGAAAATAAAGACTGCAGTTAATAGGTAATTTCTCTCGACTGCTAGATCATTGTTATCTGCTAGAACTAAAGCAATAAATTGTAAGGGAAACCGTACGAAAATATGATGTATATGTCATTAGTATGCTTAATATCCTGACTTACATGTAAGCCATGAACTTGCTACTTTATATCTCGTCACGGGGTTGTGTAAGATTTGCTTTTATGTATAATAATCATGAAAAACAATCTGCGTCATTTAATATTTGTAACAATACATTGTAATATAGTTAATCTTCACGACCCTCTCTTTGTAATCTGAATATTTTGTTTATTTTCCTAAGATGTTTCTTTTGTAGAAAATATGAATTTTATTGAGATTCTTGGATGAATATTACAAAAGCCCCAATAGGGTATTTATAGGCATTACATCAACCAAGATATATGAAAACTACCTAATATAACTATTCTAGAATATCCTAATTGATATATTCTAAATATCAATATCTATTTTAGAATATCCTTCATCACAACCTTCCATTTGTGTGAGATACACTAACAATGATACAATGTATCTCATGCATTTTAATACAGTTCATCTTATTCTCTAACATCCTCCCGCAATTGCATGGTCCTTTGAAAAAGGAATATGCAATTGGTTTTGTTGAATAATTGCTTGATTTCAATAATGGATATGTTCATTGATCGTCGAAATGCCAATCGTACTTGCTGGTGGTCACCGTCTGTCTATGAAGTCCATCACTGTCGCATCCTGCTCTTTTTGAGTCTGTCGGAGCCGGTGGCTTATTAGACCAGATCTGTCATGATCTCTCCCAGAAGCATAAAAAAGTAGGATTGTGCCATTTAAATGAAATAACTCTTTTGGAGAGATTTTAGAAGGAAAAAAAAAATCGAGATCGTGTAGCATGAATGTGTGAAATTGGGAGATTTGTAGAGATATAAAAGAAATTGTGATTTTTATTGGAAAAACAAAAAAAAAAAACTAAAATAATAGCAAAGAAGAAAATAAGATATCTAGGTTCAAAACATAAAGAAAGATGGTATTTTTATTGAAAAAAAAAAAAATACTAATAAGGTAAATAAAATGATTAAGGTTCGGCGATGGCGGTGGCGCCATCGCCGAAGAACGGCGCACCAAGATCGATGTGCTCAATGGAGCTTGAGCTCTGATACCATGTAGAAAATATGAATTTTATTGAGATTCTTGGATGAATATTACAAAAGCCCCAATAGGATATTTATAGACATTACATCAACCAAGATATATGAAAACTACCTAATATAACTATTCTAGAATATCCTAATTGATATATTCTAAATATCAATATCTATTTTAGAATATCCTTCATCACAACCTTCCATTTGTGTGAGATACACTAACAATGATACAATGTATCTCATGCATTTTAATACAGTTCATCTTATTCTCTAACATCTTTGACAGAATTCCGTTGCAGGAGTGAACTTTTTTTTAAACTTTTAGGAGCCCCATATACACAGTCATAAGTGTGTAAATGATTTACTATTGTGAAAAGATCGAACTCTCCATTAAAGTTTAAATTGTGGATGGAGCATTGAAAAGGGAAAAAAATCTTGCTTTACTACTAGTCTGCCATATGATGTGAGCAGTGTCATGCTAAAGATGAAAACCCAAAAACAGGATTGCCACCTCCCTCATCCATGACTTGGCGTTGACACGAACATGGGAGGATTGAGTAATGAGAAAGTTTGTGGAAATGCTTAAGGATGGTTTCAGTATTTAGAGAAGGTATGGAGATTGTTGGAAGGACTATAGAGGGTAATTATTGGAGGTATGAAGGTTTCATAACCAATACATAAATAATAAACCAGCAGGGATAATGTGTCCTCTGGGAAGCATCTGCTCAATACCATCCGAGGTGATGAAGGCTAGCTAGATTAATATTTGGATCAGAACTCTTTTAAAGTCAAGTATATATATTTCAAATGGTGGTTTTAACTACATCAATATTGTTGTATAACTGTCTTGTATTCTGTTGTGCTACGCAGAGTTGCAGGGGTGCAGGGGACAGCGCCCCCGGCCCAAATTTTGTAGGAGGTATGAAAAGGACAATCGTGTAATATTTTCTTTAGGATTTTCTATTTTTGAGGGGATTTCTGTTTTGGAAGAAAAACCTGTTTTAGCAACTCCCGGCTTTATAGATAGAGTTATCTAGGATTGTAAAACTTGAGAGAAAATAGTGATTGTTCTTGTTTTGTTCCATCCACACTGCCGAACCACATAAATCCTTGTGTTGTTCGTTTTTTTTTTCTTCTTTGCTGTTTCGATTTTTTCACAAATATATGCTCATCAAAACTTGAATCCTTTGATATAAAGAACCATAACAAAAGGGATCAGAAACCTTTCATGAATGTGTATTCAAGAAGATAAGGCCAGCCCCGTTCCTGTTATGCTCCAACAATCCTTGTTCATGTAAATTACCCAAACCATAACTGAAGGGATCAGAAACCTTTCATGATGTGTATTCAAGAAGAGAAGGCCGGCACCATTCCCGTCATGCTCCAACAAATCTGGAATTGCTGAAAGAAGATGATAATGAAACAAGGAGAGATGGTTTTATGGATTCTTGCTTTAAATTTGATCATAATTCATAGGTTAACAAAAAATTTATTTGTAGGTAATTGGATGACTCACAACATGATCCACCTCTCATGAAATGTTCACTTTAAATCTGAAGATGCCATTTTGTTAAGTTGATTAAAGTCTGAAGTTCAAAAACCGCCTTCCCCTACTAATTACTTACCACTAACCGTTTCCCTAGGAAAAAATAAAAAAAACAATGATTTTTTGACCACCGCTTTGAACATATGCCCCCTGAAGTGACATGTGATAGAAGCATAGATCTTTTTCCTTAGGGATACACAATCACACATATTTATGAGAATTTATAATTGTGTATCTTGAGAAAAAAGATCTATGGTTCTAGCCCATGCCATATCAGGGGCTGTATTGGAAAGTATGTTAGAGGGGGCATCAGAAAATCAAGACTCTGAAGAAGGAAAAAAAAAATACAAAATCAATCCAGAGGAATGTCGCCATCAATACAATTTTTTTTTTTTGTAGATCCCAATAAGAATAATGTTGCAAATCCCAAAATATCTAGGACAAGGCGAGAAGATCACTTCTTGTTAACGTGTGCCCTTAGGGCACAAGTTAAAGTGCAAAAATACACTTAGGAAATTGAAATTTGTATCGAAAATGTGCTCAATTTTTTTTTTTTTTATTATACCAAAATGCCCCCCAGGTATTTATTCCCAAGGTATATTTATTGCACTTTATGTTAACAAGACCTTCATACATTGCTTATGCCAAATAGTGACACATGGCATTCACTTTTGATCATGAACCATAAATGTTTGCCTAACAGATGTAAAACCAGATTGATAGGCGATCAAGGGGGTGGAACCAGGATTTTATTTTAGTTGGGGCAAATTATAATTAATGATACAGATGAAGAGCTTGACAATGAATAGTTTTAGAGAGAAATTTAGAAATTTTTTGTTGGAAGTTGAAGAAAATAATATTTAGGTCATTTCCAATTCATCTATGATTGAAGGCCCAATCAAGAGGCAATGTTATCTTGAAAAAATGAAGGGAGGGGGGTTAAAATTGTAGGGATGTGAGGGGGTGGGGGCAAATGAGACATCTAATTAATTAAAAATACAAGAGTGTCTCAAAGTTATACAAGAGTGTCTCAAAGTTCTGTGAGGGCAATTATCCCCCATTGTCTTCTTACTAGCTCTGTCCCTGTATACGATCCCTCACTCGAAATCGAAAAACTCAATATTTTTCATCAAATATTTTTATCTCTTTTTTTTTTTTTTTTTTAATATTACAATGAATCCCCACACTTTATGGAATGGTACGAGTCCCGATCACATGTCCCAATTCTATGGAAGGTTTCCAACATGCAATAAAGTAAAGTTTTGAATCACACAATTAGAAGGATCCAACCCTTATTACTAGTTTTACCATATAGTCAACCCTCTCGAGATTATCCCTAATATGTTCATAATGCTTGAATCCAACGGCCATCAAAGAATGCGCATCTCAACTATTATTTGGTGGGAAGATCCCATCATATTTGATGGATCAATAGAAATTTACAATCATAAACAAAGAAAAAGGTATTTTTATGAAAAAGGAGGTGATGATGACGTAAGAAGTGACTACAAATCGAAGTAAACGGTGTGATAGATGGACAACACGTGCGTGAACGATTCCTTTGTTGACTTCGAAAGAAGTCGTTGGAAGCAGTTACATAGAGGGGGAATAGTATTCAAGTCTTTGGCAACGTGGCCGTCCAAGACCCATTAATCATTTTGGTAGAAGGATTATTTAGTTGACCCTATCCAAGACAGAGTCTGACTTTGCAGCGTATAGGCCGGGTCAAAATTTCGATAGAATCTTGTTTAGAACATGACACGTTTCTTTTTATATTTATTCCACACCCCTATATTTTTATTAATATTTGAAGACCTCCTTGAGACACCACGTTTAATCCAAATTAGAGGATTCTACCAAAATTTTGAAGACTAACTGAAGTGGATCCCAAAATCCCACGTATCTGTTTAATATATATATATATATGATATAAATGCCCCTCATTTAAGTACAAGGTACAAAACTTACCTTTCTCTCTTTTAATTCTCCCGTTTTAGGTGGCCTCTGACACGCGCAAACGTATGTAGTATAAAAATTAAGTTATAAGTAATATATATATATATATATATATATATTTTTTAATATTGATGATTCAATATAAGGTCTTGTTAATGTGTTGTGCCCATAGGGCACACGTAAGCATCTAAGAGTATTTTTGATAAAAATAAAATAAAATTTAAGAGTATTTTTCTTTTATAAAATTTAATTTTTAAAATGTATTTATTGTATTTTAACGTGTGATTTATATGAGAGTCGTGATAATATGACTCATCAAGTGACATATTCAATGGACTTTTAGACGTAATCAGTTTGAGAGTCGTAGATCTATACGTTTTGAGATACACGAGTGTACTTCCCCATAAAAATATATTTCAAGAGAATCATATATCTCAAGACTTATAAATTTACGATTCTCAAATTTATTCATGTCAAAGAGTAGATTAAGGATGCCATCTGATGAGTCATATTATTAAAATTCTAAAATTCACAAATATTTAAATTATTAAAGAAATAGATTCAACCTAAATTTATTAAAATAGCAAGACAGTTATTTATGACCTCATATTAGTCAATATGATTCACATTATGATCTCGAATTATCCAAAGTGGTGATTCAATGGATTAAGGGTATTTTTGTCATTTGAAACAGATATAGGGGAGATCTTTCTAAGTTTTGTGGGCCACAATCACCATTTATGCTGATAGGTGGGTTTGACTTTTGACACGTGTTATACATTGCTATTGACATCTGGGCCCGCATCCAAATGCAAAATCCGTGTGCCAGCTAAGGGAATGCTCAGTTGTCCATAAAAAAATCATGGCCGACATGACTGATGGTAGTTAACAAGCCGTGTCAAATTTTGTGTTCGACTGCACTTATGTACCATAAATCGACTTTTGTGGGTCCAAACTCCAAACCTAAAAATCTCTATTTTGGTTCAGAGAGCAGCCATTGCCACACCAACTGTGTGCATTTCTTTGGTAATTTATACAATAGGAATTGGTGTGTCATTAGCAAACGTTGGTGTGGCTTTGAAACTATGGTCATGATACCAACTTTGATAAAAGAAAAATAAAAAATATCACCTTGAGATACATATATTTAAATTTGCAATATTCGAAAAATCAGATAATCTATTGTGATCCCTCCATCTACCACATAGGATGAGGAATATGATTTAAATTCTTATTGATTTTGGTATGAATGTAAGATTATAAATTAGGGTAATTCACTTAAGATTCAGGATGTAGGAGTTCAATTTTTGACAAATCTTATAGATCTTGACGTTATTATTATTTCTTTCTTTTTCTTATAATTTGTATTAATTTGAGGCCGCTTTTGTCATGTACTAATGTTTAGGTTTTTCTTGACAAAGTAATGGGATTACTTTTCAACTTAATTGTTATAGTACAAGTAAATTCAAATCAAACATGTCATCTTAAACTTGTGCATGAACCACTACCCGTGTATAGGGGTGGGGTCGAGATTTTCTTGTAGTAGGGGTAAACTATTTTGATTTTTTTTTGTTTAGAAATTGAAGAAAATAATATTCGGATTATTTTCAATTAGTTCATGAGAGGAGTCCCAATCGAGATGCAATGTCATCTTCAAAAAATTGAAGGGGTTTTTTTCAAAAATTGGAGGGAGTTGAGGAGGTAAGGGCAAATGGGACATGTTATTAGATGAAAATACAAGGGTATCTCAAAAGTTTTGTGGGGGCAAAAGTTGGAAGGATGCGAGGATGTGGGGGAAAATGGGGTATATTGCAATTACTGAAAATACATGATATTTTAAAGTTTTGTGGGGGCAATTGCTTTCATTGACTCCTCACCAGCTATTCCCCTTCTCGTGCACCCAATTTTGATGGTTCGATGATTACAAACCAGTGTAGTCATGGTCTTAGTGTTCCTATTGGATTAGGTTTTCGAAGTTCTTTTCTAATTAATTATTACAATTATTACAACATTTGTGGTATAAGGTGAACATTATCTAGTAAACTCATTATGAGGGTCAAAATATAATTTTATCCCAATCAAACACATGATATCTGATGGGATATTTATATTTTGATGTAAAGGATAAAGTGAGTGATGTACAAACCATCCAATAAATTAGGATGGTTATTCAATGATCAACCATCTTAAATGACAAATCAATTATAAAATTTTAAATTCCACCAACATCTTGTAGATTATGAAAATCTTTATGATTAATCTTGATTAAAACAGAAGTCTTAAAATAATTTTTTATTTATTTTAAAGATGAGAGCTAAAGAAAAGTAAGAAGGAATTAAGGAAAGAAGATTAATGCAATTTTTGTTAGAGAAGCTATTAAACTCCTACCTAATTTGAACATTAATTGAATGTAATTTCACACAAATCAAGACACATAGTGCACACAATTTTATGGTTTTTAGCTTCATTTATCTTTATTAGGCAAGCATTAGATCAAACTCTCGAGTTACGACCTCATAATTGTGACATAATCCAAGGTTTTGGATCCGTAAATCTCACCTAACTCTAGTAAACAAAACATATTTTACTCATGACCAATTTCACGAGACCCTCCCTCCCTCTCTCTCTTATTTTTATTTTTTATAACGGGGTGTCCAGACTTACGTACAATTAGGAGGACCAGAATCAAGGCATATGGGACCCTTGCACGTGGGCACCATACCCTCTTATTCATGACGTGGATACATTATTTTGTTTAGGATTTGATAGAAAGCACCTTCAAATGTGTATTTCTACTAATATTCGAAGTCTTAAATGACTTTTGGCATCCAATCGTCTCCTTGATTGGGGGGAAAATTAATAAAAAAATGATTTTTTTTTTTTTTTTTTGTTTTTTGAAAGAAAATGATTTTTTTTTTCATGTTTGATTGTGAATAGGTTAGAAAATATTTGCCAGAAAAATTGATTTAATCTCGAGTAAGATGCTCTAAAATCCTTTTCTTTTCCTTCACACCAGCTCCAAAACTAAAATCCAATCTTTTTCGATTTTTCTAGCATGTGATCAAGCACATGCGGTCATTTTCTTTGGATAATTTCTTAAAATAAAAAATAAAATAAAAAATCAAGAAAACACATTTTTGTTTTTCTTAGCGATTGATTATCCATGATTCTTAAAATCCCGGATTAACCTTTCTGTGATTTAAAAAAAAAAAAAATATATCTTCACAAATATAATATAATATTTAAGAATTTTCAATTTGCATACTCCTTCTAATTGCGATGTCATCGATCTTCTTGTATTCGGTCAAAAACAAAAAAGTCCACACCCAAAAGTCAAAATAATGAGATGATCGTAACTATCTGATCACATTTTATTATCATCCATCATCACTCAAACCCTTTGGACGTGGGTATGGAGGAACCACAGAATTATGATGCATTGTGACCCACACCATAATTCCCACACCATAATTCCTCGTAAATAATTCATTGACCTGGGAATAGTTGAAAACGTGATACAAAGTAAAGCTCAAGACCAAATTGACTTCAATTTTTTTTTAGTGGTTTGACCATGACTTTTATACAAAGACGACCGACATGACTTCCACCTCCCTCTCTAATTCTTAGTTGTCTTCGAGTGCCTCCAAAGCTTCTAAACTGCACCTTTTATTTGAATTCAAGTCTTATCTTACCTTCTCTATATATACTTGTATCCTCACCATTGTCTCTTCATTCACTTTAACACATTCAAGACTGCTTTGTGCCTGATATCGAATCGAATTTTGTACGCTTCGACGGCCATGGACTTGACGACTTCAGTGGACACTTCCCTCAGCCTCGACCTCAATATTAATCCTTCATGGTGTCACGAAGATGTTCGGGTGAGTAGGGACTTAATTCTATGAATACCCAATACTATTTTTTTTTTCCAATCACTTGGTTTTAATCACTAAAAGAGTAAGAACTTCATCTTCATTTGTTTTGGTTTAGAGAAAAATTGTTTAAAGAGATTGATTTTCGTCAATTTGGATTGATAACATATTCGAATCACAATCATATGACCCATTCTGCGTTGTTTTGCATTCAACTGGAATCACTTATATTAGAGTTTGAGATTGTAGTACCCATTGTTTGGTGATGGTGATTATGAAGTGTTTTTTGTGGTATAAAAGTGCTTTTAGAAGCAATGGAATCAACTAAAAAGCTGCTTCTGTATCTTTCAAGAGTGAATCCCAAAAATAGTCATAACTATAAAAAAATAAAAAATGGAGAGCATCTTATTTGTCACGAAATCGCTTAATTTTTATTTATTCGACTTCTTACAAAGTAAGAAGTCAAATGTGGAATTGGGCAACATGTCGTTTTACATGAACCCAAAACTAAATACTGATTAGACATGCTTTTTTACTTTGAAAAATACTTCTGATGAATTGGAAAATAAAAACCACAATCAAAATTGCGGTAACATGAAGATCTAATGGGTTGTTTTTGTGTTTGTTTTTAGGCTGGTGTTTTAGTAGAGAAGCTCGATAAGATGAGCGCAGAAAACAAGAGACTCACCGAGATGTTGGCCATTACGTGCCAAAATTATAACATTTTGAAGAGTCATCTCAAAGAATTGATGAGCAATAAGCCCGAAAAAATGAGGACTACATCAAGGAAAAGGAAGGCCGGAAGTGATGATTACATCAATAACAATGGAATCAATGTTAGTGTGGATAGTAGCAGCTCTAATGATGAAGATTTAAGTAAGAGACTAAGAGAAGACGTCAAGACGAAGATCTCGATGGCTTATGTAAGAACCGATCCATCTGATACAAGTCTTGTAAGTCCCAAAACACTAAAATTTTCTTATTTTGTGTTGTGTGTTGTAAGGAATTCTTCCAAATTACTGAAGTTGGTTTACATTACAGGTAGTGAAGGATGGATATCAATGGAGGAAATATGGGCAAAAGATTACCAAAGACAACCCATGTCCTAGAGCTTATTTCAAGTGTTCCTTTGCCCCAAGTTGCCCTGTCAAGAAGAAGGTAATACCTTTGAAACCTTCACTAGGGTTGTCAATGGATCGGGTTCAGTCAATTGGGGACCAATATGTTAAGAATTGGATTTGATCTCAAACCGATTTCGTTGGTTATTGAATTGGGTTCTTATAAAATTTCAATACTTGGATCGATCTGATCATATAACAATTGGATTGGATCAGACCAAATCCAAAATGATATATAATACATTGATTTACATTAAATACCTAAATTATGTATAATATAATTTAGATATTTTCTTGCAAATTATCGGATCGCGTCCTTAGAAGAACCACCCTTATTAACGATCAATTGTTCCTCTTCAGGTGCAAAGAAACGTTGAAGATCGATCGATCCTTGAAGCAACATATGAGGGTGAGCACAATCACCCAAGATCTTCTCGAGTTGAAACATCAATAAATTTAATTCATGGTGTAAATGTCGATTCGGTTCCTTCTTTAGCTTCTATTAGTCCTTCAGACCACTCGAAGAAACTTGACCAGACCCAACCTGGATTACGTAATGACGCCGAAAAAACTAGTAGGGAAATTGAATCACCAATGTTCCAACAATTTTTCGCTGAACAGATGGCTTCTTCCTTGTCAAAGGATTCTGGTTTCAAAGAAGCACTAGCATTGGCCATATCAGGAAGAATTCTTCAACACTCACCTACAAAAAAATGGTGAAAAAAAATCACTCTAAGAGTGATTTACAAATGTATTTTATTTCACTTTTTTTTGGAAGAAAGGAGAGCCGACAGTTGTAAATATAATTATGAAAAAAGAAAAGTGATATAATCTAATTAGTTTCTTTTGTGAGAGTATATGATACCAGATCTTAGTTATTGATGTGTTATGAAACAACTCTATCATTTGTGCTAGCTTCGCCCTATAATTAGATATTGGGTGCATCGTTGCAATATCATAGAGCGAGTCCAAATGTTAATCTTCGCTGTAACCCATTGTGTTAAAACAATATCCACCAAATTAAAACTTCGAAAAATTTAAAACCCATTGCGACGGTCACCTGGTATGGCTCTATAGCGATTAAAATCTAACCTTCACTAAATCCCATCTCTGTAAATTGATTTTCTTATTGTGAATAGTGTTTTGTTTTTGTTGGAATAGTGAATACTGTTATTATTTGTGTTTACTTCACCATATAATTAGACTGTCCATGTTGGTAGATATCTGTTATTATTGGACTATCTTTGATTTTACCACTACAAAACAATCATAAAATTCTTATAGTACTCAACCCGACCCGAACCAATCTGAACCCAATCCATTGACAGTCCAATAGACTTAAAAAAAAAAAAAAGGAAAAGAGAACTTAAAACGGATAGGGATGTTCTTGGATAAGAGACTCCCTGTATAGGATTCTTTTCTAGATCATATTTTTGACTTTAGATCATTTATTAACTTTTTTTTTTTTGATAATCGGGTTTCACTATAGATAATGTAACGAACTCGTATTTGGATTTTGCCTAATTTATAGATTGTGATCTTGTCCAAGGACTAGTCCCAAGGAACATGCAATGCTTACACATCACTTGCATCAGGTAAGTGAGGGTACTCCTCGCCTGAGGAATTAATGTTTATATTGGGTATCAAACTCAATGACCTACGGGCATTAATCCCTTATCAGTCAGAAATTGTCATTGAGCCAAATCCTTGACGTTATTAACTCAAATTTAATTATGATTTATTTGATGAATTTTTTAATCCATGAATAGAAAATTATTATTCTTGTAGTACTCTTCTATCCAAATCCAATCCATGGACTAACAAATAAAAATTCGATTCCACGTTGAGAAAGACATCCATATCTAATAATCTTCCAAATTAGACTAAACAAATAGCATCTTTGTGGCCCTATTTCGTACAAACCGTTTTCTTTAGAAAGAATCTGAACCGTTGAGAGCAGTGAGTGTTGAGACAAGAGCCGTCCAATGGCTGAAATGGGATGTTTGTGAACTTAACTAGAGTTACTGAGCGTGTAACCATAGTGAAGAGAGAGAGAGAGAGAGAGAGAGAGAGAGAAAGGACTAAGAGCAGTGTGGACTGTGGACACCTATCTTTCTCACTCTGTCTTTTTGTTGCAGTGTTGAAGGTCTTCTTCCTGTTATTTTACTATTTTTCTGAGAGAGAAGTAGAAGAAAGGAAATTTAGAGAGAGAGAGAGATGTCGGACGAAGAGCATCATTTTGAGGCGAAAGGAGACGCAGGAGCATCGAAGACTTACCCTCAGCAGGCTGGTACCATCCGTAAGAACGGATACATCGTCATTAAAGCCAGGCCCTGCAAGGTTTCTCTTTCTCTCCCTCTCAATCACTCTCACATGTGCACACAAAATCTCTATCTTTTGCTTATTTTCTAGGAAAAATTTGATATGGGTTGGTTTCTTTGTTCAAAATCTTTCGTGGGTTCTTTTTTTCTTCCATTATTTGATGCTCTGTCTATTTGATTGTTCTATACTTCTATCTGTTTGTTCAAGATCTTTTATTTATTTTTTTAGTTATTGTAGTATTTGATGCTCTTATCTCTTTGGGTTGTTTCTATATTTTGTTTCCTTAGTTGGGATTTGAGTGAATTTTGATTTTTTTTTCCTACTTCTGTGATCTAAGATCTTGTGTGGAGATTATATGTGTTGAGGCTACTTCTAGTTTCTTTGCATGGATTCTCTTTGGAAAATTTATTTTCTTTCTTTGGTGCTTTTTTATGTCATTTATGGGCAACATTTTTCTTTTAAGATATTGAGAACTTGTAATTTCATGTATATTTTTTGTTTTAGGGAAGTTTATATCAGAAGGAATAACTTCTAGAGTTGTTACAGGAGACTCTGTACTTGGGTCATGGTGATCCTTGCTGCACATCTAAGTGTGCAGCAGCTTTGTTAACCTGTTGGGAAACTATTTTGAACCGAAATCAATATAGGTAAGAGGATGACACATTATTTTGACACAAAATTACACACATTTGTGTGGGTCAGACGGAGATGCATCAAGGCCTGATTTTTTATTACGATGATGTCCTCACCATGGAGGGTATTTTCGAGTGAAACCGACTTCGACATTCTGGCCTTATTATCATAAGTGGATTACAAGTTGTGAAAAAAAAAAAATCTTGATCATCCATTTTAACTTATGGTTAAACTGCATGTTAAAACTTAAAAGTGATTAGAAGTTTAAAAAACGGTTGATTTCTTGTGAGGGTGATCTCCATAGGGAAGGGATCATCCTCATAAATGACCAGATTTTTGCTCATTTTCATGTGGACCCTTTGAGTGCGTGTCAAAAATTTGTGAACCTATATATAATGGGAAGACAGACGGTTATTTTGTAGGTTATATTGATTTTTTATTTTCTTCCAAAAAATGCTTCAGTGTTTATAAAAGAAATAGTTTTATAACTCTGAGTGTTATAACACCCTTACAAAAATTTTGAGGTTAACAAAAAGAAAATATGAATATTATAACACTTGTGAAGGTTAAAAGTAGTAGTCTTATTTTATATTCTGTTTTAACAACCGAATAAACATCTTTGTCAAAATTTTCAAAAGCTCATAACTTTTAATTGGTAAATTGATTTCAATAAAATGGATTCAACATAGAGCTTTTGCTGAGCTTATTTTAATGGCATACATTATTAATTATTTGTATATGACTATTAAATGAAAATTAATTTTACTTCAAATTTTCCATAATACTCAGAAAACTTTATTTATTATTAGTAATGGTGAAATCTAGAATGTTATGTGCGCGCGCGCACGTGTGTGTGTTGGGGGGTAGGTGTTAGGAGCTCAATTATAGGATCGAAAGGCTGATGAAGATATGATAAATTGTTCATTTGCAATGGGGGTGCATACAAGGTTCAATGCCTTGCAAGTGGAAAAGAATTAAATGATCTTTCCAATTCAAGGATCATAATCACTTCTTCCCTCTGTTAAACTCCCCCCAGTTTATGGTGAAACTTGATCCATACAAACCTAAGATAACTGTCATAGTGAAAGATGAAACTCGATCCATGTGAAGCTTATGAATCAATATTCTCATTTTCTCATTAACAACAAGTACTGATGTCTGAATATGTCCTGAAGTTCATACTCATGGATTTGGGTATGACATTTTTTGAAACGCCGTGCCGCCCCCCCCCCCCCCCCCCCTCCCCTTTTATTTTCTTCTATTTTATTTACTTACTTTTTGGAATTTGGTTAAAAAAGTATATTTAATCTTCCATATTCCTTTTTTTATATGCAAACTTACCATTTGTTTTGAATGTATGTAAAGTATAAAATTACATTTATAGATATTGTAATTTATACCATATTCTAAGCCATCATAAAGCTATTCATCTGTTTTTATATTTAGGGGCAGGGACAAAGTTGCACAGTTTTTTACCAGGATCTCTAAGGCCTGCATGGAGATGAGCTGAAGACTTGTTTTTGGTGAGGATGATCTCGTCATCATTTGGATCATCACCAAAAAATTTCCTAATTTGAAAACTCTAGAAACCTATCAAATAGTTGATTGGAAATTGGAACACTTTGGATCGCCCATTTTATTGTTGATTCAACATTTGAATGAGCTAGAAGTCTTAGAGCAGTCCGTTTCTTTTTCTTTATGTCTTTGTTCGCGCCAAAAATCAGCTTTAACCCATCTCCATGTTGGACCTAATGACCCATGTAAAAAAAATCATATTACTTTATTCCCATCCTATATTAGGATTCCTACGTTAAGTGGGATATACTGCTAAATGTGCAAAATTTATTTTTTTGGGTTCACCATGTGCTAGCATATTTAATCATGCATATTGATCGTGACCAAAGTATTTAGGTTTATGGGAGAATTCTTTATCATCGAACAAGTATTCAAGGAAGTTATAAAAACTTTATTTATATGTAGAAAGATATGTTGAAGCAATTCACAGACAGGTGTTATACACTAAATACAGGAGGTGGTATTCTCCTAAAGTTTTTATCCTCTAGTTTTTTGTTCTAGCGAGTGAATGGCTCTCTTACTTGCCTTCGTGTTCGTGTTCTTTCTTCTTTAGCCATTTTCCCATTTCCTTCTAATAAAAGTCTTTTTATCGATAAAAAATACACTAAGTACATGTATCTGTCTCAAGAGGATTAGCATATTTTATGAATGATAAATAGCTTTATTCTATGCAGTTCAATTTGTATAAAAGATTCATTCATTAATGGAGTCTGAAATTTCGGTTACTGACAAACCTTTCATCAATGTATAACTAAAATTAATTGCTCTAGAGCTTTCCTTATTTGGTTTTGGTTGGAATAGTAAGTTTTATTGATTTTTAGCCACTTTTCATTCATATGAATTGAGATTCTCAATCGTTGTGTGTGGTGTTTATCTTTGCTGCCTTTATTTTTTTTATTGAAATCTTTTTTTTTTTTTTTTGTCTTTGTTACCTTATAATTCGATATCATTCATAGGCCAAATCTAATAGCCTGCTTAGACTACAATTTTAGTTAAGTGATACACTGGGTTTTTGTGTTTCTAAACTCGGGCATACTCTTTGGCGGGTGCCTCAAAGAGGGTTTTGGGAGGTTAGAAACTTGGAAGTGGTGAATGATGCTATTTTAGGAAAGTGGTTATGGAGGTTTGGTGTTGAACTATCTAGTCCTTGGAAGGGAGTCGTCGTGGCTAAGTATAAAAGTATGAATCCTGGACAAGAAACTGGTGTGTTTTGATTAATCATATGCTTGCAATATTTGGAGATGCATCTATAATGTTTGACTTGATTTTCTAAATGGTTGAGATTCAAATTGGCTAGAGAAGATTGGGTTTGGTTTTAGGAAGATTGTTGGTGTGATGATGCTTAATAAAACTTCTTTTTTCTCTTTCACCCTCAAAAAAAGAAATGGGGAAGATTTCTTTGGTATTTTGGTTTACAAGGGACTTGAATGATTGGGAGACAAATCTATTAGCTATTGTACCAAGATTGCTAACCCGCATCAATGACCCCCATATTTTGCTCATGTATGAGGATTCAAGAAGGTCAGCTTATGGATTCTTTTTCTACAACTAATTTCCTGGTTTTCTTCTGTGTTGGGATGCAACATCGCATTCAGAGGCTCCCTTTTTTGTGTGAATTGTATCCCTGAATAAAATCTTGACCATCAATCATTGAATCAGTCGTAGGAAAACCGTTTTTGATTGTTGTTTCATGTGGAAGGAGGTGAATAGAAGGGTATTTGAGGACATGAAAGAGCTACCCATCTTCTCATCCTTAACATTTAAACTCTCATGTTAACTTGGTCGTAGCTGTGTGACTCTATCAGCTTCCTTTTGAGAACTTTGCATTAAGATAAATCAGTATCCTCACTCGGGAATGCTATTTCTGTGATCCCCACCAAATAAAAGGACTGTAATAAATGTTTCTCAAGTCAAATAAAATCCATGGGTAGATTCACCCTCTTTTCTCAAAACTTGGATGAAGGTGGGTTGCGTCAAGTTGACAGCTGGCATGAAACATTGTCAAACTCTTTATCATGGATCTGAGCATCATGTTGAAGTTTGATCAGCCTAACACAATTTGTAACTTATTTTCTTGAGGCCGTTTGTTTGTTTCTCCAAACAGGTTGTAGAGGTTTCCACCTCCAAAACTGGTAAGCATGGCCATGCCAAGTGTCACTTTGTGGGGATTGATATATTCACTGGAAAGAAGCTTGAAGATATCGTTCCTTCCTCCCATAACTGTGATGTAAAGCTTCTCCCTTTTTTACGTTCTTTTCTACCTCATTTTACGATTAGACAAAATCATGGCTTGACCAAAGGGTTGTGGATCCCTACTTTTTCTTGACCACTCTGTAAAATTTGATTGCCCATTTATTAATTCTTTTTATAGGTTCCCCATGTTAATCGTACCGATTACCAGCTGATTGATATCTCCGAAGATGGCTTTGTAAGTTATTTCATAATCTAATTCTGTTAGATGGCTTGTTGGAGATCATGTTCTTCGATTCTTATTAGCTAGAACAACTGGGTTGTTGGGTTTCATTGTAGGTGAGCCTTCTAACTGAAAATGGTAACACCAAGGATGATCTTAGGCTTCCCACCGATGACAATCTGCTCCGACAGGTGTGTTGTAGTTTCAATACTTCCTTAAAAACTGGGTGAAATTTCACTTTCATTTGTCTTGATCTTGACACTTCCTATGTTTATTTTGGTGTTTATAGATTAAAGATGGGTTTGCTGAAGGAAAAGACCTTGTGGTGACTGTCATGTCTGCAATGGGGGAAGAGCAAATCTGTGCTCTCAAGGACATTGGCCCCAAGAATTAGTCTCTAAATATAGCTACAACTACCATATGTAAAACAACTCTTTCTCTTGTTATTATTAGGTAAGAACTGTGATACATTATTAAGATGATTTAATATGTCATGTATTTAGACTTGCTTTCTAGTCTGGGTTTGGGGGAAGAAGGAAAGAAGATGGGGAGTTGATGATGGTCCCTCGATGTAGGGATTGGAACCAGTAGGATCTTGCTTTTCAGAAGAACGAAGTATGATGGGTTTGTGACACATAAACTATCTGAGGAGATTTGTTTTCTTTTTAGCTGTATAGAAACTTTGGGTTTATGTTAGTCTCTTTGAAAATAACTTGGATTGAAGAATCAGACCCATGTTGATTGACCTCTGCCCATTTAAGGTTGTCTTGAAAGGTTTGCAATGGGGTCTACCACTGGAGACTGTTCGACCATTTGGTCTCTATATCTATCTGGGGTCTTGAAGAGAGTTAGGTTATATTGTCACACCAACTTCTTAATAGCACCCCCAAATATGAATTTAAATGGGCTATTAGAATGAGGATGGCTATTCTTCCCCCTTTTTTTTTTGAAGGTCACCACTCAATTCCTCTCTCTCTCTCTCTCTCAACACAGTCTGACTTTGAAGCGGCCAACCCACTTCAAAATTTTGAAGGAACCCTCCTCTTTACAAGACATGTGGAATTTTGTATTTATTTTATGTCCTACATTTTTGTCAATATTAGGATACCTCCTTAAAAATGCCATGTGTAATCCAAAGGAGAGAATTCGTTCGAAATTTTGAAGCGGGATGGCCCCTTTAAAGTTTTTTCCCTCTCCAGCCTCCACACAATTCTTGTAAATTGGAGTTAGAAGTTTTAAAATGGGCTGATTTTTTGTGAGGGTGAGCTCCTCACCATAGAGATCACCCTCACAAAAAAGCATCCCTTTCTGAGGCGTCTAATCCATTTATTGAAAAATGTTTGACTCTCTTTAGGGCCATCACATGTTCCCCTTATTAATTTTTTCTAACTAACATTATCATGCTTTTGTTGAACATGTTCAATCCATCTTAATCAACTTTCTCTTAGCCTCTCTCTTAGTGGAGTAACCACTAACTCTCTTGTTTATCAAAGAAGTAGATGGCTTAATTCTAATGGTTAAAAATCACCAATCATCCCTCAAGAGATCTACCAAATATTAATGGACCACTGAACAAAAAACATGTGATACTGGTATTTAGCTTCTTTTCGTCTCCACATTGTTTTGATGCCAAGACATCCTATAAAAGTTGAACTTCATTTAGTTTAAGACGACGCGAGGAGGCATCTCAGAATATATGAAGCATCACATACTTCTCATTGTGGATACTCCAATGAAGGCAATATGTGTCCATGGAATCAAGGAATCAGATTCCACCTTATGCTTTTAAACTACCTTTAAATTGAAGTATTTTTGACTTCTAATCTCCACTTCTCTTTTCTAAGAATCAGCTTCTTACTTCTTGCTCTCCATATAATATAGCTGTGAGTCTATTTTATCTATAATTATATTCTGATGTTTCAAAATGGATTTGGTAAATAAACACTTTTATTCTCTAGTTTATTCTCAAAATGGGGTAAGTCTTTTTCTAGAATTATTGGTCTAGAAATGTTTTTTTTTTCTTTTTGTTAAATTTATCAAAATGGATATGTACTCATTTTGATATTTATTTTATATTTTACTAAGACTATGTTAGGTAATACTTTTGAAGTCTGGAAACAAGGAATCAGACTTCTGAAGTTTCAACCAACGTCTCTCATCGCTGATATAAAACTTCTGAATTTTGATTTTGAAATCTAAATTTTGAAATGAAACAAATGAAAATAAAACTTCTGAAAGTCTGAATTTTAAAAGTGGGTCTCCTTCATTCAGACTTCATAAGTGTTACCAAACACACACTAAATGGGTTGGGATCCGTAGTTATATAGAAAAGAAACTCATATGTTCACTCACAATCCTGACATGTGCTATATTCTCGAGATACATCTCTTATGTGAGTGAATATATGAGTTCCCGTTCCTTTGAGTCTACACATCTCCAACCCTTATTACGAAAAAGGATACTCATTTTTACCATCACTTCATTATTTTACCTTTTCGCCTTTCTTATGAGCTCTCTTTCAATGGGTCTACAAATCGTTTGTATAAAATTCAAAATAAAGGTGCAAAGGTAAATTCAGAGAAATGTCCATATAGTAAGTACCCGTTTTAATATAAATAATTACCAAAGAAGATATATATATATATATTCATTTTGTAATACCTTTTAAAGTTTTTTTTACGTTGAAATGAATGCTCGAATATTTGTTTTAAGTTGTCTAAATTTACAAAAATACTAATTTAAAAAATAGTTTTATATATTTTTTTTAAGTTTTGAAAATGGCATAACTTTTGGCCTAGCTATAAGTCAATGTTAATATTTGTATTCTAATGCAAAAAAACTTCTATTTATATTAATATAAAATTTTCTCATAATGTCTTTGGCAACTTAATAATTTTAAAAGTAAATAAAATGATGTAAGTAATATGTATTACATTTAAACATAGAAAAAAGCAACTTCTCATAATAATAACAATAATAGTAATTTTCCATGTCAACAGATCCCATTTTGTGAGCTATATAAGTATGGATGAGGATGCGGCACCCCTTCCAAAAACAGCAAAAATGATAAAGCCATCAACAACAGAAAGGTATGTATTATTATTATTATTATTATTTTTTTAAGTACTTTTTTTCAAAGTTATTTTCTACTTTCTGTTTTGTATCCAAACAATGCCTAAAAGATAAAATAAGAATATTTTTAAGAAGATTAAAAAAAACATAATTGTGAGAATTACTAAAATCCATTGCTTGAAAGTTGGAATTGTAGGTATGCAGTGGTCACGGGTGCAAACAAGGGTATTGGACTGGAAATTGTTCGACAATTGGCAAATAAAGGTGTGACAGTTGTGTTAACAGCTAGAAATGAGAAGAGAGGGATTGAATCAATGATCAAGTTAGGACTGTCAAATGTAGTTTTCCATCAACTTGATGTTCAAGATTCGACCAGCATCGACTCCTTAGCCAAATTTATTCAAACCCGATTCGGAAGACTTGATATACTGGTAATTGCAATTAAATGATTTTTTTTCTTCTTTTGGAAGGTGGCCCGTGATTTTGTTGGTAAGAACAATTGTTAATAAGTTCGCAAATAATTCGTGCATCGCATCTTAATTTTTTTGCATGCATAATATTACTGACTATTTGACATGGTAACTTGATTCCATTCTCTTCATTCAACCCTATCTCAAGCTATATCCATGGTTCAAAACTCATCCGAGACGTATTGCACTCGAGTTGTCTTAGTATATCGCCCAACAACGAGATTGACGGACAAGATTTAAAATCCATGTTCATTTTTCTCGTTGTTGAACGAGACTTCTCAAATGTATTAAAAAACTAGCCCGAGACAACTCGCACTTGTTCGCAGATGAGATGAGACATCAAAACGAGTCTTAAAACCATGGCTATATCTTTTGACAAGTCCCATGTCTTCAATATATTAACCATTTCATTTTAGATTGTAATCTCATCCTAACTTGTTAAAAAAAAAGAGTCACTATGACTTTTAAGGCGGAATTCCTCTCGTAAAAATGATGGAGTAGTCTCAACAGGTGATAATCTAGAAGAGATTTAGATGGTTTGGTCATTGAAGACTGACTATAGTCCCAGTCAGAACAAGTTCAAGGTTCTTAACAAGGGATCCAAAAGAATATGGAAATGAACACAATTGTACAAATAGAAAACATAGTTCTACTAAGAATTTAATGGAGGAATGAGTTTCATTTACTACTACTCATGGGACTTGGGATGGTAATAAGTTAACAAATCACCTTCTACAGGTAAATAATGCCGGAACATCAGGAGTGGTAGTCGATGTAGAAAGTCTAAAGGCCTTAAATATCGATCCTGTGACATGGGTAAGTAATATGTAAAGCATGATCATATGAGCTCAAGAAGGATAACAATAGTTAACCCATGATGGATCAATGCAGCTCTCAGGCGAGGCAGCCAACAAGGCACACGGAATGATTCAACAAACTTATGAGAACGCGGAGAAATGCCTCTACACTAATTACTATGGTTGCAAAAGAGTTACAAAATCTCTTTTGCCTCTTTTACAGCTCTCAACATTAGGAGCAAGGATTGTAAATGTATCTTCTATTCGATCAGAACTCAAGGTAACCTAATTTAGAATACAAAATCAATGGTAATAAGTAATGATTTTGTTGTCATTGTGTAATGGTATTTTCGTAAATATATTAAAGTATCTATAAATTATTTACAACAATGTCATTGTACAATATTTTTACTACTAAAAGACAAATACGATTATTTTTTAAAGGCTTGAAAAAAAAAACATGATTATGGTGGTTGTTAATCTTGCATTAAAAGTTAAAAATTTTCCACACAGAAATGTTGCATTAATATTTATATTTACATACAGAGGATTCCCAACACACAGATAAGAAAGGAACTGGGGGACCTGGAAACTCTTACAGAAGAGAAATTGGATGGAATACTGCAAAGATTCCTACACGATTTGAAAGAAGGCGCCCTCGAAGCCAATGGATGGCCTGTCATGCTGCCTGCTTATAGCATCTCCAAGACCGCGCTTAATGCTTACACAAGAATTCTTGCTAAGAATTACCCTGAAATGTGTGGAAACTGTGTCCATCCTGGCCACATCGCTACTGATCTAAATTGGCACACGGGAACCATGACTGTTGAAGAGGGAGCAAGAGGTCCAGTCATGTTGGCCTTGCTACCTAATGGAGGTCCTTCCGGTTGCTATTTCGATCAGATGGAAATAGCTAAGTTTTGAATTGTGATTTCTATTATAACAAAACTAGGTGGCCACGTGTGAACGTATATGTATTAGAAGGGTAGCTTATTTGTAATTTAAAGTATTAATTAAAAGATTTTTGAAAGAAGATTACATAGTATTAATTATTGTGAATTTTTGCTTTGCAGGCCCAAATTTTATTTTTAATATGATAGGCAAGTGGGTTAATGGTCAAACAACTACTAGGTGAAGGTGTGTTTTTAACCGAGGTCCTTGTATCAACAAATCCAAAAATCCGTAATGCATCATAAACACAGAATAGTAATCTATAATAGAAATTCCAAAGATTTTTCACCTCCTACAAACAAGTTCCACCATGGGTATTCCAGAGAGTCCAACCACACAAATACCATACCTAGAATAGAAAACAAATAAACACAAGTCTCTACCACGAAACAAAATTTCCCTCACATTTTAGTTTTCTCTAGCTCATTCATCAAATCAGAGCGGGAATTATGAGATGGAACACATACCTAAAGACAAGGACAGAACTACTTGAACAAGTTGGGCCTTGATGCCTTGTAAGTGGTTTTCAACTTCCTAGTAGGAGGCCTAACCTTCTTGAACACCAGGGGGAACTTGATATCCCTCTTATGGAATTGCTTGGTGCTCTCTCTCTTGCAAAGCTTAGCAGGAATGGTGGCAGTTTTGATGATCTGAATGCATGGAGACCTCACTCTATGGCGAGAAGCCATCTCGGTGTACATTTGCTCGACAGCCCCATTAAGAGTAGTGTCACGGTACTCCTTGTACATGTTGTGATAACCAGTTCGGCTTTGGTATCGCAACCAAATCCCATAGTTCTTAATCTTGGTAGGGTTCTTCTCAAAAATCTGTAATCAGTATAGCAGGTAAAAAGTATAATTATTTTTCTTTTTAACAGAGAGAAAAATAAAAAAACTGAAAAGGGCAAATTTTCACATGAACCAGCTGGCCGGGCCACTAGATTTTTGGCACCTTTTGGGGTGGCTATTTCTAACCACTAGATTTGAACATTTTCATCAACTGCTTGAAATCTTAATTTTTTACAGGGCATGGTTTTAAATCTCGTCCAAGACCAAGATGACTCATGCGATTTGTCTTGGTATCGTCAATCAATGAGACGGATAGACAAGTCATCTCAACCTGATGTGAGACTTCATGTGACCAATGGCCCAAGAATTTCCACATGGTACTTGGGGACGAGTGGTTAAAGAGACCATATCATCCAAAAGAAAAAGAAAAAAAAAAGAGTTCATAATGGATACATTGACATGGCCATCATTGGGGATTGTCTTTGTGTATGTATTTGTTTGCTCTAATCATAGATGATCTAACTCATATTCAAGAGCATGATACCTTGGTGTATGTCATTTGCGGATGATGGAATATTAAATCATGATTAGAGAGTGAGTCAACACAAAGCTAAAATTATGGAGAAAGATTTTGGAGTCTAAAGGCTTTAAAGTAAGTAAAACCAAGATCGAGTATGTGGAGTAAATTTTATACCAACACCCAGGAGGAGGGAAGATCAACAAATTTTATAGTCTAGAAATACTCCAAAGCAGCCACTTTCGTTATCTTGAATTTATTATACATAAAAATAAAAAAAAGAATCGAAGAAGAAGTTGCATTATAAAACACTCCAGACCTCTTCACTAGAAGAAGGTGAGCTAGCAGGTCCAAATGGGACCTCGCATCTCACTACTTTAACATCTCCAAGTAAACAAAATCCAATCCCAATAGAACACCACCCATGGCAGAAAAAAGGTACTCTTTGTCGCCCTTTTTCCTTATTTTTTTAAAGGAAAAAATCAAGGGCAACAACTCATAGGGAAAAAAAGGTACCATATGTGTTATAACCAAGGGAATTATCCACATAGCCAATCAGAAGGGTTATCTATTTTTTCTCTTTTTTTTTTTTTTTTTTTTTATGGTTAAAGGATTAGCTGTTAACATGGCCAAGATGGGTTTGAACCTAAAACATCGGAACAACACTGCACACATCTTACTAACTTGGCTAACTCGAAACTTCAACTAGAAGTGTTATCTATCATATTGACGGTTTAGGATTGACTTCACAGCCATCATTATTGAAAGAAAATATCCACCAATCCGATTAAGTCGTTTGGAGTGTTGGCTATCTATCTATTCATCCATCAAATAAGTATATTTCCACATATAAATCTTACAAGTGAAAAACAGTAAATAGTTCTGCAACGCCAATACACATCTGATACAAAAATTCCAACACCATAAACATAATTATTTTAAACAAAAGAGGGAGATCGAATAAAACCTCATTGATTGCAAGAACTTGTCCATTGCTCTTCTTCACTTTCTTTAGCTTCCTCAAGAAATACCTGTGTTTGCAGGGATCAATAAAAAAATTCAAACAAAACAACGTGACATCATCCCAGGAAACGATCAAATAATTGTTTTTAGGGTTTAAATACAATTACCAGAACTTTGATTTGGCGCGAACTTCATTGGTGGCCCAAAGCTTCATTCTGTAGATCTTTGGATGCTCATCTGTCTCCGAAGGGAGAGCTCTCCCAACCACCTGGTATTGGTGAAACTGCATCCCAAGAAAACAGAAAACAAAAAACAAAAAATATTGAGAGAAAACTAGATAGGATCTTGAGAATTATATACATTTCTCAGATTCATGGGAAAAAAACCCTAAAATCTAGAAGGTTGGGAAAGCTTCGATTTGGGAAAAAACCAAAACAAAAGCTAAAATTCAAGACGACAAGACGTAAGAACAGAAGAAAATAAGGAAGAACTCTCACCCTGAAAGTCACCATTTCTACCAAGAAGACAGTCAGATCTCAACGCTGCTTAGAAGAGATCGAGCGGAGATTTCTTTGGATTTTATACGAGAGAGATACAAACCCTAATGACAAATGGGAGGAATAGGAATGAAAATGGGTCGGGTCGGCTCGTGACTCGTGTTGAGCAACGGATATTATTAAAATTTATCAAACCCAAACCTGACCCATTTAATAATCATGTTAAAAACTTAAACTCAACCCATTTATAAGTGTGTAATGATTTTCCAACCCCACCATAGATCACTTGCCTCAAGATATGCATAATCATACATCTTTTCTTGTGTATCGTGAGGTAAATGATCTATAATTCTATGATCGGGACGTGTGTTAGAGGGGGTGGCATATTAGCACGACTCATTATAAATAAGTATACCTGATCCAACCCATATATATCATGTTTCATAAAATTCTTATCTTTATTGGAAAAAATAAACTTCACTTTCATCACTAAAAATAAAATATTATTACTGTAAAGGATAAAATCGATATTGGACATGTGGCATATATAAGACAAATATCGATGATCGATCATATGATAATTAATGCATAACTCGAGGCATTGATATATCCTTAATTAGATTTTTAATTAAGATTGCAATCTTATCTAAAAATATAAAATCTTCTAATTGACTAGAGAATATTTATTTATAGATAATGATAGATTTTGTAAAGAATCCTGATTTGTTTGACTTTTCTTTTAGGATTTGTCTCTTTATATTTATATAAGGAGAACAATTAGGTAGAAAAGGTGGAGGCTATGAGGAGAAAGAAAGAGAAAAGAAGGTTAGGATTTATAAATCTTGTAATGGCTTGAAAAATAGTGGAATGACTCTTCGGAGTTCGATGACGTAGTTCAATTTTTTGACAAATCCTATAAACAAAACTTGCTTCTTATTTTCTCTCTTTAATTATTTTTCTATATGATTTTTTATTATTTGAGTGCATAAAAAACAATGAAGATCGATTGTTATGGGTAAATCTTGAAGAATCGATGACATTTGAGATTTTACCTCTACAATTACTAAAATTAAAGTTACACAACCATAACTAAGTTAAAATATATTTCTTTTGAATTTGTTTTTATAGTTCATATAATTTTATCTTTTACAATCATGTGACATCAAATCATATTTTTTGATGCCAAAAGTTGATGTGGTCCGAAAACTTTTCTTACTAACTTGGTATTTCCTCATTATTATTATTATTATTATTAAAGATGGGGCTATATGATCCAAAGGACCACCTATCTATATAGACCATGTCTCCAAGTGACACTCAAAACTATGATCGGGTACCACATGGTTATATAGCATAAAATTCTAATTTAAAAGAAAAAAAAACTTATTTTCACCATCAGATTTTAATCTTAAATTTGGGTGTTCAACAATCATCCACTATAAACAATATTTATTTATTTATTTTTATTTTTTTTTTCAAAACGAATCTTAATCATTAATTGTAGGGGGTGAAGTGTCCAACATGGCAGCTCATGTGACCCAAACATGACCATCTGTCCATGCTTATTATTATTATTTTTGGTTAAGTAAAGTGTTTCATTATCACATAGACATACTAGCTAGCCTTAGTAAGATCTTACATCTTATTAAAGGACATTTTGCCCACATGGATTACCGTATTCGGGAATCAAAAGGGTATGTTTGATTGCATGGAAAGTGACTTTCCATGGAATGTGAAATCCATGGAAAAATTGTGATGGAAAATAGGTAGGGTTGGAAAATCAAATTCTATTGTTTGATTTTACTTGAATAAAATTATAGAAAAATTAAATGAGAAAAAAAAAGAAGGAGAGGAGGAGGAGAAAGAAAGATGAGAGAAGGGGGAGAGGAAGAAGATAAGTGGCGGTGGTGGCGATGATGGTGGTGGTGGCGGTGGCGACGATGGTGGTGGTGATGGCGGTGGTGGCGATAGCGGCGGTGACAACGGTGATGGTGGCGGTGACGATGACGACGGAGGTAAGTGAGGAAAAAGATAAGAGGAGAACATGGTGGTGGTGGTGGTGGCGGAGGTGAGGGATGGAGAAGGAGAACAAAAGAGAGAGAGAGAGGAAAGGTGGTCGGAGATGGTGATGATGGTGACGGTGACTGCGATGGCGAAGGTAACGGCGACGGTGATGGTGACGATGGCGATGTTAGTGTAATGGTGGTGGTGGTGGTGATGGTGAAGAAGAAGATATGAGTGTGAAAAAATTGGAGATGGAAAATATGGGTGGATTTCACTTTCCCACCCATATAGGTGGGAAAGTGAAATCCATGTTTTGGTGGACTTTTTGATTAAGGTGGAAAATAAATTTTCATTTCCATGTGCAATCAAACACTTGAAAAATATCATTTTCCATGGAAATTCATTTTCCACCCTATTTTCAATGAAAAAAACAGATTAAAAAAAATATAAATATGAATAATTTAGTAAGGAAAATATTTTTTCTTTCTCAAATTAAAAATTTAATCATTAATTATATGAAAATATTTGAAAACACCGTCTATATTGGTAGAATTTGTCAAAAAAAAAATGTATTATGAAAAAATTATAGGAAATTCTAACGAAAAAAATGGGTAATTTAAGTTATTGTTGCTGTATTTAAAACTTAAATTAATGACATAATAACTAAACGTGTTGTTGGTGTATTTAAAGCTACAAGTTAATGCTAGATTAACTAAATGTGTCAAAATAAGTTGACACCTCTAACCTAGACCCGACCCATTTAATAATCGTATTAGACAGATTGACGCTATTATGACTTAAACCCACCAATTTTGTGTAGTTTTCGAGTCGTGTTTGTAGACCGTGTTAAGATTACCACTCATAAGGAGGATGAGAATCTTCTGTCCACCCAACTAATGCATCCACGTGTTTCACGCCATTGGTTTGATCCAAAACTTAAATGGGTCCATCATGATGTCCAAAAGCTCACAATTCTCATGAATATGATAACATAATAAGATCAATTACTATTATCACTAAAACTTTTTTTATTTTATTTTTATGACAGGTTCCAGACCCAAAAGCCCGGCTAACAGAGGCAAAGCAACCAGCCTCTTAGAGTACCATATCTCATCAAAATCCCTTTGGGTATATGCAATACCCTATAAATCACACATACCAGGTAAGTAGAGAAAAATTCATATGAGTGGTCAACAAGGGGGTTTGATCTCAAGACCTCTCACTAAATCATTTGTTGACCAAGATAAAGGGTTGCATTTCAACAACAAAACCTTATCTCAAAGATTTATGGTCGATGAAACAAACCTTGTTCATCTACTCCACTTTGTGCAAAGGTACATCTCTTATTATTGAAAGTAAGTCCACTTCTTTTTTCATCATCTTTATTCATGTTCTTTTGTGTATGTCTCTCGTGTTTTCGAAACTTTTAAGTTGAATAGTCTTTTGAATTGAGACAATAATTTACCTTTGTCAATGACTATGCTCAAATTATCTCAGTCAATTTTTTTTTTTATGCAGAACTAAATTTCTAAATTTATCTTTCCTAGCCTTTTGCACATTCATCTCAACATTTAATTTCATAAATATTACGGTCAATTTATTAGCACGATGCTTCTTGACTACTCATCTATTGATTTATTTATTTTGATTTGATTGGTCTCAAAGACATCCAAGCCAGAATTCGATTGTGAGTCGACCCCTCAGTAACTTGTCCAAGATTTTAAAACTCTTAGAAAAGTTGATCGATCATATCTTTTGCCTTCTCTTTCATTATGTTTCATATATAAACATAATTGATTTTTGAGAATTTAAATTTTTGTGATCTATTTCAAATGAAAATTTTCAATTTTAGCATGTATTAAATCCATTTATAATATATAAAAATCAAATACCCATTAAACATAGACTGTTAGATGGTACTAGACACACTAAAAAACACATGTATTACAAAAATTACAATTTATGCATGCTTAATTTATTTTATAAAAACTATTTCAAATAAATAGCTTCATTTTATAACATATTTTAAATATCCTAAGGGTCTTTTTGTAAATTTAAAATACAATAACTAGGATAAGTTATATGCATAGTCATAAAATTCTCTTAATTTTTCGAAAAAATAATAAAATTATCTGAATTAGGGGTTTGCTGATTAGTTCAATGAATAGACAAATTATTCGACGATCTCTCAATTATTCATGAAATATGATAATATTTTTATCCTTCATCTCCAAAATTTTAATTTTTTCAACCTTCAAACATCAAGAAGAAGATAGGATTTAAAGAAAGGAACTCAAGGGATTGGCTCAATGGCAATTTCGGGCCGATAAGTGATTAATGCCTGTAGGTCATGAGTTCAATACCCAACATGAGTATTAATTCCTTAGGCCACTCATGAGGGTACACCCTCACTTACCTGGTGCGTGTGAAGTGCGGGTTTTGGATGTACTTCGGGACTAGTTATTGGACAAGACTATAGTGTATGGACTGGACAAAGTCCAAATAATATGCCCGGTCTGCTATCTACAAGATATATAGGTTATAAAAAATAAAAGATCTAGAGAAAGGTTGAAGATGATAAGTCTTGGTAAGAAATCCAATAAAAGAATTTGGATAATTTCCAAATAATTACCAAATATGAATCGTGATAATTTGACCACGTGGTATATTCAAAATACTCTCTTGACGTGGCATGTGGTAGAAAAATAGATATTTTTGCACATAAATTCCAATTATCCTTGACGTGGCACGCATTGAAGAGTACATGAGAACTGACGAAAAATTCTGCAAGCCAAAAATCACTCCCAATTTGAAGCCAATTACATTAGTATTTGAAAGTTGAAATTTTAATGTAATCGGTCCTCATTGAATCCTAATTTCAAGGAGGCAAACTATGAACTTTTTTGTTGTCACAATATTTACATAGCGTGCCCTTTGATATTTTGACACCAAATTAATGAAATAGTTGTATGATTCATCTAATGTAATAGTTTCAATCTCTAGAAAAATACTCTTTCTTAGATTTGGGGGAGTCCAACTTTGAAGCAGGCTGTCCGCTTCAAAGTTTTTTCCAAGTTTTTTCCGATTTACAGAATCATTACAAGTTTCTTGGATCCTACAAATATTGAGAGAAGGCGAAGGAGAAGTTGTCCACACCAAATTTTGAAACCCACAAATAACCTCACCATAACATTTAAACTTAATATGATAAGAGTCATTTTGATCTAAAAATAAAATAAAATTGTAGTCCACAATCCTATAATTATGTTGATTAAACATCGAAATTATAAAAATTTCCTTTTTTACTATGAGGATAACATGCATCACACATGCCATTTCCCCTAGTTTCTCATAAAATCAACTTAACCATTGCTTCAAGGTATTAGTCTAATGATTTTCTGATGCTCCTCTGTGACACACGCCCCCCTAACACCCCCATCACAGAACCGTATATCATTTGCATCGGGATACACATGGCCTTAAATCTTTTTCTCGTGTATCTTAAGGCAAATGATCTACGATTTTGTGACGAGGGTTTTGTTTCCCAAGTTCACAGTTTAGGGTTCACGTTGTGTTTACAGTAGAACTATAAGCTATCTTCTTCGAGCTACGTTAATTGATTTTGTTTCTCTCTCTCTCTCTCTCTAAGGTTCTTCTTTTAGAAGAACAAAGATGGTGAAAATGAAAGAAAGGAAGGTTAATGTATCTGGTAAGCCAAAGCATTCGCTAGACGTCAACCGTGGAAATGGAAAGGGAAATGGAGACAAAGAGACTCGAAGCGCTGCAACAGTGCGGCGCCTCAAGATGTACAACACCAGGCCGAAACGTGATCGTAAAGGAAAGGTTTTGAAGCACGAATTACAGTCGAAGGAGCTACCATCGACCCGAATCCAACCCGATCGTCGTTGGTTTGGTAAGTTAAATCTTTTTACCTCAATTCCCTTTTTCTTAAACACAACTGATTGAATTGGAATCTGTAGCGATGTACAGATTTTAACTGAAATTACCCATAGATGAACAAACTTATTTGGGCAATTCATGTGTGTGAATTTTAATTTTTGTTGTGTTTGAGAACTTTAGGAAATACCCGTGTTGTAAATCAGAAAGAGCTCGAATTTTTCCGTGAAGAGCTCCAAAATCGAATGTCGAGCAACTACAATGTTATTTTGCAGGATAGGAAACTACCCATGTCCCTTCTAAACGATCACCAAAAGGTATTAATTTTTTTTAAGCTTATTAATTCAAGTTTGTGATATTTGTGTAATTTTACATCCATTTTCCTTGAAATATACATATTTCTTTTGCTAAAATTTTAGTATTTTTTTGGTATTTCAAGCAAGCTAGGGCTCATCTTCTGGATACCGAGCCTTTTAAAGACGCATTTGGACCAAAGAAGAAGAGAAAGCGTCCAAGGCTCTTGGCAGCTGATTATGAATCTTTGCTTAAGAAAGCTGATGGATCTCAGGGTAAATATAATTGTTTTGTGTTATAGTGGACTAGAAGGTGGCATGTGCACATGTAATCTGAAGGGCTTATTTGTAATCTAAAATATTAACTTAAGGGTGGGTTTGAAGGTTACGTAGTAAAAAAGATATTTTTATAATTTTGAAAACGAACCAACGTGATTTTAAGGGTGCAAGATTGCAATGTTCTTGGTTTTTACCAAAATAACCCTGATTAGATTAAGTTTAAATGTTGAGGTGGGAGCATATTTGGAATCCAAAATTTGATGTTGAACCACTTCTACTCCGTCTTCTCTCATTATAATAGTAAAGATATCTTTGCGTCTATTTACATTTTTTCCATTGTTTTTTCTTTGGGGAGGGGTAAAAATTCTTAATTATTTTTCTAGTTACCCCAATTCATATTAGTATGCCCTTTAAAGAGGCCTTTAGCATAGAGTAAAAGTAAGTTAAAAGGCCTATAATTAGTTTGCAACTTATGTGTAATAGCATAGGAAGCCAAGATGGGAACAACTTATTTTACAAATTGACGTGAGTGGCGCCATTGCTTAGTTTGCTTCTTGTTTTGTAGATGCTTTCGAGCAGAAGTCAACAGCTGTTCCGTCTGTTGAAGAAAGTGAGGCAGATGGTTTAAGGGACTTGGTTAGACATACCATGTTTGAGAAGGGCCAAAGTAAACGTATTTGGGGTGAGCTCTACAAGGTTATAGACTCTTCAGATGTTGTTGTGCAGGTCAGAATTTATTAGTTGTCAAACATTGTTGCAATAAAGTTTTAAAATGATCCTATTATGTGTGTGCTTGTGTGTATCTACATTTGTGTGCACTTAGGTTTGAGTTATTTATATTGTGAGGTTGAAATTTGAGGGCTTGTTGGCTAGAATTATTGATGCAACATGACTTGTAGTCACCTCTATTGACAACTTGGCTACTGTTTAGACTATCAGTTAGGGTAAATCATAAGAAAGGTCTACCGATAGTGTGGTGGTACATGTGAGACAAGACCATTTGTTTTCTCTCAGATCCCTCCTTTTTCACTCTCTGTTATAGGTGTTGGATGCTAGGGACCCACAAGGTACACGATGCTATCACTTAGAGAGGCATTTGAAAGAACATTGCAAGCATAAGCACATGGTTTTTCTACTAAACAAGGTTTGTTTTCTATATTATATATCAAGTGTGATATTTAGAGGTTTATGTTTTTTCTACAATCATCCTCGTGAAGCTGCTTAAAATTTTGATGCTCTTTTCCTTAGTGTGATTTGGTTCCGGCCTGGGCTACGAAAGGATGGCTCCGAGTGTTATCGAAAGAATACCCTACTCTAGCATTCCACGCAAGTGTCAATAAATCATTTGGCAAGGTATCTTTAACATATCTTTCAATTACCTTGTTTTTTTTAAAGGTATATCTTGCAATTACTTTTATATTACATTTCCATTGTCATGCTATTGTTTTTTTATTAAATGCTTTGTTTTTATTTACTTATTTTAAATTTGTGTTTGTTGTCTAACAGGGTTCCCTTCTATCTATACTGAGGCAATATGCTCGTTTAAAAAGTGACAAGCAAGCAATATCAGTCGGATTTGTTGGGTACCCAAATGTTGGAAAATCATCAGTTATCAACACCTTACGTACAAAGAATGTAATCTTCATCTTTATTACTTTGGATATTGATATTGCATTTTTAATCAATTTACTCAATGTCTGTGAATGAACTTTGTCCATAGCTGAATATAGTGAGATACATTAATGGATTTGCTTGAAATTTTCTATAGAACTATGCTCCAGTTGACTGTCTTATTTCATATCCAGTTTTTATGTGTTTCATTCTTCATTGTGGATAATGATACTAGGTTGGTGCTCCAGCTTAACTAAAGTATTTGTTATCTTTTCTTTATAAAGGTCTGCAAGGTGGCTCCAATTCCGGGAGAAACTAAAGTCTGGCAATATATAACACTTACAAAACGGATTTTCTTGATAGACTGCCCTGGAGTTGTTTATCAAAATAGTGATTCTGAAACGGATATTGTACTTAAGGGGGTGGTAAGTTCTTGGTGGCTTCTCTTGCTTATTTGCATTCCTTAATTGTTTCTAAAGTAAAATTGTTTACAATTAATTATGAAGCATTACCGAAATTATAATAGTACTGGTTGCCACTTTTTACTTTTGCCTTTCTCGATACTCCTTAGATAAACTAGTAGGTCAATGAATCATGTTATGAATCTATGATGCCCTGATACGTGTATGCCATCAAAATATCACCATAATCGGAGAAGGGTATGTACGGCTGGATGATAAAGTATTTATTTATACCAGAAATCACAGAAAATAATATATTAATATGAATATCATATTTTATCAACAACGTACTTCTTTTATTGGATGTTTACACACATACTGATGTAGATAGGTTTGCCGACTCTTATCTCAATACCTATGATCGAGTTAAGATGCGTAGAAGAAAGAAATCAGCAACATTGACGGAGTCAAATCAGTCAAAGACGAGTCAACTCGACCCAAGCTTTGACCAATCCACAAGACCTAGTCCAACTTCTCTTAGGACTCTTTCTTTCATTGAGTTTCTATTTTTTAAGTTGCTTAAGTAGTCCTAGTTAGTTTTTATTTCAATCTTAGAAAGTTTCTTTTCTTAGTTTTTAACTTGTTTTATGTTTTAAATTCATTTTATTCTTTAGGTTATAATTAGAAGTCCTTTTAGATGTCCAATTTGAGTTCTAATAGGTTTAGAAGGTTAGTAATATGTTATAGATAGATTAGGAAGTTACTTTTTAGTATTTTAGAAGGTTTCTAAGTTGTTATGGAGTTATTTATATAAGGAGCTCTAATAAACAAATTCAGTGAAGAAGTAAGTTTAATAAAAGAACAGACTTTTCTTCCCTCGACATAGAGATTCTTCAGTACTCTTAGTCCAGATTTGTGTGTTCTACCCTACATCACATACACTGGATTGTGTATGTGCGAAAGCCACACATCTTTGATTTCGGGAAATGATAGAACATCTGTGTTCTTATTGTTTTCTAGAATTGGAAAATTTGAGTTGTATCCAGTCATCATAGTCATGAATGTGTCGGTTACATGGAAATATAGTTCCTATACAGCCTTTTGTGAAAATGAAGCTAAGGTGTTCATAATAAAGCTTGACCAAAGGAAGACAACACATTCGAGTTCTAAGTCAATTGGCAAGTTTAAAATGGCCCATCAATGAAACAAAAGCTTGACCCAATATTTGGTTGAGTCAAACTCATACCAATGGATCAGTTTCCAATCTTCTTTTTTGGTTGGAGATCTGTTTCCAACTCTTCTTATTTATTTTTTAACTTGCTTTGATTATTAGACACGAAAACCATAACAACTTGCTTAAATAATTAGAAATGAAATATTGCAACTAGTTTTGCAGCTTTCACACTGATTTTTGTTACACAAAGCTATCTAGTTTCTTTTTATTTGTTTATTATTTTCATAAACATTTTGAGTCATAACCAGGTACGTGTTACAAACTTGGAAGATGCATCTGAACACATTGGGGAAGTTCTGAAACGTGTGAAGAAGGAGCATTTGGAAAGAGCATATAAGATAAAAGATTGGTATGTGCAAAATTTTCTTTTCTCTTATTATGTCCAGATTCTTTTTATCCTGCCCTGCTTTCTTGTGTCTAAACTTTCACTATGGTTTTATTCTCAGGATTGATGATAACGACTTTCTCGTCCAGCTATGCAAATTGAGTGGAAAACTTTTGAAGGTATGTTTCTAATTCCTAATGCTTACACTCAGCATTTGTAATTACAAATAATTTTGTTAAATTTGACAGTGATTAGAAAATTTGAATGTATTCTCAAGAGTACTGGAAAAGTTTAGCCGAGTATGTTTAAAGGATGAACTTTTTATAAACTCAAAAGCTAGATCAAATGCTTGATTGGTTTTAAACTGCCTCAGAATTGGGCTCCCAAACCTTGCTCTGTTGATGTATGAAGAAGTTATTAATGAAATGATTTTAATTTCTATGAAATTGTTGCTACATGAAATTTAGTATGCACAAGGAGAAATGGGTCTAAAAGATAGAATGCTAGTAATAATATATAAATATGGTGATCTAAGTCTAAAGATAGACTTGAATGGCAAAATAGGATTCATGTGTCCAACCCCAATACTTTAGTTAAGGCATGACCAGATATACCCTAACTAACGAAGAGATCTTGGCGTAAGTTGGGGTTAGTTAAAGGGGTTTGCTTTGAGGAGTTTATATTTAAGTGGGACGCCTTGTGTTCTTTGTAAGTTTTTTTTTTCCTTTTTGTTCACTTTGTACTTGCGGCTGGTCATCACGACCTCCATCTTTAGTAATATATCTCTTTTACCTATAAAAAAACGAAGAGATCTTGGCAGGGTTATCATCATAAAGAAGTGATAGTTTGGATGGTTAGGCTCATCCATTTGGGTCATGTTTAGCTTGAAATTCCTAACCCAAAAAAGTTGACTTATGCATATTTATTTTAATTATTTTTCACGTGTGTGCACATGCCATTTTTTCCTGGAATAAATGATTGTGTCTATTTTATTTATGCTTGGTGGGGTTTGTGTCCAGGGTGGTGAACCTGACTTGATGACGGCGGCAAAGATGGTCCTTCATGACTGGCAGAGAGGTCGGATTCCCTTCTTTGTTCCCCCACCTCAGCAAGTAGATGGTCCGTGGAAGAATCCACAGCTATTGGCTCTAACGAAGGCATAGCAGTGGACAATGACCGAGCCTCGGCAGCTATCAGAGCCATCGCTAACGTTATTTCATCGCAACAGCTAAAAAATGTTCCTGTTCAAAGAGACCTCTTTAATGAGGACGAGTTGCGTGAAGAGAAATCTGAGTAGCTTTTAGAATCGACACCATAGATCTTTTTGGTGTGTATTGTTTTAAGTTGAGAAATTTGAAAAAGAAGATAAAAATGTTGAGTGGGACAAGACGTGTAGCATTTTTTCCCTTGTGGTTGCAAACAGGATTTTTGAGTCCCCTTTCCTGACTTCTACAAGTAATTTTTTTTTAACATTATCACATTGTCTTTAGGCAATGAATATGAATGCTATGGGCCTCACTTGCAAATGTTGCATCTCTCATTTTACCTAGTATAGGCAATGAATATGAAGACCTATGTTAACAAACCTTAGATTCATCCAGCCTAGATTTTTGGATCTTCAGTCAATGTTTTGTTTTCTCCTGTTGATGAACACAATCACTTGGAGAATGGGAGTAACAGTACCCAATCCCATCCAAATATACAAAGACTTGTATTTTATTCTTGCTTCTGCACCGATTTGTCGGCAATTTTGTAAGTACTTCTAGGAGTAAGAAAATTTAAGGTTTGAGATTGTGTGAGAAAATGGTTTCCCTTGCAAAAATGTTACAATACAGGTGCATGATTGTGCATAGAGAACTGTTTTTCCATCTTTATGGGGGAAATATTCGCCAACCCAAGTTCTTAAGAAATTTTTTAGGGAAAGATAATCCTAATTCCCAATGCACAATTACCTCTTGCCACCAAATCTAAAGATGAAATTTCGTTTTGACATTCCAAGATAAAGAAGATTTATACAACAAAAGAGTGGGGGATGTGCCTTCAACATTTCCTAAGCAAATGCTTTTTGAAAAATTCATTTTTCCAAAATTATCATTTTGCCAAGAAATTGCTTTTCTGTAGAAAACGTTATCTGCATCAACAGAACCTGACGACTAGCTTGAATTAATGCCTATTATGAAAGTTAAGGCAAGAGGAAGAGAGGCTGAAGATGAGACACCTTGAGTTGAATGCTTTCGGGAACATTTAATGCTTAATACATATCCCTTCACCTAATATTGAAGGAAGACTACTTGATCCAGCTACCCACCCGCCTTTAGCTTTCTCACACTCATATCCTTTATCATCTTCCTTGATTCAATAACTCTGCTCCATACTCTCATATCACCATAAATTTTTGACAACATTGAGTAAACTGCAGGATGGTCTTGCTCCACCTTGTACAATTTCTTTGCAGCAAACATATCGAATTCCAAACTAGAATGCAAGCCACATGCACCAAGCAATGCAGCACCCCACACAAAAACATCGGGCTCAAATGGCATTATCCTCGTCAATTTATCTGACCTGCTCACCCAAAATGGTCAACTACGCATGCATAATGCTCCCTCCCTGCATGAATCTAGTATTCTCTCTCCATAGATTCAAAATACATCTTGCCTTCTGCAACCAATCCTCCATGTGCACTATGCTGCTAACATGTTAGCAAGTGATGTAATCCGGCTTAACACCAATTTTCTTCATTCTTTCAAACTCATCCAATGCTTATGTTCCATACTCATGTCTAGCATGACCTCTGATGATGGAATTCTAACAGCTCAAGTTCTTCGTTGAAATGGACTCAAAAAACCTTAACCCCCGCATTAATATCCCTACATTTCGCGTACATTTCAACAAGGGAACTCGACAATATTGCATCAATGGACACACCAGACTTCAAGATGTTCAAATGGACTTGCTTCCCAAAGAGAAGATAGACCTTCATGAGTTGCTTTCTACATTGAAAAACTCTAGTCTGTGTTGTTCATCTTATCACTACTCTTCTACATTTGTGGGATATTTGTTTTAACCAGGTTGGTTGGAAAACTGGATTTATTAAAACATGAAATCCGATAATTGGGATTTCGTGTTTATAATATGGCAAACAATAAAATATGGTGTTTTGGTGTGTTTTTTAGTTAAAACTGAGAATAGCAGACAGGTTTATGAGAAAAATAAAATTAGTACCGAGTTCATTCAGGACAATGTAGGAGTAACTTTCAACAGGTAATAAACTAAGAATGTTGGTTTAAATGGTTTGGGCATGTTCAAATATGGCTTATTACAGTCTTAGTTCAAAGAAAAATTCAAATTGAAGATCCTAAAAGAGTGAGGATACAGACCCAAAAGAACTTGGATGGAGACAGTGAAAGCAGATATGAATTCATAAAGGAACATGATTTGTTTAGCCAGTCCAAATCTTTAGGGTAAGGCTTTTTTTCCTCAAGGAACCATTTGTTGGTGTGTCTATATCTTTATTTAGTGTGTCATATATAATTTGATCAGTTGATGTGTTGTAAAAAAGGTGATGTCGGTGTGTAAATCTCTCAAAATTATTGAAAGCAAATATGAATACACTTGAAAAAACACGAAGCATGAAACAATGAACAACTCCAGACCAACAAATTACACCTTCGATTTTATTTGAAGCTCATCAACTTGCAAATAATATTGCAAAAAAGTAACTAACTTCAATATGAATACGAGCGAGACACGCATACATTGAATAGCCCACTTCATCAGTTTTCTTTTTGAATTATGCATTGAACTATGTTTCCATCCTACCTGGATCACAAATGGATTTAGTTACATTACATCTGCACACTCGATTCAATTTGCGAGAAATGGAAATATCTGGTTTGAGCAAATTTTGAGATTCCCCCAAAACTTTTGCAATTAGCCTACCAGATAGATTAAACTTACTACATCTCAAACCTTTCAAGAAACCATCAAAATTATCCTGTATCAGTAAAAGGAAAACCGTAGAACAAAAAAAAAGAAAAAAGAATCAAACTGTAGTTTTAAAACGAGATACTTGGCTTAAATAAACATTGATGACGCTAGTTTGATCTGCAAAATTGAGGAAAAACCGTACGCTTAGATTTATCACTGAAACCAATATATCCAAATGCTTCAGTCTCAAACTTCCTCCATGGGCCGATACCATGCAAGAAATAAAATGCATCCTTAAATCAAAACCGTAAAGAAAAATCAACTCAGTTGGCGTCATCTTACATCATACCTAGAATCTTCTTGGTCTCTTCATCTTCGTCTATTTTATCAGCTTTCATGTTCTCCAAAAGCTCATCAACTTTTTTGTGGCCTCTGATACTTGCCTTTATCAATGCATGATACATGTCTCTATTCATGGGGGTCACAGTCTTCAGGGAACCCACAAAAGCTTCCACCTCTTCAACCTCACTCTTGTCACCAATCCAATGCAAGATACTTGCAATAACCTTCGCATTTGGCATCCACCCTTCATTACCCACATGAAGTGCGAAAGCCTTCTTCATACACTCCATGGCCTTCTCCATCTTGGCCTTGTTAACAAACCCTGCAGCCACTATACCCCAACTGTTCGGTATCGGAACCTTCCCCTTGTTGACTAGGTCTTTGAGCATTGCTTCGGCCTTCTCTACCATATTATTCTTAGAATACCAAATTAGGAGGACATTTGGCACACGGAAATCAAATCTGTTACCGGATGACACCCATTCCTCCAGTAATTCCTCCGCCGCTTCTAACTCACCGAGCTTCAAAAGCGACCCCAACATAGTAATATAATCCTTGTTAACATACTTCTTACAAGCAGTCTTCTCAAGCTCCCATAATCTCATCACCTCAGCTTTATTCCCAAGAGTTGCATACAGTGAGTTGATATGGTTGTAGCCAAGCCCATCTTTATCATCCAGCTTCTGCTCCGCTTTCTTCAGCATCTCAATGGCCTTGTCTTTAAGACCCGCTTTTATGTAAAAATTGGCCATCGTGGTGTACGCATTCCAGTCTATCGATATGTGAGATTGATTCTCCATTTCTTCTAGAACCTCCTCCATTCCATTGATGTTGGATCTCACCCCATAAGACTGAATGCAGATTTTGTAGCCAATATCGTCAGGGATGACACCATTTTCCTTCATCTCGGTGAACACATTGAGGACCTTATCGTACTCACCGATGTTTGAATAAAGGCGCATGAGGCCACTGTAGTAGGACGGAGATGAAGCAAAACCCATCTCCTTCATCTTCTCAACATGGGGAAGATATTTATCACTCCGTTGTGCTCTGACATAACAGTTCAAGAGCGTGCCGTATGTCTTATCTGATTTACATTGGGCAATAATATTATTGAAGTAGCTCTCAGCAGATTCCAGCCCACGTACCCTATCAATCAGATCTAACTGCACAGCATGGTCGCTTGGTGAAAATGCACGAAGACCTTTGCTACCCATCCACTCAGAAACCTGCACCCATAAAGCATCCCACACGAAGAGATTAGAGAAAAAGTAACTTTAAACATATATTTTATATAGCAATTGGTCATTCAACACAGCAACCATATCCAATGTTGTTTTTCACCTAAAGCATAAAGAGATGGGTAGGGAGAAATTGAAAAGGCAGTATTTGTTGCTTCTAAAGTCCCACTTACTAGTACGACTGTATGGGAGAGAGACTTGCTACTGTGGAAGCATATACGCATGCATTTCATACATACGTAGCACTGGAAGTCAAAGCTTTGCTCAGATGTCGACTAGGTGACCAGCTCACCCGGCATAATCATCAAGAAGGGATACAAGTTTAAACGGTGAGGGAAAACTTTGGAGAAAACAGAAAAAAAGGGGGAAAGAAACCAGAAAAGGGGAATAAAATGATAAATATAAAAAATTATTAAAAAGTATGAAGCATGTAATATATAATACATAGACATCTATTTATTTTTTTATTTTTAAAAAAAGCACTATTGAATTTATATGCATGATTACATGTTTCCACTTATAATTAAACATTTTATGATGCTATAAATAGTCTAACCATACATTTTTTATGATGCTAAACAAAGTCTAACCATCACATGTCTTTTGAGCAAAATAGCATATTAATAAAAAATTAAAACATCGATACATTATCATCAAATCCAACATTAAACAACATTTACGAACCAAATCACAAACAATCATTAGGCCACAAAATTTAACCATATGCCTACAAAAAATAGGTTATTATTTATTTTGAGAAAAAAAAAACATGTTTAAAACATAAAAATCACATTTAAATGTAAAAAAACATGTTTAAAAGGTATTTGTTTTTAACATCACTTTGTTTTTATGGTTTTAATTGTTAGAGGTACAAAACACATTTTGAAATGAGAGAAAAAAACAAAGTTTTATGTAATTATGTCCCCTAACCAAGACCCCTTACATCTAGGCCAGAGCTAAACACCATGCAGGTGCTCAAGTGCTAGGCACTGCATAGTGCACACAATTTAATATAAATTATATTTTATATGTGAGTAAAAGGATTGTAACATGACGATAAATAACACTAATATATTATTTACAATCTATTTCTCTCTTTACTTCAACTTATATATAGTATATTTACACATAAGTAAAACAATTATAAATAACACTAATAGATTATTTGCAATCTATTTCTCTTTAACTCAACTTTTGAGACCCTATATATATAGAAGCACTAGCTAAGATAGACTTCTAATTTAATAGGAAACGAGTACGACACAAACACCACCCCACTCCCTTTCTACCTTCTGTTTATAGGAATTGTCTCTCCCTCCCACTAAGTGGAATATTACACTTCCAGAACCTACAAGTAACGTAAAACATTAACCCAATCATAAAATATTTCTCATATGTACATTGGAATACTTCCTTATTTCCATGTTATTTATTGGATGGGCCTCCAAAATTCATTTTATATTTCCTACAAATTCTTAGAGCATTTCTTAGGAGGCTAAAAAAAATGAATCCACAAATATTTCCCACTTCCCCAACTATCATCCATTTGTCCCCCACCCATTTCCCCACATCCACTACAAATTGACCAAATTACAAGTTTATTGTAAATGATCAAGGCACTTCTCCACATTTATAAATTATTTCTCAGCTACAAATATTTTCATTTCCAATACAGCTTCTAAACCATTCAACAACATTACCAACTGTTCCTCTGTGCTTAGAGATAACAATTGTTTGCTGCCAATTTATCAAAATTCAAGAAATGCAAACCAAGTCCATTCAAACACTGAAAACACCTACTTCTAAAAAGAACTGCGTGGGTTTCCCATATAACACCAAAGAGAGGGAGGAAATGTGTCTCTTCACACCTTATATCCAGGCATCACAAAAAAATTGTATTCTTAGAAATCAATAACCATTTCTCATCTGTTTCTCACAACCCCATACTAAGCAAGAAGATTCAAACCAATTGCATAGACCAAACAGCTTCTCAAAATAATTATCAAGAAAAAGATATTCAGTTTCTGCAACATACAACAGAACCTTGCACATTTATATGCCTCTCTCAAACACCATTTAAACTCTTTACCCACATTTCAAGCACCATTAAAGACGCCAAGATATAAATCAATAACAAACCCAAAATATAATTATCCAATTTACTGATTTCTACAAACACTTAAACCCTTACGAAAGGGTAACAATTTCCCACTCACTCCTCAGAATCCTAGAACTAAGAAATCAAATTCAATTCAAACCGACAGATAAAGGGGTTCTAAGTATGAAACAGAAATTCAGTTTCTGGCCAAATAACACACACAGACCTTACCGCATTTCTATGTCTCCCTTTTCTTTTGAAAAATAATTTTTTTTATGAGAGAGAAAAAGCAAGTCAAGAAGTCCAACTAAGGCCACAAGACGCCCACACAAATCAAGCTACACCAACAGAACAAAAAAACCACTAGAAATTTTATAATTTCTGGCAAAGCTCGCTCCTTTTCCTCGAAGACACATTGGTTCCTCTCTTTTCAAATCCTCCAACATACTGCAAATGGGGTCAAAACTCCAAAGAATTCGTATTGAAGCCGAAACAGGGGACAACCAAGAATCCAATAAGGAACACACACACAAACCTCTAGAGCTTGAGTGTATCTCCTGTGATTTCGGAGATCACGAATGATCCGTTGCAGCACCTCTGCTCGAACATCTTTGCCCTTCTCAACCCAACCATCGAGCACAGGAACGACACTAGTAGTAGAGCTGCCGAGCCGACTGATCTTCACATACAGATTATTTCTGGATAAAGTCTTTGTGTACAATGATCTCCTCGTAAATGCAGTTTCGAGTAGAGATTCAGAGAATCTATGATTCAATTTGAAGTTCGAGCTCAATCGAGTCAAGATCGAGAATAGATTGGAACCCATGATAGATTGATTTCTAGGTTTCCGAAAGCGAACATAATGTAGAATATAAGTCTGAGTTGAAGCTTCCAGGTTTAGGGTTTAAGGACGAAATGACTGCCGTGACTTGCAATAACACTCGAAGTAGATTTTTTTCTCGAGATACGACTTGTGAGGAAAAATGGTGGTTCTCGATGCATTCAGCTTCTTCGATGAACTTCAACTTTTGTTGACATATGATTATATGTGTTCCGCTATCCAAATCAAATTGTAATACAATATTATGTTTAGTTGAATCGTATCCAATCGATTAAGCTCAGTGATTTGATATTAATTTGATGAGCTAGGTCCACCGTGAAAATTCTTACCATAATTTGATTGGTTCAATTTTAATATTTTCATGTTGTAGTATAAGAATAATTAAATTTTGGTTAACTTGTAATATATATATTTTCAATTCTTTTGATAAAAGAAAAATATCAATTAAAAATTTCTCACAATCTAATGTTATTACCGATCGTATTGAGAATTATGTTGAATATTACAAAACTAAATGAGGATGGGCGTCGTGTAACTCCGAAAATATAATCTACAATGGGGTCAAAAAAATTTGTGTATTTCCTCCATACTAATTAAGAATGAAACTAACAAGAGAGCAAAATGTATGAGAATTAAGAGAGTAATGAGAGAGAGGGTTGAGAATTAGAGAATGAATATGAGAGTAAAGAACGAGGATGGCATATGTCATGTTATGCTAAAAGAGCCATTATGCAATGGCTATCTATCAACAACCAAATTCTGATGGCTATTTTCCTTTTTTTTGAATAACATCACTTCAATTTCTGATGGAAAAAACGACATCGCGAAGTGGTGTGTTAGGCTGTGCGTCTGTTTTTTGAAAATTTCCCCTGCTGTATCTTGTTCTTCTCCTAATATAAAATCCATAAGACTAATGATAAGACGTGGCAAGGGCACAGAACCATTGATCTTTTCCTTGTGTAGGCCGAAGAAAAAGATCTATGGTTCTGGGCCTATGCCACGTACAGACCGCTAATGTTTTGCTGTGTCAACAGTTGATCTTGTTCTCTTTTATAAGTTTTTCTCTTACATAAGCTGCCAATATTATTGAACTCAATGATCTTTACAAGTATGTATAGAGAAAAGGATAAAGTAAACGATAGAAAGAAAGAGAGATGGCCTTAATCAGAATAAGATAAGACACAATAAGAAACAACAAAAGAAGAAGATGGAAACTCTATTAAGCGACCTATCTGCCTTCATCTCCTGCCTTCTCAACCTCGCATCACTACTCCCCATTAATAGCTGGTTCGAATTCGAATATCCATAAAAACCCGCCTCACTTGAATTCCCAAACACTCTTCCATGCACCATTTCCCCAAACATCCCCACCACTGGATGCGTCATCGTTCCTCCAAAACATTAAACATCGGCGTCGCTGCTTGTTGATGCTGATTCAACTGACTAGGAGGAGTAGGTGTTGTGATAAGGGCATAGGTTCCACAAGCAGGAGACCTACTTGGAATCTCTAGACCACGAGAGGGTCCCTTGCCATTGGATTCTTCAACTTCTGGGGAGGAGTGGCCATGGCTATATAGGGGGACCAATGTAGCATGGGAGACATTGGCCTTGCAGATAGGGCACTGTGGCTGCTGCTCTGGGTCGGAGGAATTGCTCTGGAAGTGGAGCCACTTGTATTAGACGGATTGACGCTATTATGACCCAAACCCACTAATTTTGTGTCGTTTTCAAGTCGTATTCGCGGGCCGTGTTAAGATTACCACTCTTAAGAAGGATGGGAATCTTCTGTCCACCCAACCAATGCATCCATGTGTTTCATGTCTATTGGTTTGATCCATAACATAAATGAGTCCATCATGATGTCCAAAAGATCACAACTCTCATGAATTTGATAAGATAATAAGATCAAATACTGTTATCACTATAAAAAAAAATTATTTTATTTTTATGACGGGTTCCAGACCCAAAAGCCCCAGGCAAATCAACTAGTCTCTTAGAACACCATATCTCGTCGAAATCCCCCAAGTACATGTAATACCCTACATACCACACATACTAGGTAAGTAGAGAAAAATCCCTATAGGTGGTCAAAAGGGGGTTTGAACTCAAGACCTCTCACTAAACCATTTGTTGAACCAGATAAATGGTTGCATTTCAATAACAAAACCATATCTCAAAGATTTAGGGTTGATGAAACAAACCTTGTTCATCTACTCCACTTTGTGCAAAGGTACATCTCTTGTTATTGAACGTGAGTCCATTTTTTTTTTCATCATCTTTATTCATGTTCTTTTGTGTATGTCTCTCGTGTTTTTGGAACTTTTAAGTTGAATAGTCTTTTGAATTGAGAAGGTAATCTACCCTTGTCTATGACTATGCTCAAATTATCTCAGTCAATTTTTTATTATTTATGCATAACTAAATTTCTAAATTTATCTTTCCTAATCTTTTGCACATCTATCTCAACATTTAATTTCATAAATATTACAATCAATTTATTAGCATGATGCTTCTTGACTACTCATCTATTTATTTATTTATTTTGATTTGATTGGTCTCAAAGACATCCAAGCAAGAATTCCATTGTGAGGGACTCCCCAATAACTTGTCCAAGATTTTAAAACTCATAGAAAAGTTGATCAATCATATCTTTTGCCTTCTCTTTCATTATGTTTCATTATAAACATAATTGATTTTTGAGAATTAAAATTTTTGTGATCTATTTCAAATGAAAATTTTCAATTTTAGCATGTATTAAATCCATTTATAATATAACAAAATCAAATACCCATTAAACATAGACTGTTAGATGGTACAAGGCACGCAAAAAAACACATTTATTACAAAAATTACAATTTATGCATGCTTAATTTATTTTATAAATACTATTTCAAATAAATAGCTTCATTTTATAACATATTTTAAATATCCTAAGGGTCTTTTTGTAAATTTAAAATATAATAACTACGATAAGCTATGTGCATAGTCATAAAATTCTCTGAATTTTTTGAAAAAAAAATAATAAAATTATCCGAATTAGGGGTTAGCTGATTAGTTCAACGAATTGACAAATTATTCGATGATCTCTCAATTATTCATGAAATATGATAATATTTTTATCCTTCACCTCCAAAAGTTAAGTTGTTTCTACCTTCAAACATCAAGAAGAAGATAGGATTTAGAGAAAGGAACTCAAGGGGTTGGCTCAATGGCAATTTCGGGCTGATAAGTGATTAATGCCTGTAGGTCATGAGTATAATACCCAACATGAGCATTAATTCCTTAGGCCACCCACGAGGGTGCACCCTCACTTACCTGGTGTGTGTGAAGTGCAGGCATTGGACGTGCTTCGGGACTAGTCCTTGGAGAAAGCCATGGTGTATAGACTGGACAAAGCCCAAATAATAGGCCGCGAATCATCCTTGATGTGACACACATTGAAGAGTACATGAGAACTAATTAAAAATTCTGCAAGCCAAAACTCGCTCCCAATTTGAGGCCAATTATATTAGTATTCGAAAGTTGAAATCTTAATGTAATCGGTCCTCATTGAATCCTAATTTCAAGAAGGCAAACAATGAACTTGTTTTTGTGTGCAATATTTACATAGTGTACGCCTTGATATTTTGACACCAAATTAATGAAATAGTTGTATGATTCATTTAATGTAATAATTTCAATCTCTAGAAAAATACTCTTTCATAGGTTTGGGGGAGTCCGACTTTCAAGCAGGCTGTCCGCTTCAAAGTTTTTTCTGGGTTTATGGAGTCATTACGAGTTTCTTGGATCCTACAAATATTGAGAGAAGGCAAAGTGGAAGTCGTCCACACCAAATTTTGGAACCCACAAATAACCTCACCATTACATTTAAACTTAATATGATAAGAGTCATTTTGGTCTAAAAATAAAATAAAATTGTAGTCCACAATCCTATAATTATGTTGATTAAATGTCGAAATTACAAAAATTTCCTTTTTTCGTTGTAATATTCCCTTGTTTCTTCTCAAAACAACTCATCTTGAACCGTACAATTTTGTAGTTCAACCTTCAAAACTCATTGCAATATAGGATTTTAGCGAAGTAAAATAACATGGCAATGTCTATGAGCATAACATGCATCACACATTCCCTTTCCTCTAGTTGTTCATAAAATCAACTTAACCATTGCTTCAAGGTCTTGCTACTATTATTATTATTATTATTATTATTATTATTAGTCTAATGATTTTCTGATGCCCCTTTGTGACACACACCCCCTACACCCCTATCACAGAACCGTATATCATTTGCATCAGGAAACCATAATCATAAATCTTTTTCTTGTGTATCTTGAGGCAAATGATCTACGATTCTGTGATGAGGGCGGCGTCATATTATTACGACTCTTATTATTATTATTATTATTTAAATTCAAAATCTTGGTTGAAAGACATTGGAAACATACTTTTAGTTCATTTCTTAGGTTTTAACACTACTTACATGACCAAGATGCCTTTAATGACTTAAAAAATGCATCAAAGATGACAAGAGGATAATCATGGTTTTTGAATGGTCATTTTCCTTTAATTCATATATATTTATGTATAGTAAACACTTATAAATTTGTGGCAATTCTCAAAGTAACATAAGAAGAAAACACAAAGTCATGCCAAAAGACGATGGGGGTAATATATTATAAAGTTGATTTAAAAGCTTCAATAATTGATGTGTTGTGGCTTTAGAAAACGTTGAATGGAGGGATACGATTCGTTTAGCAGAATCATCACCATCAACACCTTATCCAATCAATGGATGGAATCACCAATTAATATTATCATGAATCATACAGGTTTATTATTTTTAAATATCACATATTTTTAATTAGTCTCAAAATAATGTCTTTCAGATCTATTATCTAGAAGATTATAATACATGGAGTAAGATGTTGGAGGGAATTGAACTAATTTACGGTACGAGAACTAATAATATAAAGGCGCATTTACCAATTACTAATTTCATAGAATATTTTAAAATTGTGAGTGTTAATCGGAAAATAGTGTAGACTAGATTAAAAATAATGTCGAATTTTTCAACAAAAAAAAAAAAATGCAATCCATCATCATGATCGCTAATGCGATACCAAAATTTCCTCTCCTGGTCAGCAGTGGCTCCATGAAATTATGCCTCACCCCATTGTTAAACTTTGCCTCACAATTCACTTTGATTTAGGATTTCTAGCTATTTGATTTTGAACGATTTCATTAAAAATATGAAGCACAAATGTTTTTAAAATTTCCCCCAAAGTTACGACTTTTGTCTTTCGATTAACAAGCTGATTTTGTGTGTGTGTGTGTTAATATCCACTAATGGGCCATATATGAATTTTCGAATAGTTTAAAAAAAAAACATGGAAAATGCTGAAATGACAAAAAGTATTTACTGTGATTCTCACAAATCTGACGTGGGATGTGCACATAACCATAGATGTGTTTCCTCGCGATACGAGTAAAAACTATCTACGGTTATGTATGCATGTCCACGTCAGACTTGTAAGAATCACAGTAAATCCTGTGTCACCCCAGCACGACTCAAAAAACATACCATTTGATAATGCTTGGCATTAATTATACATAAGTATGGGGTAAGTACTTTGTAACCTTCAGATTTTCCCTGAAGAGTGGAAATCTGTTATGGAAATGTAAAGATTTTTTTTTTTTTGAAACATTAACATTCCTCTAATATAAATTATAAAAACAATTTTATTTTTTAAATTCCCTTAAAACTAACAAAATAAATAAGAATTTGGGAAGTTTTTCTAGAAAAATTGTACAGCAGCAGTCCCTAATACAATTTCAGACAAAAACTTTTGTTTTCTTTAAAAGAAGTCACTTGTTTTCTTTAGAAGTTTTATCGACACACGAGTGTTTGATTTAAAATAAAAGATGCAATATGTCAGGGATGATTACAGATTGGTTTCTGTTATGTAAAAATAATTAGGTGGTTTTCAAATATGTATTTTTCATCTATTTAATTTTAGTTTGTCTGATTTTTTCATTTCCATGTATTTCAGAGATTTAGATGCATTATTCCTATTTAAAAGAGAAATTACGGATTTATCATTATTATAAATGATGTTCAATCTCCGATAAATTCCTCAATAGAAAGACTTTCTGCTTATAAGTAAGTACTCATTTTTTTTCTTAAAAAAATTGGGCAAATTTGATCAATTTTGGATCCGAACACTTTATAACTTTAGATTCTAATATTTAGTTTTTGTTACATTATGCAGTGCTTTCCTACCATCACATTAAATATATTGTTATAAAGGGTAAAATGTTGTCATGAAGTGTTTCGTCGAGACAGACCAATCCCGTTTGAACCCTTAGAATTGGGTGAAAGTGCAAAGTGGAGGAATTAAGGTCAAATGCAAAGTAGGGAATGAAGGTGAAGTGGATAAATTTCTTGGATAAATGGTCGACTCTAAGATTATTTGATTTGTTGTATTGGTTCTATATTATTCCATATTATCGGGAAATAAAATTTATGAGTTTCAGTACTTTATATTTTAAGTTGTATTCAATTAGTATTGTTTTCATCTTACCATCTAGTTTTTCATTTAGTATCAAACAATTATTTTTTTTTTTAATATTTTTTTTTGAATCCTATAGGACTAGTAATATAAAAATCTTTGATAAAATTTGCACGAGTTCTACGATTGCGTGGGGTTAAAGTTAGAAACATTAAGACTGCTTTCCCATTTCTGATTGGACGGTTTGCTCAACAAGTTTCATTAGCTCATAGAAAGACCACCGAAAGCTATGAATGTACAAGTATTTGATGCCGGATGTCTGATTACTAGTCATTAATCTATTGTTATCTGCCCTCCTGTATTTTGTTGTTATTAATAATAATTTCCTATTTTGTTTGTTTTTTTGTAAAGGTTGTTACTAACAAAATATAGGAGGACATGGGGTTTAGAATATATGGTTTTGTTCTCAGATTTCAGCCCGATGGATGGAGAGGCAGATCTTTTTTTTATAAATTTGGGTGGGCAGTTACGAGATGGATCAGTATTACCTGATTCCTAGTTACGAGATGGATCAGTATTACCTGATTCCTACTTGATCACTGGTGGTATCATAATTGTATTAATGTCCACTAAACTCTAATTAAACCCCCACTACTTCAAGTAATTTGATTCATTTTCTTGAGTTTACTCAGTTCATTTATGCCTTGGATACCTTTTTCTTAGATGAATGTGAAAGTTACTTATTACAGGGCCTGACTCTTCTCTACACAAGGGTGGAGTAATGACTCTCTACACAAGGGTGGAGTAAGTCTGGCACACATGGCCGGTCGAACTCTCTTCAGAAGGGTATAGTGAGTTCGACTTGCACACCAAACTTCTTACATTATTGTGTAATGAGTATGGTTAACTAGGGCGAATTCTCTAGGGGTGTAGTGAATTTGACAGGCATGGCCGTACTCCCTACACACGTTTAATGAGTTTGGCTAGCTTGGCCGAGCTCCCACTCTTGAATGAAATGGAGTTTCTTGATATTTAGATGCAGAACTCAAGGATCTTTGATCATCCAATCTTTTGAATCATGATATGCAAAAATAATTGACTCCAGATACAGAACTCAAGGATCTTTGATCATCCAATCTTTAGAATCATGATATGCAAAAATAATTGACTCCAGATACAGAACTCAAGGATCTTTGATCATCCGATCTTTAGAATCATGATATGCAAAAATAATTGACCCCCATAATTGACTCCCATAGAACCAATGCAGCTGCTCATTCGTTGGGGGGTCTACAAGTCCCTGAGGGAGTGTGGAGATTTATGAACTTCAGTCTGGAAATGGATATGGTTGGATTGGGAGATTATAGTTTTATTCAATTTTTTTACTTATGTCACAACATTTGTAGAATTCCAAATCTTGATGTCAAACCGTCCAATTAATCCCAATCTAAACATCTCCCAAATTGAACCAAAAACACACGATTGTGGGTAATTTTTTAGATTTTTTTTTTATAGGCTTTAAATTCCTTTGAACGTGTTCTTTTAGGACTTCCCCTAGTTCTTCCAATCATCCTTGCGCTTTTTTTTTCCTTTATATATTTAAAAAAGATTACAACCTTTAAGTAACCATGGAAGAACAAGATTTGTTTAACCGGCCTCTGACCCCAAACATTTGGACTAAGGATTTGATGATGATGATGACGACGACGAACAACTTTGAAGTAAGCTACTGGGCTGAAAATCACCACATGACAAGAGTGTGAGGTAGGAAACACACTCGGTAAATCATCCAAAAATGTCAGGCAGACTTCTAAGGCAAATTCTTACATATCAACGGGCACAGAAAGGCCCATCTGGCCAGAGAAGTAAGCTCTTGTGCTCGAACAAGTAAAATGGAGTAGAACTTCTTACACGCCCATGTGTGACCACTCCAAAGTTTTTTCGTGTTTGTTCAGATAACCATCGGTAGGTAGCGAAAATATGCAAGACAATCCAACATGAACAAAGAGATATCTGGATAGAACTTGGATTACTAAGTCTAACAAAATCCCTTGATGAGTACAAAAAACAAACCTTGCAAGGTTACAAGATAATAAATAAACAATTTTCCATATAGTATAATCATTCACCATGATTCCTATGAAAATGGCGGTAAACTCAGTTGAATTGTAATCTAAATAGCGGCAAGAGACATTTCACCTTAATTGTCACTCTGGTCAAACTCATAAGGAACAATCTCCTCTGTAACATCCAACACTTCTTCAACTTCGACTTCTTTGGCTTCGTATTCTTCTTCCTCGTCACTAGCTTCCCCGTCCCTCAATACCTGCCTATCCATCTTCTCTTCCTCATGCAACTGCTTCCACTTCTTGACCCATCCTTCCCATTCATCCTGCAGCATCTTCCGCTTCTCTCGGTCTTGCTCACTCAATAGCAATGACACATCTTGATCCTCTGCCTCATATTTCTTACTGTACTTCTTAAGGTTCTTAGAAATCTCTTCCTCTTTCTCTGCACTTAACAAGGATGGTGGCCTTGGGCGCCACAAAAACTGTGTCCAGGAAAAGCAAAGAACCCTGGTTCAGTAAAACATCGTAATTGCAAGAAGGCAAGTTCAAATGTCATATACATTCCATGATTTTAAAATTTGGTGACCAAGTTTACTTGGTCGGATTTCGAGTTGACAGGCTAGACTCAATCGAGAGCTACCACAAGAACGAGACAACTAGGCAGCAGACTCGATCAGTCGGGTTGGATCACTGTAAAAAAGGCATACTTCTCATTTTTACAGTTGTTTGTTATTTATAATTTTTGAACACCTTTAATAACTTAAATCTATTTAATAATATCAACTAATATATTACGATTCATCGAGTCAATTCAAGAATCTCTGAATCAACTTGACTTAACAAACTTTGAGTCAAGTAGGTGATTATTCGGCTTCTAAAACACTTGCTGTCTTGAACTTTCTCAATACACATGCAGGGTTAGATTCACTAGGATCTTTCCCATAACTTGAGATAATCGGATGATCATAACCTACCAATTTAAACCATTTTCTATCATCATCATCCATCGTCAAAGCCTTGACCCAAAAATATAGAGGCATTCCATATGATGGTCATAAAGTATAAGAGATGGAAGACCACCAAAGAATGACTAGGCAATTTAAAGATCTTAGTTATGGAATGTAATAGTCAGACAACAGATCTCTTTATTGTTTTACCTGATAGAAATGATCCCTTGGTATCCGATATAGTAACTTCCCATTGAACGACCAGATGTTGAAACCATTTTCCATCTCATGAACTGAAGTAACAGAAGTCGCAACATATCTACAAATGCAAAATTTCCAAATCTCACGATTGAAGAAAGAATCAATTTCATTTTCATTACCAAGTTTCACACAAGAAATCAACTCCCTTTTTTTTTTTTTTACCATTTGTAAAAATCATGAAAAATATAGCAAGGCCTCCAAATAAATGAGTTAGAATGTACCTTCCAGTGGGATCCCATTCAATGTCTGTTGCCAGGAAATGCTCACCAGTAGACATGGTCTCAAGCTCATCAACATTGTAGAATTCCAACTGCCCATTGAGACCCTTCAACCCTGCAAGGATAATGAAGCGACCAACAGGGGACCAGAAGAGAGCGTTGGCCTGCTTACCTTTGAGAGTTGTGAGCTTAGAGACACGTCCCATGTGGTTAGCACTTCGCATTGAATAGAAGCTTATATCATGCCTTGGGCTATCCCCATGGATGACTGCGAACCTGTGACCTTTTGGTTCCCAAGCAAAGGCAATTATCTTGTCATTCTTGTTCTCAAGCTCCAAAACCTCAATGGGGATGTCCCGTTCTTTTATACGGAAAAGCTCAAAGCCCGTGTAAGTGCTTTTCTTTGTTTTCGTGTAACGATCAACCTTAACAGCAAGGTAGTCCCCATTGCTTTGCCAGTACATTTTGCAATCACTAACACTGAATAGATTCTTTTGCCTCAGCTCCTCTTTTCCAGGGATTTGAACAAGGCTCACCTGCGAAAAGAGGTCAATAAAAAACAACATTCTAGAAGGACTAATTCACATGAAAAGCTTCTACTACTCACTCTGGCAGGTTGGTTCCCACCACCCAGCTCAGGAACAAAGAGTGAAAGTATGGGATCCGTCGGAGACCAACTGAAGTCTATCACATTTTCAACCTTCAAAGACTTCTTGTCAATAAGAGTGAAGGTCTCGGTTTCATATACAGAGATCATGTTTTTCCCCATTCTAGCAAAATACTTGTCATCTTTTCCACCACTCCATCTGAAAAAATTAATAATCATTCAGACCATATGAGCTACAGAAAGGATGTTTGTCAAAAGGTGGATATAAATAAATACAATATAAGACAATCACCTAAAAACAGGCCATGACACTCCAGAAACACCCCCAGTCCCACCAGCAGCAAACTCATCTGCACTTCCCTTGAAATCTCTCATTACTTTTCCAGTCCTCACGTCAAAAATATTCAACACGACCCTCTAAATTAAGAGTATGCATTCAAATGAGAGATGGCTCCTTTTATGTCAGTCAAATAAAACAACATAAATGCAGAGTAGGTCTGCTTACATGAGTATCACGAGGATTGCTTGGTTCATGACTGCTATATGTGACCAAATATTTATCCCCAGGAGAGAAATCAATAAGCTTAACCTGTATTTTACCCATTAAAACTATGGCATGAGCAAAAGGAATATCAAGAGAGAAGTTAAATGGAAAATAAAAAGCGAAGAATAAAATATAACCTGAGGATGAGCAAAACGCATGAGGCGATTGAAGGTACTGGCACCTCCCCAGACAGCAGCACCCTGCCTATGAACTGTGGCCAAGTATGTGCCAAGTGGGGACCACTGAACAAAACTCTCGGTCCAATGCTGCCAAACAAAGCTTTAGATTGGTCAATGTTTATTGCTCTCTGGAAAATGGAAGGTTACCAACTTACCATGCATCACAAGAAAAGTAGCAAACTTGGTCACAATCAGAAAACAAAGGGAAAAATTAAAAAAAAAAACGATGGATAAGGCTTTAAACAACAAAAACTTCTTTTTCTGAATGCTTTCAAATATATTAAAACTGCATGTGAGCATGATTCCAAAAAAGAATGTGATTTGAGCAGTGACAGTGCAGTTGAATTAATTGAAGATATGGTTTTAGAAGGAAATGAATGGGAAAGAAGCGATGGTTTATATATTTTATTTTTCCTGGTTTTTCTATTCTCAATACAAATAATAGGCGGAAAGTAGAGTACATTACATATGATACAATATATCATTTTTTTTTCTTTGTGATAAGTGAAACTGGATAAATTATTCTGCCTTAGTAGAAGAAGAAAGATAATTAAAGAGGTAGGATCATTCCATTTTCTAATTTAGCCAAAAAGATCCCCATTGCAGACCCACCCATCAGCAGGAGGGACCACGGTATGTGCACATGTACCACATAGTTTGTAGACTAGTAAGACTACCAAAGTAGTTTTGTGTGTGACAAGGCAACTTTTCAAGGGTAGGCTGTAGAATGCTTAGGCCAGCCTTGGCTAGTTTGATAGCTCACAGGGAACTAATTGTGTTGTTTTACTTTTATAAAATGACAATTATTTTGCTCAGAAGACTACTCAGCATACATGTTTTTTGCATTCAGTGCATAGCGCAGATCCATTTCCAGAGGTAAAGGTGAAGTCAATAGTAGAGTCCCTATTTCCTATCCAGGAGGAGATTCAATAGATCCACTAGGTTATTACTTGTAGAAAAGCGTTGCTTATTAGATCATTGCTGAACCTTGGACACACGTTTGAAGGTTGGACACGAAAATTCTAATCAAAGCCATGTACAGCAATTTTGGCTCTCAAAACCTTGGAAAGTCTAGGTTCTTGAAGTTGACACTGCCAAGGTACCCCGAATACAGCATTTGCACTTAAAACTGAAGTACCCAACAAGGATATGACACTCATTTTGAGGTATTCGGGTAACATAACAAAGAATCATGTAGTACATTCTTTTGGTAGCTAAAGAAAATATATAGCAGAATAAAATTAGGTAGACAATCCCAACAAACAAGAATTTCCATCTTCATTTGCACAGCATGGTATATATCCATACCAAAGTCTCGGAATCACAATAACTGGTTATGATTATATAGGATACAATAATGATTAATATAGATGTGCACTTAGATGTGACAAAGTTTTATTTGATAAGAATGAGAGAGAATCTCATATTGACTTACAGCACGGCGGTAAACAAGCTCGGGCTTCAACTGTCTGGGATCGTTCCATAAAACTTCAGTGTCTGAAGCAGCACGAATGACAAACTGATCACGGGCTTTTTCGTCAGTCAGCCAGTGACGAAGATTTTCCTACGACAGTATACAAGTTAACAACATTCAGAATACATTTCTTGACAAAAAAAAATTAAAAATAAAGGAAGAGAGATAATCCACTAATGCATGACAACAGCACAAGTTCCAAAGTAGAATGGTAGATCACGTCATCGTTGCTTAACAATCATAAATGGAAAACATATTAATGAATTTATTATCGTAGGTCCGCCAAAAATGAGATAAATTGAGACCAACACGCACTGGCTGAACCAAATGTGCACTATTATAGTCTATATGAAAAAAGAATGAAAAAAAGAAGAAAGAATGAAAGGGTGAACTAATGTACCACTTGTCACAGACACCTACAACAATCTTCTTCTTTTTTATAAGTATAAATCTATTGAAGTAAGAGGCAACATCTACAACAATCCTAATACCACAAGAAAAAATCATTTTAAAAAGAATAAAATTAAAATATTGCAAGCATAGTGGAAGATCTTCACGAGACTTCCATGTCTATCCCATAAGTTATTCATTTAAACATTTTATTCTAATATCTACTTCTTTGAAAGCTTACTGATATAAGTCCTACATGCAGGGAACTAAAACGTTCCACAGATTTCATCTTAACCATAAATTTAACCAAAGACACCTAGGAACAAAGTATGAAAACACTTCACACAGTAAGCTCAAATCAAACAAAGGTATCTAAATCCTCAACAATCTCCAACTGCAACATAGATCTCATTGCTACGACTTCTTTTAAAAACTAAAGGAGTTGGTACAGAAAGGCAAAACCTAAAGAAGCAGAGAAAACACAATTTTTTGGAGTAAAAGAAGAGCAAAATGAATTTCGAAGGTTACCCCGGGTATGTATGGATTAGTTTCAGGAGGGGCCCACTCATCCTGAACTTTCATAAACCTGTCAAAGTCGTCAAATAAATTCACAGAAAATATATGCGCCTTGTCCAACTTGTATCCATTTGTCTTCTCTCTTGCAAGTTCCGCTTCCTAAAATTCAATCCAAGGAAGAAAAAAAATAAGGATCAAATACTGACACAAAAGCATAACCAAGCATAATCAACCTCAAGATTTTAGACTACAGTTACTAATTTGGAAAAGTTTATCAACAGAATAAGAATGAAAATTTCTTTTGCGGAATTTCAGCGAACACAAACTATTAGAACGTCGGCAAAAAAAACCAACTTCTTTTTCTATAAGAATTTTAAGAACAATAATGTACTTTCTTGTTCTAGCTTATATAAGAAATAGCCTGTGGCTTCCGAAAAATAGTCTGACAGGCTACCGCATTACCATTTGCATATTTCCTTTATATATGAGAATTTACTTTTACTTCCATCAAATAGACTGAAGGATAGAATCCAACAGACTCAGACCACTGAATTCAGTGGATGGGTTTTTTTATGGAGGGAGGGGGAGGAGGGGAGGGGAAGAGAGGGGGAGAGAGTTTAATTGCACCAATACATAATGACAAAAATCTGCAATTTTTTGAAGAAAAAAATCGTGATTAAATCACGATTTTGATACTTGTCGATTATACAATGATTTCTTCAAAAGTGGTCAGGTTTTTGAAAAAAACACGATTAATTGTGATTTAATTGACGCTTTTTTGAAAAAAAAACCAAAAAATATTTTTACTTTCATATTTTTTCAAGTGTTCTTTTGCCATTTAATATATGAAATATATATTTTTTAATTTTTATATTTAAAAATTTTATTTTAATTTTTTAATTATCTGATGCTTCCCAGATTTACCAACTTTTTCCAAAGCTTTTTCTTGCCGAATTATTCCCGACCCCTGACTGTCACTATGCACCAATATATACAGGAAAGAATTGTTAGTTGTGCTTCAGTGCCCAATATGATTTTATGAAGTATATAATGTTTGATTATATAGCACTATTTAATTCCAAAAAGACTGAAAAACACCTGGGTTACACTTTCCCTCTATACCATGATGATCCATTGGCGGCAACTTAACATTACCAAATATCCCTGGCCTGTAATAGCAGATACTGTACCTTTAAACCCTTCCATATGAAATGTTACATTGTTATATTTAGATTACATTGCTTCACCTTTTTGTTTACAGGTATAAAGGTGAAGGCATAACCACTCACGGACTTTACCAACTTACCAAATTGGTGCCTACATTTACATTGCTTCACTTTTAAAAGAAATTATTTAGAAACGTAGAAGGATGCGCATAATATTGGGTTCTTAAGAAAACCTCTAAGCATATATATGCAAACATAAGTAGAGTAGAGTACATACATTACTACCTTTTAAAACAGATACACTCAAAGGTGATTAAAAAAAAAACAAAACTTTGGCGACCATATCAATTCTCATAAGAGAAAAGATTACTTCCCAATTCAATAACTGATAATGAAATTCATCACAATTGTTGGGTTCAGAAACATGGATCCTTTTCCTCCATTCAAAATCAACGCATTCAGATCCACAGATAAAGCAGATTTTTTGGTCAAAAGCTAATCGATCCAGAGTTGATGAACAAAAATTAAGGTTTTTTCTTTTAAGTTAAAATACTTTTCTCGTAATCGACAGAAATTAGGTCGAATTGGGAATAATACCTGAGGAGTATTGTACTCGATGAAGCAGTATCCCATTGTTTTCTGGTTTTCAGGACTAATGGGCATCCAAAGCCCATCTTCCTTAATTACACCGATCTGACTGTAGATTTTGCGGACAACACCTTCGAGTTTCTCAAACTTTTCAGGTGGAACGACTGGGAGATTATCGACAACGATGACGTTTCCAAGTCCAGATTCGAAATCTAGGGCATCCTCTTCACGTAACACATCCTCATCATCGCTACAGAACCAAAATCAGTGTTTGAAGAACTAAAGACATTGGATTGGAGTTAAGGTTAGGGTTTATACCTTGGTATCCCAAAATCCTCCCCAGGAGGGAGCCATAAAGAGTCTAGACTGACTTTTGAGAAATCGACTCCTAGTCGATTCGCCTTCTCTTCGATTTCCTCCATGGAAATCACCTCCACCATCTCTGCTGCCGAGAGATATAGAGAGGAGAGTTTTTAGGGTTTTAGAATTGGGTAATTCAGATGTAACCCTAAATCGCTATATTCTTTGTTTGATTTTAACTTCTGAATCGGGAAGCATTTTTGGGCGAAAGAAAAATAAATACCCCTCCACGTTTTTCAAACTAATGACATGACCCTTGACTTAGGTATTGTGTGAGAAAATAATGTAAAATTCCCTAAATGCCCTTACCCTAAAGGTTGTCCTCCTGATTTTGCTTGAGAAAAAAAGTTATCCAACTTCAGGTGGTTAACTTGTAGGACAACTATTTTTACCTATTGAATCAATTATATCATAAAATATGTTTTATATGAAATCCATGATTTTTACAAAAAGTCTATCATTCTCTAAAAATTTTACATTATTGTTGAGATTTGTAAATGGAAAGAGAGATAATCTTTTGGTTATTTCTTTTGAAAATGGAATGTTAACGTTTCCTGTATTGTTTCTAATCCTTATATTCTTAATCTTGTTGTTTAGAAATTAAGTAGTGATCATGATTTTAATCCAAAACATATCGCTCAAGTTAACTCGGTATTGGAGTTGAACGAGACCAACTCACAAAATCATTTTTTGACCGAGATTTAGGACTCACGTTCAATTTTTTGATCTGTCTCATAAGATGTCTCAAACGTATTGAAAAACTCATCGGAGACAACTTGGTATAGGGCCTAGATGAGACGAGACACAAAACCAAGTTTTAAAATCATGGTAGTGATGAATGTGCATTTGTGTATCCTGAGGAGTATAGATCCATGATTCTAACACATGTCACATCAGGAGAGTCGATTGAGTATGCCACGTGGGGGAATCATTTTATCCCTGAGGACTTAGTTTTTTTGTTAACTTCGAGATAAACAATTGCATTTACAATCTTTATTTTCCCAATCAATTCTTAATAAGATTGTTCGAGTTCGAGTGATTTTCCATTATGGAATTAGACGAACCCATTTACTTGGTTGATTTCAAATCCAACTTGATCAAGTCCTGGTTAAATTTAGTTTAGGTGTTCTTATATTTAAACAATTTAATTGTTTGTTATTCCATAAAGTGGGATTTTTTATTTACAAAATATTTGACCAATTTACAATTGAAAAACTCCTAATTACTTTTGCAATTTAAATTAATTTATGTTAATTGTTTTTAATCAATTTGGATATGATCGACTCGATTGGTTTGGTGATTGGTTCACATCGAAATTGGCTCATCCTGTCATGATCAACACATGTTATTTGTTCCCAAAAGTTTATTATTGAAACCATACTAACTCATTTAAGTGACATGACAAGTTATTAGGAATGAATGCTCCATGATCCATAGGGAATTTTTATTGATATGCCAAGAAACTCTGGGACGGGCCAAGTGAAAATAATAATAATAATAATATTTTTTGGGCACTCCTTACCTCTTTTTTTTTTCTTCGTCTCCTCCTTTTCCTCATCTGATCTCCCTCTCCCTCTTAGTTTTTTTTTCTCCTCTCTCTCCTTCGATCTTTCTCTCTCTCCTTCTTTGTTTTTTTATTCTTCTTCTCCTCCTCCTCCTCCTCTCTCTCTCTCTCTCTCTGTTTTTCTTCTCATACTACCCGCCTGAGCTATAGGCATAGGTAGATGACGAGAGATGTGCCCTTTGACATGGAGTGTCCACAATAATTTTTTCGATTTTTAGAGGTGCCCCTAAAAATTGGAGGGACCTTAGAGTTTATTGGAGTGTCAATAAAATTTCCCCAATCCATATCAAACCAACATAATAAGCTATACATCTTTACTCATTTGAGAGAAAGGGTTGGTTTATAGTTTATCAAAATCCATATAATTGTTTTCCATCTGTTCTCTATACCCTTATTAGCAATCTCTAGTTTAATTCACAATTTTTTTTTCAAAGAATATTATCCAAATTATTGAATTATGTTGAATAATTCTTGTGTTTTAGGTTAAAAAAGAATAAAATACATTTCTTACAAATTTTTATAAAATTCGATTAGGAAAAAAAAATTGCCACTATAACTTGTTGTATGTTGTGAAGTATAAACTTATAAGTTGTAACATGTAAAACAAGTCCAACTTTGAAATAGTCATGCTTTTAAATTTGGGAGGAATCCAACTTTTTAGGTGACACATTTCCTTTTCATCTTTTAAAAAACAATGGCTTGCTCCTCTACATTTATCTAAGATATCACTTTAATTTTTCAAATTGATGATTTATCCATTGACTTGGGTATTCTTTTATAAAACAATGGAACAATAACATCAATGCCCTCATTAGCACCACCATCATTGTTATCGTCACCACAATATCATTATTAAACCCAATTAAAAATAAAGAAAACAAGTGAATGATTGAGAATAAGTAAAAGCTGGGGTGCCAATAGAAGTTCTCGTATTTTATTTTATTTTTGCTAGATTTCTATTTTTTAGGTTTAGGATGTTATATGAACCTAATCATAATTGTAACTACTGAAATTGTTTGAACAAGTGTTGTAATGTTGAGATTATAATTTGAGACGACCCTTTGCAACAATTGAAGAGTGTGTTTTAATCTTTACTTTGGGTGTAATAAATAATTTAAGAATTTGGGGTGCCAATAGCAGCTCTCCATTTGAACAATAAATATAGAAACACTCATGCTCTCTCTCTCTCTCTCTCTCTCTTAATTTAGTGGTTTGTTAAATCTCTCATATGTTAAACCCTTCTTTTGTCCCATTGCGAATCTATCAAACATATTTATCACTCTCATTTCTCATCATGAGCATTTGTTCCCCCTTTGAACCCTTTAAAGTCTAAACCCATTCAACTTTCTTTATAAGGAGTGTTGTAATTTCGTATGCTTCTTCCTCCAACGAAGGAGTACAAATGGGTATCCAAATCACCGTAGACCCAAATGAAATTGGATTATATATATATAGGGTCCCGTTCACCACCTTATGCTTTACCAAATGTGTTTTGTCTTACATGGGTTAGAAGTTTTGGAATAGGCTGATTTTTGGTGAGGATGATCTCTATGGTGAGGAGATCATCCTCACAAAAAATCAGCCCATTCTAAAACTTCTAACCTCATAAAAAATGGTTTACAAAAAATAGACGATCCACGATTTTTCAACTTGTAAACATGGGGCTAGAAATTTCGAAATGGCCTACTTTTTGGTGAGGAAGATCTAATCGTAGAGATCATCCTCTCCAAAAATCAGTCCATTCCAAAACTTCTAACCCATGTAGGACAAAACACGTTTGGTAGAGCGTATATATATATGGGGAATGTTCAGCACCAAACATGTGAACATTTTGGCAAAACATTTTTCAAACACATGGGTTAGAAGTTTTGGAATGGGCTGATTTTTGGTGAGCATGATCTCTACGATGAGGAGATCATCATCACCAAAAATTAGCCCATTCCAAAACTTCTAACCCCATCAAAAATGGTTTACAAAAAATGGACGGTCCACGATTTTTCAACTTGTAAACATGGGGCTAGAAGTTTTGGAATGGGCTGATTTTTGGTTAGGATGATCTCCTCACCACAGAGATCATCCTCACCAAAAATCAGCCCATTCCAAAATTTCTAACCCATGTAGGACAAAAATGATTGGCTAAAATGTTGGCCAAAATGTTTGGTGTTGAACGGGACCCTATATATAGATATATATGTTCAAATGGGATTCAAGGAGGTATAAACCATTGAACACAATAGGTTTTGGTTTCTATGTAGTTAAGTAATCTAGTGGGGAACATGTGTGATGCTTTGGTGGCATTGCCCTCAGAATCAACTAGCAGGAAGAGTAGTACTGTGATAGTCCACCAAGCAATGAGCCAAAATTTCTTGGGGTCAATGGACCGAAAGAACATGTGAAATGTTATTTGTCATGATGCGCATGTGCAAGTAAGTGTTTAAGGAAAGATCTAAAACTTCACATGGGCAAAATTAAGAGTCCCTCAAACCCAAAATTTGTGTACAACATTTAAAACTATGGTTATGAAAGACAAACAAAAAAAAAAAAAATGAAAGTTAGGGGATAACACTAGGGCAATCCTTTCAGGTTAAGAGTAAAGGACCCGATGATAATGCTTCTATTGTGTATTCCATTGTTAGCCTCATGTGATGTGTTATGGTATGGGGCCCGGTACCCCTGAGGGGTGGACCTAGTGGCAAATTGAGCCTTGATAAGCTCCTCAGGAAGGGTAGATCAAGTGTTCGAAATCCCATGAAACAATAAATTACTTGGGGCCACCCTCTAGGACTCAACCAGTTGCATGTAGGACTTTCGAGGGGGCATTGCATGTGATTGTGGGATTAGTCTCACCAAAGCAGGGACAGATTTACAGTGGGGGCACTTGCCCCCACAAGAATTTTCAAATTTTATGGACCAGTGAGCTATTGCAATAGATATAGTGACAAATAAAAAAATATGCTATAATTTCCCTTTAAAAAAAAATTCCACTCTTAACTACTCTCACAAATATTTTTTTCACTCCTAATTGCCCCCCACAAAAAATTTCTATTCTTGATTGCCCCCACATGGGCAAAATCCTGGCTTTGCCCCGCACAAAAGAGTGGGAATACCCACGAAAAGTGGGGTAATGGAGCCTAATGTATTAGTCAACAAGAGGAGTTACTTTTCTTTTTTTGCTTGACAAGCAATGGGTCAGTATCCGAGGTGAAGGTGGGTTCAATAAGATTTAAACCTAGGCCATTGGATCAACTTTCTTAAAGCCTTCACCAATATATTCAATAGATGATGCAAATCTTCTCTTCGCAATTCTTACCTTGCAATGCACCATTTGGAAGACAAAAGTTGAGGTTTTTTATGCTGTTCTAACCCAAAGGTGACACAAAAATACATGTTGTCAATGTTTAAGGATATTTTATTGGAAAAATCTCAATTTTAAACCAGATTTTTTCTATTTCCAATTGAATTTTTTTAAATTAATCTGATTTGGATTGCATAGCCAATGTTGGTTTAATTTCAATAATAATGGTTGATAATCAGATCTCAATTCAATAGCACATATTGCTACGCAGGCTTGAAAATGATAAATTAGGAGCGTTACTATTGCCACACCAACTGTTACTAACGTCACACCAACAGTTGCAATACTTTGATAATTTAAATAGGAATTGGTGTGGCATTAATAAAAGTTAGTGGGGGCAATAGTAACTCTCTAAAGTATATGGCATTACAAGCATCTCGTACACTTGTTTCGAAAAAAAATAAATCTTATTAACTGACTGTTTCTAGGTCAAAAATTAAGTACGCCGTTAGGGAAGGCGTCATCTAAAGGTAACTCTTCTTGCTGAATGCAGCCCCAAAAGCAACGGAAAAACTAACGGTGTCAGTTGATGCTCTAACCAAATGGTCAAAATCAGTCAAAGTAGATATGATCTCCTTCCTCAAATTTTCCTTTCTTCGTCTCCTCGCAAACCGGACAATTAAAGCAATACAAATCGGTTTCGATGAACCAAAACCGTTTCGGACATTAAATCGGTCCGAAACACGTTTTTTACTCTGCAAAATCTCGAGCTTTCATGGCGGAAAATCATAGTTCGAGAGTTCCGAAAGAAGAAGAGAGAGAAATAGAAGAACAACAAGGAGAAGAAGAAGAAGAGAAGCCCCTGTCTGAGCTACAGAACTGTTTCTCTTCTAATTTACATGATCGTTCTTCGGTTGAAGTTGAGTTCAGAGACCAAAATTCTCAATCAGAAACCACCCTAACAGTACCTTTGTTGATTCCATCATCAGAGAACGATCATGAACCGGATTGGCCCTCTTTAGAATCCAAGGTAAGTGAACTCTTTCATCGCAAATTCTTATTTTTTTTTTATAAAAAATTTGCATCTCTGTTTTGAATCTTGTCTGCATGAGTTAGTAGACTTGAGCTCTGTATCTATTTTTTTGGAACATTTGTTGAATTGGGTGTATGTTGTTACGGTCGTTTGTCAATTTGAATGAGATAGATAGATAGAAAGAGATAAACTGATTTTTGAGGAAAGATTTTTGTTTTTGATTGGTTTAGTTTCCCCCTTTCATTGCATCGATCGTTTATGTGTTTCATTTTGGGAGAAGTAATCTTTGAAATTCAAGTTTTTACATATATACGATATAATTTTATTGTAGAAAGTCATTTGCAATCAGAGAGTTTTGGTCAGATAGAAAATTCATTAAAAGCTCTTGAATTCTAATATTAGTTTGATTTACACTTGGTTGAGTATTTTAAATGGTTGTGATGTGGGAAGATCCGGGTTTAAATACGTTGGTTTGGTGGGTTTTCCAGGATAAATTTGCAAAAGCTGTTCAATACTTCCATTGGTACTATTTTTTCAAAAAAAAAAAAAAATCATTTTTTTTGGTGTTTGATTTATCTGAAAGCAGTGATTTAAACTGTTTTAGATTGTTGTGGCTAATGGGTAGTTCTGATCACTTGGATAATGGACGATGAGCTTCCTATTACCCGACTGTTCTGATTTGTGGGTTGGCTTGTGTTTCTTCGTTTTTAGAAGTGGCAGTGCAATGCTGTCCACCGTATACTTTAGAGTCGGATTAATTGGTTTTGGCTTTTCATTGAAACTGTAACCCAAGTGGTTTGACTATCTATTTTATTTTTTAACCTTTTGTTTCCTCTTCGTTTTTTTTTCTTAGTTACATTCTTGATTTTGTCGTAATTATCAATTTACACATTCGGCCTCTGGGGTTTTTTGTTCGTTGAAGTATAAGTCTACAATCTTTTCCAAACTGCAAAGCTAGATTATAGAAATATAGAGTTAAATCTAGAGCTTATTTTACATAAGTAATGAGTAATTTTGCATGAAACATAATAGTGTCTATTCTGTTGATCAGTCAATCACTGGTTCCTAATGATTCTGTGGTGGTTCATGATTTTTTGTTTTCATATTTAGGGGCAGTTTGGGATGCTTCGTCAAGAAATATTGGCTAGTGTAAAATCTCAAGCTTCTCAAGATCAGGCAGAGAAGCTGGTTCAGGATAAAAGTGTCTGCACACCAGAAGTCGATCAGCAGAATTTATCTGACCTGGAAACTAAGCCTGTTCATGCTATAGTTAAGACAACGTCCACTGATGGATACAATTGGCGTAAGTATGGTCAGAAGTTGGTGAAGGGTTCTGAGAATTCGCGAAGCTATTATAGATGCACTCATGTAAATTGCTATGCTAAAAAGAAGGTTGAGCATTGTGATCGCTCTGGTTGTGTGATTGAGATTCTTTATAAAGGTCGGCACAATCATGAACCACCTCAGAAGATTAAATGCCCTAAAGCGAGAAGGTTTGTATCATCTGTTGAGCCTGATGGAGGGAGTGGAACCAAAGATCGTCCCAGAAAGCTTAGCGATTCAGATCCAGTTACATGTAAGAAAGAACCTAGACATACCACACTTGAAAAAGAACTATATAGCCGGAGTGAGTGTGATAAGAATGATTGTGGTAGGGTTGCGGGGCATGATGATGAACCGGATGCCAAACGAAGGTAAACAGTTCAGTGAGGTTGGTTTTTTCAAAATTTTGCGTCTTATATGGTGTTTTTTGTTTAGATTTTTTAAATCTACTTTGTTTATATAGGATAAAGGAAAGAAATGTTGCATATTCCACGCCTCCATTTAAAACAGTTAAGGAGCCTAAAATTGTTGTGCAAGCTGCTGGTGATGTAGGAATCTCAGGTGATGGATTCAGGTGGCGAAAGTATGGTCAGAAAATGGTAAAGGGAAGTCCTAACCCCAGGTGCATTCTTCTTTCATGGGTAATTTATGGTTTTCTATTTCAATTATATGCCTAAGATTATTGTTTGTATGTGCTATGTAACCGATATTTTCATATCGTGTGTGGTTACTGGCAAATGCTCAGTATATTCTGATGCCAGTATGCCATACTCAATAGTCCTCTCTCCAAAAAAACATTTTTGTTACTGATGATTTTTTCACATAATAATTTTCTGATGGCAGTAAGCCATTGACCAATAGTCCTCTCCCCCAAAAGCATTTTCATTACTGATGATATTTTCACTTGCATACTCAATAGTAATTTCAGGAAAAGAAAGAAATCCAAAGCTTATCATCTCCACATATAAATATTTCTCATTGCATCTGTATTTAGATGCACAATCAGATTATTGGGTCATAATTGATAAAGCTAAGGTTAAACATAGAACAATAATAAAAAGACAAAAAGCAATGCGCAATATGCAACACCTTTACCACCCCTCTAAAAGACGAAATAATCAACTTATTTTTTTTAGTAGTTAAAGAGAAATGAGGTCGAGAAACCAAATGAACTAACCCCGAATGGGGCCGGACAAACTCCAACCATCTACTATCCTTCCCTCGTCATAAGAGTCCCACCTAAACATGAAGCTCTCGAAAAGAATCCCCTTCAATTCGTAGAATAGCTTACACAAAAAGCACAACAATTCAAAATGATGATGACTTCATTGGCGACAAGCTCCTTTCCTTTGAAGACACGCCTATTTCTTTCCTTCTGAATTCCCCACTATATTGTGAATGGAAGGGTGTTCCGCACAGTTCTTCTGCACTTTCTAAAGGGAAGGGAACTCCAATTTTGAAAAAAGTAGAAAAACCAATAGGGGAGGATCCATTCAATGCACATGAGGGAACAAAGTTGGACAAGATGAGTCTTGCAAAAGGACAGTCAATAGAGATATGCTCTACCGATTCTCCATTGGTTTTCCATAGGAAGGAAAAGTTCACTATCAACTTACTATCTTTTCGTATTCCTTTTCCTTTTGTTTCTTTTCCATCTCTTCTAATACATCTCATCTCTTCTTTATGTAATTGCAGCCAGCACTGTCACTGTGACTCATCCCACCATTCTGGGCCACCTCTTACTATACCAAACTTCCTCAAATTTACTCATCCTTCATTTTTACCATTGGATCTTGTTTGTGGTCGCAGTGGTGGTTTGGGACTGTGATGGTGTGGTTGAGAGCGTGGTGGCGGTGGTTATCATGCCAAATAGTTTAGCACCAAACCAAAACCTTACTAGATTGATTCTCTTCTGAGATCTGATCAAACTTGGGGAAACATTTGTGCGTTGGATTTGTTACTTGTAGATAGGAGCAGAACTCCAAAATCCAGTGTTTTAAGTCAATGATGACCATAAGCCATTCAATACTACTATGAAAACATCTAATGTCAACAATTTAGGATTTATGAGCATAGCTCATTCAAATGATGACCATACCTGACGTTATTTTAGTATATGTCTGTCTTGATCTTTGAGAAAGTTCTTATCATCTCTAACAATGTTTTTTTTCTATGGTTCTCATAGACTTCTGGAGGACATAAACGTTTTACTCTTTAATTGTTTCAAGTTTATGCCATCCATTTTTGGGACCATCCATTTCTCTAGGACGGTCTCCTCGGCCTCCTCTTTGTAATTTTTTTTTTCACTTGTTAAATGAAATCTTAGCCTTAGAAAGGTAATTGTCCAAGTTAACTGCCACATGTTTGGAGAATTGAACCAATCTAAGTGGGTCTAATGAACGGTTGACCCAATAATTCAAGTGGGTTTTGCAGTTGTGGCCCAACAGTAAGGAGTTGGAAGCCAACCTAATGACTCACACACTGGTCTCTTTTCTTCAACTTCACATCTACTGACAATACCATCTCTTCTAGTTTCTTGTCTATCTCAATACCTTCGATTTCTTTCGTAACATGACTTGGGCATCACGAGATACATATTGGCTTCAACAGTTTTGTGAAGGAACGGGACTATAAAGTTGTGACTATGACCCTTTTCAAAGGGCGACCTCATATGATCACTAGAAATCTATTGTAATCGTTTTGCTTCTTTGATTATTTTCTTTCAACCTGAACTTCTAGAAAAATTTCAGGAGCTACTACAAATGCACATCTGCTGGATGCCCTGTCCGTAAACATGTCGAGGGGGCTGCTAATGACACATCAACCATCATAATAACATATGAGGGGAAACACGATCATGACATGCCAGTACCCAAAAAGCGCCATGGACCACCAAGTGCTGCTCTTCTTATCGCTGCGGCTGCTGCCATGAATAGTGCACAATTAAAGAAATCCGAAGCTTTAGCAAACCGAAAACCTTCAAAAGGAGAAGTGACAGGTGACAAGGCATTAGAACTCGGAGGTGAAAAGGTGCTGGAATCCGCTCGAACCCTTCTGAGCATTGGAATTGAACTCAAGCCTTATTAAATTCAGACGGTAGGACCCAAAGCCAAATATTATCCATTTGCCTTTATGCATTAAAATGTTGCAGATCAATCAGTGTAAACTAATTAATCGACAGGTTTGATCAAGTTCTGCGAGTCTTTTTAGGTGTGTCTTCTTTTGATTTGGTTCTACTTACTAAGTAATGTATATATGGGTCTTGTACATTCTATAGCTTGTTTGAATCGGGCCAATGGCAACATAGGATTTGTGGGGGCTTCCAACCCGGTATCTTTCATTTTGGAAGAAACATGTCTAAATAATAAAAGTAGCACTAGTTAGTTTTAACTTTAAAAAAAAAAATTATGCTTCAGAGTTGCAATCCTGGACCTCTTAGAGCCAAATCAGTTGTAATGTTTCTGAATCTATTTCCAGATGATGCATGTGATGGTGAACCAAATATACCTTTTGATTCCTATAGACTAGCTGGCTTATCAACCTTGGAGTAGCTATAGATTTGATTATTTAAACCAAAGTTATTATGTCAGTAGCTTTTGGGTACACATAATGAAACTGGCGTGCTCTGCCTCTACTTGCATTTCTTAATTGGCACCCCAACTTTTACTTAATTAAAAATTAAGAAATTAAGAGATTCTTAATTGGCACCCCAACTTTTACTTAATTAAAAATTAAGAAATTAAGAGAACGGTTGTGTATAAGTAAAAATCCTAGTGCCAATAGTAACTCCCTACTTGTTTATGGGGCGCAGATTACTGAACTTTTGAGGCATTATAGGTTTTAAAAAATGGGTGTGATAAGTAATTAGAGAACATTTGATTATATTTTGTTAGGACTTCAAACCCGAAGGTGAAACCCTCCAAAAATAGGCGTATGCCGCTGAGTGCGGCGAACACACGGTATTCTTTAGTAAAAGGCGAAAGAATAGTTCGCTCTGTGCTCACCGCGCGGCTGCGTGATTTGAAACGCATTACTAACGGCTTTATATAGTAATTTGGAAAAGAGAGTTCTTTGCTTCTGAACGATGTGGGACTAACTTGCTTTACTTCCAAGTGCGAGACTGACTACCACTAAACAAGTAAACAACCACCACCCATGTTTTTCTTACCTTCACTTCACTTACTACTTGGAGTAGAGTACCACCACGCACTAACTAGTAATCAAGTTGCTGACGGAAGTTCTTATTGGTGGGCCACCTCTTGTTTAGTGCTTCATCTCGAATCAACATCTTTCGATTCTCTAAGAATGCAAATCCATCAGAGCTGTACTAGTGGTAGGGTTGGGATTCTTCATTTTTTTTTCCTTTACGCTAATAATTTTTTTATTCGAAAATTTTCATTTGTGTTTGTGCTCAGCTGACATGGCAAGGGTACATTATTGTTGATCGTTTTCCTTGTGTATCCCGAAAAAAAGATCTAGGGTTCTATGCCCTTATCACATCGGCCGTGTATACACCAAGTGAAAATTTTCAAGTCAGAAAATCACAACTCTTTTCTTTATCATTTCATCCAATATAAAAATTAAGTACAAATGGCCTTAGATACATAACTTAGGTGGTTTGACACATTGCAAAACAACTTTGAGCTTGTGGATTGAAGTCCAGCTTACCCATCCTAAAATATTTAAAAAGAAAAAAATAACGCTCGTGTTTGTTTTTTTGGGGCTCTATACATAAACATATTTTGAAGAACAAATTAGAGTTAGGCATACCCAAAGAGCAAGAGAAAACGAAAATTAAAAATCCAAAATATAAACGCTTAATGGTATCTCATCCATAGACCATAGTACTCCTAAGAACCACACATTATAGATGCTACAAAAGTTAAAACATTATTGGACAGGGTATGGATAAGGCTTTGGGTGGTTGGGTATACATGTTAAACCTAGGAGTCGGTTGAGGTGGCCATGATTTTCACCAAAATTATTTAGTCACACTATTGAATTGAAGTGGTAATGGAGGAATAACAAGAGTCACTTAAGAGAGGAAAATAATTCAAGGAAATGATTAAGACTGCCTTGTGAAAGATCTTCAATTGAGTTATGACTATGAAAGCATTGCCCCTTCTTAATGTGTTCGGACTTGGTGACAGGGTATGAAGGTCAACTTAGTTGCCATATAGTGGTAAGCCAAAGTCTTGATAAGCTCCTTAGGAAGGGTAAGTCAAGTGTTCGAAACCCCATGAAGTTAAGAATTCCTTGGGGCCACCCTCCAGGTCTAGCTGCAGGTAGGACTTTCCAAGGGGGCTGTGCGTGTGACCGTGGGATTAGTCTCAGAACCAAAAAAAAAAAAAAAAAGTTTTTGCCAGTATCCAAGTGGGATCATATATTGCAATTATATATGGTAGCTCTCTTCCCCAATTGCTACACTTTTGCCCTAATTGTATTCAAAGCATCTTTTAAAGTGTTTTACATTGTTACAACCCCCCAACAGGATGTCATCTACTCAAAGCAGCATGTATCATCTTCGATTACCAATCAGAGTCTTACGAAGAGTGAATTAACTTAGATCGAGTGATAATAGTCATTTTACTTGGAAGAGCACTGGGAGAGTCCATGGCTCTAATATAGCAGCACAACTCTCATGATGCACCATGGACCCATAGCCCATTTCTCAAATTTGGTTTTAGCCCTCATTGTCTAGGGCCGTGGTTCTCAGTAGTAGTTTCATGTACTCTACATATCAGTTATTTTGTTCTCTAGGGTTGGGCCCTATCCTCTCATGGAAACAGAAAAGCCCTAGGCAACCAAAACAAAAAACAGGTTTTAAAAATGAAATATGGTTTAGTTAAACCTTTTTCACTGTACAAAGAAGTGTACATTCATCTCAAAGGCTCTTCCCTGGCTCCTCCCCCTCTTTCTGGAACAATTCCCAAGTCACCAGTAACCAAATTCTCTTTTATATTCTACAAACAAAGATGCATTAGAATTCATAATTTTTGTGCACAACCACCCCTCCACCATCACCACCACTGTCTGAAAGAGTAGCCAAACACCTGTTAGTGCGGAACATAGATGGATGAAACTCAAGCTCCACCACCGCACCCCGTCCTCCAACTGAAACCACTTTCCTAGATCACTCAGAGGTGATATTCCAGTCATCCATGGCTCTAGGCAATCCCAAGTCCATTATCATGTCGTCTGTATTCTTCTCTTTAGCCTTGGCCTTGCCACTGTCGTCTTCTCCCCCTGTTGCTGTGGACAAACACTCTTGGAATCTGAAGCAATTGACAAGGTGATCGTTTGTTATTCCAGCTACCTGCATGAATGAATAGATGACAGTTGGACCCACACTTCGGAACCCCCTTCTAACCAGGTCTTTGCTTATCACGTCTGCTTTTGGAGTCTTCACGGGAACCTGACGAGGATACCGAAATTTGCTGACAATTGGCTTGTGGTTCACAAAGCTCCAGATATATTTATCGAATGACCCATACTCGTCTATGATCTGCATAAACAATCTCCTATAAAGTTAGTTTCAGTAACCATACAATATCAGTGGAATTATGCCACCATCAGCCTGTCGTAGTCAAACTTATCCTTTTTATATAATAAACAATGTACAATGCATAAAAGATAAATAATGCCACATAATGCAGTTAAGAATTATTTATTATAAGGATAGCAATTGAAAGAAATCTAATCAAGATTGACCTTTGATATTTGCCGTGCATTCTCAATGATGGCACGCAGCTTTAGCTCCGACAGTAGGGAGCTTGCAGTGCTTTCTGGTGCCATGATCTTCTTCTCGTTCAATTTTGAGACAACAACTGGGTCAAAATCTGCAAATACTTCCCTGTGTACAAACATGAGGCACGAAAGTGAATATGAAGAGAAGGGAAGCAGAAGCAAAGCCCACAACACGGTGAACCCCTCTAGATCTTTTAAGGAAGGTCACTATTTGCCTACTTATCCAAGGAAAGTACTCTACTTATCAGATAGTTGTGATAATGAGGTTGCTCATCACCGAGAGTAGGATCAGTACCTAAATAAGTGTCTTTTGCTGAGAATGATGGGCCATGACAGTTCTGCCAAAGCACCCGATAGGACGAGCAATTCAAACAGTTTCCTGCATGTTGTCAAGAGTATCAGACAACCTAAACCCAGTTACATTCAAGTTCTATCTTCAAATTCGGAAGCCCTTTGGAGGGAAAAAAATTGCAAGGTCGATTATGATCTCATACTTATCATCATGCACCGGAACTCCCCATTCTTCGTCATGGAAAGCAGCATAACATGGTTCTGTCCAGAACAAATGAAAAGCAATTAGCAGATAAAACTTAAGATTTTTTTTTTGTTAAGAGGATATAGCAGCAAGTGAACATGGTTATTTGGTAAAGCTGTGGTTTTTACTTTTAATTAATAAGAATTGGTAGTAAAGTGATCAAAACTATATAAATTTTTTTTGGACAAGACCTGTTTTGTTAGAGGATATAACGCCAGCGATGACCACTGTAGCCTCCCAATTAACCATTGTAGCCTTTAATTATCAGATGACTGATAATTAGCTTCTTCATCAGAAGCTGGAAAGTGGATATCATCATCTTACATGAAACTAAGGCCCAATAAGGAAGCTTATAATTTTTTTCTTCAAAAAGAAATTTCTACCTTTATGGACTTTTTCCATTAGTAGACTGTTTCGGGATTTTCAAAATAGTCAAAGGAAACATTTTGTAGGAATAGTTGTCCAAAGTTTTTTTTTTTTTTTTTTACTCCTGAATCTCAGCAGAAGGCCTCAATTGGAGGTCTTTAGTAGTGAGATATTGAAGGAAGTGCAGGGAATTATAGATTTTGGCTGGGTGGCATTGCCTGCTATAGGGCATTCAAAGTGTATTTTTGCTGTATAGGAGTAAGGTAGGTTGAAGTGGATGATCAACTTATTGGTGCCTTCATAATTCCATACTTTGCACTTTAAAATATGACCATCTCAGTTGGTCTTCACAGAGGCCTATGGTCCAACAGATAGAGTTATAATGGACCAATTAACGTCATCATATTCTCTTTTGAAAAATGGAGAGGAAAGTAGAATTTCTAGAAGCATGAGGGGCTTTTTGAACTAGTGATTGGAGTGAGCTGGTAGGTTTACTGCTGTTGGGCACCCAATTCACATACTCTAGCCAAGAGAACCCTACAATGTGCATGTCAGACAAATTCTCATTTCCAATTCATGGGAGACTCACTTTTTCTACAAAAGCCATGTGGCGCCCCCACCCTTGTCCAGGTAACAATATTGCCTACTTTGGGTCTTCCCTCACGGCTTTAAAACATATTGTTGCAAGGTAAGGGAGTTGCAGTACCTACAGCCCAGAATCTCAAATGTTCCCTGGTCAATGTGGGACTAACTTCATCCCCCTCCCTTACTATTCCACCCCGCAACCATGCACCCAATCAACCATGGGTCCCGCCAGTAGCATACTGGCAAGGGTGTGATGAGCGATGCTTTAGATTCATGAATTGATGATTAAAATAAAGATGAATTGATGATTAAAATAAAGATGTTTAAAATAAGCAACCTAAACCCATTTCATTTTCCAATTCTAAAATCATATTTCTATAAATTGAAAGATGTATGTATAATAACAAGAACAGAGTTATTTCTTGATTTGAGTTCATCCTTCTGAAAGATCCATGGTAATCTTCTCATGGAGTTCTAATTGTTATCCAAATATTACGAGGACACAACATTATGCAGATTTAAACCACCAAAGAGAAAACGATAGATAGAAATAAGTTAGCTATAACTAACAACTCTGAAGTCAGAAAGACAAGAACCTACCAGTATTTGGAGTCACCCAAGAACACCTCCTTTTGTCCTGTAAATTATGACGTGGAGATTCCGATTCACCATCAACAAAAAAATTTACTGTCTTCGGAACCCCTTGCTTCCTCCTCCTCGAGATACTACTTGATCGAGTTATCCTTCCAGTAGAAGCTCGACTGTGCAACGAATCAGACGAAGCATCCGAGGAACAAGACGCATCGAGAGACAAATTACAGTGTAATAGCAATTCCTGCCTCCGTAAAACAGAACGAACACTCAATGAGTGTATCTGAGGCGATGAAGAATCAACAAGAATAGATGAATCCGCCTTCCTCTCCTCAGCCACAACTTCTGGAGTTTTCTCCATCTTTCTCAAAGGCTTCGAATTAGGTTTCTGCTTGTTTCCAGTAGGACCAAGAACTGGTCGCACTTCTGAATCTGCAACGTTCATGGACCTGACTCTAGGAGCTCCAGACATGGAGAGAACACTACGATTTCTTCTTCAAAATCTTAACTTTTCACTCCGAAACCTCCATGATTTTTCAAATTTCGAAACAGAGCCAGATTTGATTCAACCGCAAACGAAAATCCTCCAAAACCTAGAAAACTCATTGACACCAGAAATGTGACAAAACCTAGGGTTGATTCAAACACTAAGAGGCTCGATTATCCATGAATCCATCCAATCCACTTCAAAATACCTCGAAATCCAGAGATTCCATACTGCATTGTTAAAAACGAAGCTCTCTGTACCTCAAAAACATCCATCTTAACTGTCTGTTCAGTCCTCAACATGAAAAAGCTGACATTTCTCTGCAACTAAAATTACCCTAAAAAAATCATAAAAAGAGCTAAAATCTCCGAATTACACATTCATTAAAACCTTCCCACCTAACCTAATCACGAAGAACAAGTTTAAGCCAATAGATCCAGAAGAAAAGATTTACAGATAGATGATCTAGGGGTTTCTCGATCGAGAGAGGGAAAGATGTAGAAAGCGAGGACCGACTCACACTGGAGAACTATATATGGGTTACCGGAAGATATCGGTTGAATGAGGTAAACGACCGGCTATATCCAATCAGACACCAGGTGCTCTCCTCTTGTGACAAACTACTTTACCGAGTCTGACTTTGAAGCGACCTGCCCTCTTCAAATTTTGAAACAACACTCCTATTTACAAGACACGTGTCATTTTGATATTACGCCCCTACATTTACCTCTTTAAAATACCACGTGTAATTATAGGAGAGCGTTTCTTCGAAAGTTTGAAGGGATATGGACGCTTCAAAGTTTTTTTCCAACTTTACCCGTGTCTCGAGAGGAAATGATTCGGATGAGTGTTCAAAACTTCAAATTCTTTGATCTTATTACGTGTCTGATTTTTATTGGTTAATAAAGAATTCTTTTTGAAAGTAAATTCTGTAAGTTTCAGCTCTCTCTCTCTCTTCTTACCATCATTCGTTTTTTAAGAACCGGATTTTGGACTCGGCCGATTCAATGTGACTCGGCTGTTTTAACTAAGAAAATGTTTGGTTTTTCAATTATAAATAAAAATCGGAGTAATTGATGCTAAATATCATAATATCTCATTTAACTTCTCTTAAAAAAAAAAAAAATTATATAGAAAATTTTCCAAACCAATAAAAAACTAGTGGAGTTTTCTTTTATAAAAAATAAAAAATTGTTCACAAAAACAATGTAATCTATTGTTTTTGGAGGCTTAAATTTTAAAAATTAATTTTTATAATTGGATATCCAAAATCAGAATTTAACAATTGAAATGCGTATCTTTTTCGTTAAAAAACCCACACAAGTGTTATTAAAAATCTTTCCTGGGATTGATCAAAAACTCATATTGGGATTAATCTTAGATGATAAATTTAAAATTACACTTCGTAATGACATCATTATCATTACAAAGCGTAATTCCAAAACTTTTGGATTACTAAACGAATTATGCTCTTCCATTCTATCTTCTACTATATGACAAGTGTTTTTATATTATTTCTCATTTTGTCAAATATCGATCTTTAAAGTATTTCTATTCTTCTTTTGAAACCTTCAATTCCCATGATGGACCTACTCTTCTACTTCATAAAATGCCCTTTTTATCCATCGATTGAATTCAGATAGTGAAATATGGGAAGAAAGAGAAAAATTAAAATGGGTTTATTGTTGTTTTGTTGACCTAACTTTTGGTGGGTACTTGCATTGAAATTTATATTTATAATAAAAAAAATGAATAATAATATAATAGAAGTAGGTAGCATCCTAATTAAGAAAAGCATATTTTAAATTTCATAATAATAATGGTTTTTATCTAAAACGAGGACTAGTTATGTGGGGGACCTATATTCTGTCTGTAGAAGAATCTTAGCTGCATCCTTGAAAAATGGAAATCTCTCATGAATTGGTTAAATTAGATAGATTCTCTATCGAGAGAGAGAGTTGAATTCGAAGGCTTCTTAAGATATTAGAACTTAATGTGTTTGTTGAAGATGGTCCATGGTACTCCATCCAATCAAACAAATACTCAAAATTAGATTACCCCATTCTCCAAAAAGTCTCATCCTCGCACTCTTCAACCTCTTCATTAAATATATTTCAATCTATGTAACCTCGCTTTCATTCTCTTACCAAAAATCCCTAAGGTGTGTTTGATTACATATGAAAAATAAGAGGAAAAATCATTTTTCATTGAAATCACATTTTTCATGTGGTTAATTGATTTTTACCATGAAAATTGATTTTCTACCCTATTCCAAAAATCCAACAAAAGAATGGATTTCATTTTTTTTTTATTTTAAATATCCCCATGAAAAATGATTCTCTCTCTCTCTCCCCCTGTCGGTGTCACCACTCCTCCCCTTCCCTCTCACTTTTTCTTCTTATTCTTTCTCCCCACCTCATCCTCCTCCTTCGCCCTCCCCTCTTCACTCTCACCTTTTCTTTCCCCTCTGAATTATTTTTTTCTCTTTGTATTTTCTAAATACAATCAAACAAAGGAATTTGACTTTTCCATCCTGTTCGCTTTCCACTTCAATTTTTATATGAATTTCAAGATCCATGAAAACAAGACTTTTCATACAATCAAACAGACCATTAGATTTTTCTTCCCAAATATCCATGGCTTCAACTTCCCTGAAAATCATGTAAAATTTTAAGGTAGTTTAGACATGCCCCTCCACAGTCAATATAAGAGATACCCTCCCATGTTTTCAAACTGATGACATACCCCCCTTACCTTGTATTTCTAGGAGACTTGACACAAATAACTTAAATGCCCTCATCTTCAACCTTTAACTCATTTTATCCCCCAAACAATCATCATCAATCTTGGGTAGAATTTTTTGCCCTTTCTACAAGCTTAAGATCCTATCTTCTCTAGCCTTCAAATCTCAAGAATAAATAGAAATAGAAAAGTTAATATTTTTGGTAGGAAAAATCAATAATTTCTTCAAGTCATTGAAAAGACAAGATAGAGTAAGTTAAAAATAGGTTATTGGAATATGAGGTTAGATAAGTTAATAATAACTTACACTAGAGGTTAACAGTTTGAAAATTGACAAATTTTATAGGAGAAAAATTAAAGGGCTTTTACTTGAGGTTGCAGATAAGGGCATTTAGTTCATTTTACATGTCTGTCTTTCTGGTACAACCTAAGTCTAGAGGGCATGTCAACAGTTTGAAAACATAAGGCATTTCTAATATTGACCAAAAGAATTTTGCTTAATTAGTAAAGTCTGGGTGATCATACCAGGCCGCCTTCAGGAAAGTTAGGCTAAGAGGTGGTCATTCTAGAAGTAAGAACGAGGACTGAAGTCCTTTTTTTTTTTTTCGAGATCGTGTCCATGGGAATGGCAATTTCAATAAACATCATAAACTATCAGCAAATCATAAAAAATAACTACGTGTCATTGGTGAATATATGGTATCATAATAAATCAATAAAAACCAGTTAGCAGAGAGGATTATAAGCTAAAATTGATGTCTTAACACCATAGTACATGTTGCTTCAACCTGGAATACAAGAAAGAAAATATTCATCACTTCCTTCTCCATGTGATGGCACAAATCATCATACAATGACTCGGAAATGGCATCTGCATGAATAATCAAGTTTTGGGAGATCAAAGCGTGCAAAATTGAGAATGGGTTCATAATTATAATAGACAAATACAGGTTATATTTGAAATGGAGGAAGAATTGAGATGAGGAAATTCAAGCATACCCCAGTAGGCCCCGACCATGCCATGGTCTAGGTGTAACAGTTAAGTTGATTAATGCACCCTGCCTTAGAACCACTAAAGGTATTGCCCGGCCTTGATTTGACTGGGCTTCAGAAGCAAGGCGTGGTAGCAAACTATCACCAGATTCTACATTACCAAATTTCACTATCTGGTCTCCAAGTTGTAACCCGTCTTCTGCTGCTGGAGATGAATCGGCTATCTCGTCCACCATAGCAAAGGGTACACCAACAATCGTGTCCAAATCCATGGCACCGGAAGTATTGAGAAGAATATTGTGTGAAGATGAAGGTGTAACAGCATTAGCAACATGCGAGACTTGATTATTTGATCCCTCACCGAAGGCTTGTCAAGGAAAAAATGCAGCCATTTAGTTAACCTTTTTTTCTAACTATAAAAAGATAGCATTAAAAGATATATTTAAAAAAAAAAGGTACAAGCAACAAGGGAAGACTTTGTACTAGTTAGTTGCATCATTAATTCAGATAAACAATGATGAAATAATCAATTTTTTTAACATACCACAATATCATTGTGCATCTCTGGCAAAACAAAATATTAGGAAAATAACATTTCAGATTCATCGAGTGATTGCAAGAACTGTCATAGAGAGATAGAAAAGCCAAGAATTAGTCATAAATTGTGATCTTGAGCAGAAAGTCACGTAGCTGAAGTGGAGGTCCTGAAGGCAATTGCAAATATAGAGGGGAATATCCTTGTACCATTGGATTCTTCTTAGCATTCTTTAAAAAATGATTAAAGAAGTGACCTTATAGCAGTGATCGAGGCATTTAGCATTTTTTTAAAATGATGGGAGGTTGTTAGAAGTGACCTTATCAAAAGGAAGCATCTCTAGATTATCCATCCAATAGCACCTTCATAACTAAGATTCCTTAGGAAAAGTGTCCATGCGATGAGTGATTTCAGGCACTATTAGCTGGGTAACAATTGCAAAGGTTCCTGCTACTAGGCTTCAGGAAGTAATTCCATCTCAATTGGCATTGGTGAAGGGAAGATGGATTCTTCATGGGATTCTCAGTGCACACTAATTCACTTATTCTAGTGTTAGATTGAGGATTGATCATGGGCAAGTTAGATTTTGAGAAAGAGAATGATAAAGTTAATCTAAACTTCCTTAGTAGATTTTTGCGTGTAATCGGGAATCTATTAACCACTTTTTTCTCCACTGTAATATGATAAAAGAGGTCTGAAACACTTTGTATTTGGCATACATTGTATCATGCCCGGTCATGTTATAAATCTCTGCCTTTTAATTGGTTGAGGTCTTTGTTCTTTTCTCCCTTTCACAGTTTGTTGGGGCATCCAAAGAGACAAAGGAACATCCATAATTTTGAAGGGATAAGGTTGATATTGAGAAGATTATTTTGAGGATTTTAAAGTAATGTTCCGTAGATGGTCCTCAGTTGTAAGAGATTGTAATTTTATGAGGATTATTGTAGGGATTCAAGTCATGGTCCCATCTAGAATCTTTTATCTTGAATCGTAAGGCTTTTTGAGGAACTGCTTATCCAATTAGGTTTTATTTGCAGTAAATCTTCTCTCTCTTCAGTACATTCTTAGTTTGCTTATGTTCATGCGAGCCACCATAAAAGGACCCAAAAAAATTCAAACCATAGTAATGTATGCACATGTGACCTATTGGTTTGCTCCTGGTTCAGTTCAGATGACAAAATACTCTAGTTACTGAAATACGTAGAACCAAAACTAGGATAATTGGTTCTGGTTCCAATCACCAATTAGCACCTGATTTCATAGCCCTAATCAAGGAAAACTCCGTCAGAGCAAGTTCATCTAATAAACCTTGGATTAGAGAATAACGAAACAGTTATCCTTGAATATTATTATTTGTCTACAAAGCTTAGGGAAGATAAGATAATGCAGAAGAAGCTAAACAAAAGTAATTACCATCACCTATAACCCAGTATTAATCTGTTCAGCTTTTCAAAAGTCATAATTTGATCAAAAGAAAGTTATATGACCATGATTATTTACAAGCAATTAAATAATTGAACTGTTAATTATCAATTAACAACACAATTATTTTGAAAAAACAAAAAACAGTACAACACTATTTTTCTATAGGAACAGATTTTTATTGATAGAAAGGGCTGATATGGCTCAATAAGAACAACAATATTTACCATAAGAAAGATACCAAACATATATATTTGGTCTACATTTCATTTCCTTCAGGAACTGTTTACCATATATGCCTACCTGAACTTTTGGGGGTTGAAGATACATTATGAGCAAGCCTAGCCGAATGCAACACTTGTAAATTTTCATTTATTTTCTCTGTGATATCCTTGTAATCATTGCGCAGTTCTGTAATTACAGAAGATATAAATAAACAAAGTTGTCAATATAAAGGTTAGCCGTGAACAAATTACAATTTCCAAGAATAGTGCATAGACGACACTAGGGAAAAAGGATTATACGAGGAATAAATGGATGAACATCATTCAAATCTCAGAGAAATATGCAAATCACTAAAATGTTTCTTAATTTATTGATAGTTGTGAAGGTGCTAACTAGCTAAGTTGGTGAAGAATTTGAGTATTGAACCAGGCTTCACCTGCTAGGTACTAACCTGCTTGCACATAAAAGGGATATTCTCACTATGGGAGCCATATCCCAAAGGGGTGCAATATCAACATATTGGATTAACTAGCTGTCTCCATATCCATGACTTGGATTTCAGGAAATGATGAACTCTTACCTATGTTTCCTGTCTCCATGTCCGTATAATCCCGGTTGATGGAATCATAACCATAAAATTTCCACGATTTACATCTGAGACAATAGTTGTTTAAGCAGTAAAGAAGAAGAGAAACACAAAAGTACATGGGAATAGTGTCCTATGGGTGTAGTATGTGAAAAGGGATAATGAAAGTTGGGTCGGTGTTTAAGAAGTAGGTGAAGTTCAAAGTGGATAAGGGTGACAGGATCAAATTTTGGGAGGATTGGTGGTGTGGTGACTCTTCTCTCCGTTCTCATTCTCCTTGTCTCTACAACCTTTCTTTGAAAAAAAGGATTGTCATGTGCTGCATTCTTGAACTTTGAGGATATCGAACCCGTGTGGGGCCTTGGTTTCAAGAGGAGCTTCAATAATTGGGAGATTCTAGACCTTACGTTTCAGCTTGATCAACCTCATTGGGTAGTCACGAAAGAAGATGGAAGGGAGTGGACTCGTACTACGGGCTCCAACTTCAATGTTAGCTACTTCGCCTCGGGCATGTCCTTAACTATCACTCCTTCAAATTTTCCTTTTAAATTCATAAGGGGTTCGAAGCCCCCCTCAAAAGTCCGTTTTTTTCATTTGGCAAGCTACACTTAATAAAACTCCCTACTATTGATCACCTAATTAAGTGGGGATTCATAACTCCAAATTTTTGTCATCTTTGTAATTTGAATGGGGAGTCAGTATATATATATATATATATATTGATAGATACATATTTTTATTCATTGTCACTAAGCTCACTCTATTTGGTCTCATTTCTTTAGTCTTTCTAAAATCTTTTAGGTGAATCCTATATCGATGTTCTCCTTATTGCAAAATTGGAATTCGTCCTTGTTTTCGGAGAGAAAGAAAATCATTTGGAGGTTTCTTCCTTCGCTATTACTTGGGGAATTTGGTTGGAAAGGAATAGGAAGATATTCAAAGGTGTTCTGGCTTCCTTTCGCTATGTTATTTTGAACATTTTGGGGTTGTGTTACATTTGGAGTAAGTTGTGCCCTGAATTTAAAGGGGTGTTCTTTGAGGATTTTGTACTTAGATGGATTATGTATGTAATTGTTAGGTGCTTTGCTTCGTTGGTCATCTCGACATACAATTGTATTGTCCTTCTTTTATCAATAAAATTTATAATTATCAAAAAAAAAAAAAGTACACAATAAGAGATTAACCTTTAGGAAGCCCACATTGCACCCAAACACGTAGAAACATGGAATATAAATTAAATTTTGGAAGTTTCCAGTGCCATGATTTATACAAGTTTTTTTTTTTTAATTCTTATTTCATAGACTATCCAAAGCGAGGTACCACCATAGAGAAACTATGTAGAAAATATGGAAATTCAGAGATCCAAATTATAAACAATTCTAGGTTTTATACTTCTAGGATGTAGATTCGTGTTTGATCACAACTGATGGAATCAAAATAATATTAGTTAGCTCCAAGGACCTAATAACTAAGAAATCAAGAGAGAAAGTAATAAAATCCCAAGCATAAACTAAACATGGACTGTGGGTAAAACATATATCTTGAAGGTTGCTCGCATGGGCTAGCCCAAAATCCACTTTATAAATTGGATTCTTGAACCTAAAAGTCCCAATTGAGAATAACCCAACTATGTTTGGACCTCAAATAGCTCTGAACAATACTGGGTATGCACCTGCCCAGTAACCCTTTTTGCCCTTCTTTCTTTCATGGCTTCCAAAGTAGATGTGGCTATTGCTCCAATATCAAGGCTTTCCCATCACCTGGCAATTGTTTGTTCATTCTTACTTTATAATTGATTAATGTTTCTTGGATATGCAAAGCTCATTTTTTTTAGAGTCCTTATAAACTGACACACACACAACCAAAAAAAAAACCTCAAACACACTCAACTGAGGTGGCATGAGCATAGAACCATAGATTTCCTCGAGAGACACAAGGAAAAAAAATGGCTCTGTGCACATTCCACCTCAGTTGAGTGTATTTGAGTATCTTTTATTTAGTCAGTTTGTCATTATTCAATTTTTTACTAGTCATACTTTAGTGTAGATGATTGGTGGTCCCAGTTTGGAACTCAGACTCTAGAGTTGATGAAGATTGCAATCCAAGTTCTACGCCTCAAATGCCGTGCTTCTAGTTTGAGTAATGTTGGAGTCTTAATTAGTTTTGAGCAAATAACTTTATATTGTTACTATTTAAATAGAGATTTTGAAATTGAAAACAAACTTTATCTAACAGTTTGTAAAATTGCATTACATACTAGGTGCATACAAAGAGGAGAAACAGTAAAACAAAATATAAATGCTCTTGACTTTGTAATGAATAATATGAAATTAGGGGAGAGAACTATAAGAAGGAAAGCAAAGGCAACTTCAATCCAAATTGACTCATATAATGAGTTGGTAACTAAGAAATACACAAAGAAGAGCTTGTCTTCTTCTAACAAAGAAAAGCATTGTATGCATTAGTGTTTGGAGCAAAGATCTAATCCATGGTTGGAGGACAATAGTATGATTCTCGATGTTATGGCATAAAGATGACCAGGGTCCAAATCGGGGAATGTAAATGGTTACTGAAGTTGGTACTTCTACTACTAGTGCAAGGAAGCTTGGGATAAGAGTAAGAGTGAGGTACTAGAATCCCAAAGTTGAATTATCAAACAATTGATTCTATTTTCTAACAAATAATATTGATAGTTCACTTCACGATTAGACAAAGGTAAAAATATGCAAGAACATTTGGGAGCAGATGATGTCAACTAGGATCTAATTGACCGCTACAGTACTTTAATATCAATGATTACTCCTTAGATTTAATAAGACTTAAGAGTGATTGACAGAATACATTTTGTGTTTCTCAGTTTCCTATTTAGTTATGTAGGACTAGAAGTTGGCATGTGCAAATACATACGTATCAAAAAGGCTTATTTGTAAATAAAAATATAGATTAAAGGATTTATAAAGATTACATGGTAAAAATGATACTTATGTAATTTTGAAAACTAAGCAACCACAATTTTTATTGGATTTTTACCAAAATGACCTTGATTATATTAAATTTAAAAATAAAAGTGGGGGCATTTATAGCCACTCAAATTTTGGTGTCGAACCACTTCTCCTCCGCCTTCTCTCATTATAATAGTAAAGATGTAATGATTTATATGGGAAATTGAAACCTTATAAATTGAACGTCATAGATTATGGGTATGGAACTATGGGCGAGCGGCGTGCACATGTGAATTTAACTTAATGGTTTGAGTGTAGGAGCTTGAAACATCAAAAATTAAATTTTCATAATAAAAAAAATTATATATTTTCTTAATCTCATATTTTTCTCTCTTTTTTCCTTTTTTACAAATTTATCCTATTTATGTTTTGATTGACAATGGCGAGCCTCAAAGGAACAGAATTCATTCAAAGTTATAGAAATATAATGAACGAATTACCAGAGAGACGATATCGATCAGCTCTGACTCCCGAAACGTCAATATCTGACCTAGGAAATCCCTAAATAAATAAACAAAAAAAAGCATAATATAGCAAATAATTACAACAACAACCAAAACAATTAAGATCAAGAAAATATCTTTAAAGGAAAGAAGACTTAATAATGATTTGAAGAGATAAGCTCACCTCTGAATCAACTAAGTTTCCTGAAATTCCAGGGCCGCCAGGTTGACAGAGACGAGCGATGATGGCGTTCATCTCGCCTTCCATGGCGTCCCTTTTGTCCATCATAGATGTAGTTTCTGCTTTCAGATTTGTCGCCACCATTGTTGTAGGGTTCTGAGCGAGCTTTTTTCCTTTCTGTGAAGAAAAACAAACGAGAAAATTGGGGAGAGGCGTGATTGGCAAGATACAACCAAGTGCTGGGGTGACAAAAACTCGTGGTGTCGTGCACATTACCGTATATTATTTCCTCGAGATACGAATAAAATTATATACGGTTATGGGTGCGCCACCAAACCATTTTTGTCACCTCGGTGTCATTCCAGCATTTTCCATATGTAATTTGTAGGGTTTTGTATGAATCCTCTGGGTTGGAACATATTTGTAGAATCCTCCCTGCTTTTATATGTATTCCATATAAGGGAAATTACTAAAATAGGTACGATTTTGCCCAACTAATTGAATTCGGTATGTTTTTTAAATGGGTATTGTTAACGTGTGCCCGTTGTGGTGCATTAAAATGACTATATACCTAAGGATTCGTGATCGCGATACAATGGACCACAATTAATTTATCCGCATATGTTTTTTCTTTTTTTTTTATAAGTCCGTATATGTTTTCTTACCACTAAAGATATCTATATTCGACTATTTATCCAATTTTTTAAAGGGCATTTGTGTCTGACTTGTACCCAAATTTCAAGTGGACTTCCAAGTTGGATGTATATATATATAGGGGGCGGTTCAAGGGCCATATGAGAAAACATATGAGAAAACATATGAAAAAACTTTCGTTTTTCAAAATAAGAGTTAGAAGTTTTGGATTGAGCTGATTTTTTGCAAGGATGGTCACTATGATGAAAAGATCACCCTCACAAAAAATCAGCTCAATCAGAAACTTCTAAATCCATCAAAAGTGATTTATAAATTAGTGATAAAAATTGATAAAAAATCGACGGTCCACATTCTAAATCACTTTTAATGGGGTTAGAAGTTTCAGATTGGGCTGATTTTTTTTTTTTTTTTTTTTTGATGATCTTCCCATCATAGAGATCATCCTCACAAAAAATCAGCTCAATCCAAAATTTCTAACCCATATTTTAAAATTTTATTAAAAACGAAAGTTTTTACATATGTTTTCTCATATGGCCCTTGAACCTAACCCATATATATATATATGGGGGCGGTTCAAGGGCCATATGAGAAAACATATGAAAAAACTTTCATTTTTCAAAATAAGAGTTAGAGGTTTTGGATTGAGCTGATTTTTTGCAAAGATGGTCACTATGATGAAAAGATCATCCTCACAAAAAATCAGCTCAATCAGAAACTTCTAAATCCATCAAAAGTGATTTACAAATTAGTGATAAAAATTGGTAAAAAATCGACGGTTCACATTCTAAATCACTTTTAATGGGGTTAGAAGTTTCAGATTGGGTTGAATTTTTTTTTTTTTTTTTTGATGATCTTCCCATCATAGAGATCATCCTCACAAAAAATCAGCTCAATACAAAATTTCTAACCCATATTTTAAAATTTTATTAAAAACGAAAGTTTTTACATATGTTTTCTCATATGGCCCTTGAACCTGACCCTATATATATATATAGAGAGAGAGAGAGCAGTTCAGAAGCCCTAAAGTTTGCCAAACATTGTGCTAAACATTTTTTAAAACATGGGTTAGAAGTTTTGGAATGAGCAGATTTTTTGTGAGGATGATCTCTATGATGAGGAGATTATCCTCACCAAAAATCTGCCTATTCCAAAACTTCTAACCCCATCAAAAGTGATTTACAATTTTTGGATGGTCCATGATTCTTCAATTTGTAAACTAGGGTTAGAAATTTCAAAATGAACTAATTTTTGGAGAGGATGATCTCTTCACCGTAGAGATCATCCTCACAAAAAATCAGTTCATTCCAAAGCTTCTAACCCATGTTTTGAAAAATGTTTGGCAAACTTTAGGGCCATTGAACCACTCCCACCTATATATATATATATATATATATATATATATATATATATGGGAAATGTTCAGCACCCTAAGTTTTACCACACACTTTAACAACGTTTTTTGTCCTACATGGGTTAGAAGTTTTGGAATGAGCTGATTTTTGGTGAGGATGATCTCTATGATTAGAAGATCATCCTCCCCAAAAATCAGCCCATTCCGAAATGTTTAGCCCCATGTTTACATGTTGAAAAATCGTGGACCGTCCATTTTTTGTAAATCAATTTTGATGGGGTTAAAAGTTTTGGAATGAGCTGATTTTTGGTGAAGATGATCTCCTCACCATAGAGATCATCCTCACCAAAAATCAGCTCATTCCGAAACTTCTAACCCATGTAAGACAAAACGCGTTTGTTAAAGTGTGTGGTAAAACTAAGGGTGGCGAACGGGACCCTATATATATATATAGGGAAATGTTCAGCACCCTAAGTTTTACCACACACTTTAACAAACGTTTTTTGTCCTACATGGGTTAGAAGTTTTGGAATGAGCTGATTTTTGGTGAGGATGATCTCTATGATGAGGAGATTATCCTCACCAAAAATTAGCCCATTCCGAAATGTTTAGCCCCATGTTTACACGTTGAAAAATCGTGGACCGTCCATTTTTTGTAAATCAATTTTGATGGGGTTAGAAGTTTTGGAATGAGCTGATTTTCGGTGAGGATGATCTCCTCACCATAGAGATCATTCTCACCAAAAATCAGCTCATTCCGAAACTTCTAACCCATGTAAGACAAAACGCGTTTGTTAAAGTGTGTGGTAAAACTTAGGGTGCCGAACGGGACCCATATATATATATAATATATATATATATATATATATGGGGGCGGTTCGACGGACGTTTCCAAAATCAGATACGAAATTGATGTTTCTCGGACGTTGGATGGACAGAAATCAACGGTGCAAATGCGTTCGAACGTCAATTCAGTTGAAAAAAGCAGAGTTATTGAAAATTTGAAACATATCCCTCGAATTTTACAAATTTTCAACTAACTCTCCTTCTCTCTTTTCTTCTGGACAGAACGATTGAGACTGAGTAAGATGTTACCGTCTCTTTACCATCTCTCTCTCTCTACAAGAGTAAGACGTTATTCGGCTCTTCTTCAAAAATCATCATAATCTGATAAAATTCTCTCTACCCATATTAGAAAATCCAATTTTTCTAGCTCCTCTTGGTATAATTTCTTCTGGAAAGTTAATTTTCTAGTTGGATTTTTTATCCTGAAAATGGTAAAAGCTTAGGTTTATATTATGGGTTTTATTATCTTTTGGGTTTCTGGGTTATATAGTTGTTGAAGGTCTTGGGGTGAATTGGGGAACTATGGCGATCCATAAATTATCACCAAAGATGGTTGTTCAGATGGTGAAAGACAATGGGATTAAAAACGTGAAACTGTTTGATGTTGATCAGTCTACAATGAATGCTTTGGCTGGAAGTGGAATCGAAGTGATGGTGGGTATTCCAAATGATCAGCTTGTAGACATGACTGATTATAAAAGAGCTAAGCAATGGGTCGGTAGAAACGTGACACGCTACAATTTCAATGGAGGAGTAAACATTAAGTAAGGTTTCTGTCGAGACTCGATCTCGATCAAACGAGAGAGAGAGAGAGAGAGAGAGAGAGAGAGCGAGTGAGTGAGTGAGTGAGCGAGGGAGGTATTTCGATGGAGACGAAAACAGAACTGAAGTCTCAGTCGTTCTATCGAGACGAAAAGAGAGACGAGGGTTAGTTTAAAAATCAAGAAAAATCGAGGGAGTTGTTTTCAATTATCAGAAACTTCGTTTTTAACAATTGAACTGACGTTTGAACGCATCTGCGCCGTTAATTTCCGTCCATCCAACGATCGAGAAACATCAGTTTCTTATCTGATTTTGGAGACGTCCGTCGAACCGCCCCCTATATATATATGGGAAATGTTCAGCAACAAACATTTTGACAAACATTTTGGCAAAACATTTTTCAAAACATGGGTTAGAAGTTTTGGAATGGGCTGATTTTTGGTGAGGATGATCTTTACGGTGAGGAGATCATCATCACCAAAAATCAGCCCATTCCAAAATTTCTAACCCCATCAAAAATGATTTACAAAAAATGGACGATCCACGATTTTTCAACTTGTAAACATGGGTTAGAAGTTTTGGAATGGGCTGATTTTTGGTGATGATGATCTTCTCACCGTAGAGATCATCCTCACAAAATATCAGCCCATTCCAAAACCTCTAACCCATGTTTTGAAAAATGTTTTGCCAAAATGTTTGTTGCTGAACGGGACCCTATATATATATATATATAAGGGGTGTTCGCTAGCTAACTTTTTGGCAAACGGATTGGCAAACAATTTTACAGCGTTGGATCTAACGATATCGAACGGACGCGATTTAATCTCACACGTTATAATACAATCCGTTTATTTACAGCGCCGTCCCTTAAAAAATATTTATTTCGTGCTTCCTCCCTCTCCTCTTTAAACCCGAGAGAATAGAGCTCTCTGTTCTCTCACTCGCTCTCACCCTCTCACTCGCTCTCACCCTCTCTCTCACTCTCGCCCTCTCTCACTCTCGTTGCCTCTCTCTCTCTCTCTCTCTCACTTACTCACGCTGAAACCCTCGCACTGAAACCCATTGACTAAACATGAATGGCTTACCTTGCTGCAACTCCATCGACGAAACATGAACGGCTGACCTCGCTGCAACTCCATCGACGAAACATGAACGCTGAAACCCTCTCTCTCACATGAACACGAACGCTGCAACTACCTCACCCTCGCACGATCTCATTTCGTTGCAAAACTCTTCTCTAGGGTTTCGGCTGCAATTAAGTTCGAAGAGAGACGATGGAGAGAGAGAGTTCGAAAAGAACTCCCTGTTATGTTCGAAGAGAGACGATGGAGAGAGAGTTCTTGACGATGGAGAGAGAGAGAACTCCCTGTTATGTTCGATCGGGTTTTAAAAGAGGAGGGAGGAAACACTAATTATTATGAAAGAGAGGGCTGGCGCGGTAAATAAGTTATAGTTTTATAACTTAACCGATCAACTGTTATTTTGAATCTGGTCCGTCCGATTATCCTATATCCAACGATTGAAAAAAGTTTGCCAATCTGTTTGCCAAACCGTTAGCCAGCGAACGCCCCCCTATATATATACATGTATCATTTTGAAGATGACAGAAGAACCTTGATTTTGAGTTACACATATAACTTATTGTAATAAACTTGATAAACAAATATTCGGATCGAATAGGACGCATATCCATATCTGAACCTTAAAAAAATGATTGAATAATTATGGAAAAATTTATCCTAATTCTTAATCGAATGAAAAAAAAAATGTACCCATGCCTGACTAACTCAAGTTAGAACGATCAGGTAAGTGGATATTTTTTTGACCAATTGCCAATCTTGACTCAACATATAGATGAACGTCAATACCTAGGAGCTAACTTTGTTGACAAGGTCTTTTTAATAATTGAGAATTTGGGAAAGGATGGTGTTTCGGGTGGATGAGCTTCCTATGGAATTTTTCAAAAGATGTTGGTCTATGTGGGATAAAAAGACTAAGTTTGTGGTGATTGAAGTCCGTCACTACAACATAGGGTGACTTAAAGTGGAAAGGACCTCTTTTGTTTTGTTCAAAAGATGTTGGTCTATGTGGGATAAAAAGACTAAGTTTGTGGTGATTGAAGTCCGTCACTACAACATAGGGTGACTTAAAGTGAAAAGGACCTCTTTTGTTTTGTCTTCCTTTTTTCTTCATTTTGTCTTCCTTTTTCCTTCAAGACGAGGCTAGTTTCGTGCCTTGGGGCCTTGCGATGGATGATTCTACTATTTTTATTACTTGAAAGAGTAATACTACCTTCATGAGTCTCATTCCAAACATGGTCGTGTCTTTGATAGAGTAATTAAATTTCGAAGTTGACATGTATTTAAATAACCAATATGAGAGTAGTGCATTTTTTCAAGAAACAAAATGTTGAAAATATTTATAAAAATTTCATTTAAACTCAACAAAATAATCAAAGAAGGGGTGTTTCTATTTGCACACAACTAAAATGCTCATTATACCTACGTATTCTTTGTAGTTTGTACACACCTAAAAGACGAGTTTTCTCGTTGTAGTTTGCACATACTTAATCAAACATTTTTTGTTGTTGTATTATGTATACATGCACCCACCCATGAACTTATCAAATCTCCTCATCCCTATCCTCCATCTTCTTCTCTCCTCTCCCTCCCCCTCCTCCTCCTCCTCCTCCTCCTCCTCCTCCATCTCTCTCTCTCTCTCTCTCTCTCTCTCAAACTCTACTTCTTTACACTTAAAAAAGTTTTAGCGAGGGTTTTAAATTTTGATTTTAATTAATTTTTTAATCCAATCACCTCAAAAATCAATAGAGTTGAAGCTATTCATACAAGCATTATTTTAAGTGAAAATTTTGGTTTGGTATGTTAAGAGCGAATCATTTGAGCAATGTTTGATAGGCACATATTGATTCTATACATAGAGATTCGGTACTAGCATAAATATAGAGTTACATGAGAAAGTTTTATTCAGTAGGTATCTACTGAATCTGTATTGTAATGTTTGATAAATACCTTTAGAATCGGTTTTGTAATATTTGATAGGTACCTACCAAATAAAAGAAAACATGTTTGGCCTAAACTGTCGATCGAAATTTGTAAATCTTAGAGTTTTTCAATTTAAAATTGTCATTTTATGAGGTTTTAATAGTTTTTTTTTCTTCATGTTCCTTGATAGTTAAATGTAAAGAATAAGGGAAACTTGAAGGAAAAAAAAACAAAGATGACTTGAAAATAATCTAAAAAATCAATATCTACTAATTTAAATCCTCAAAAAACTCAAAAGGAGACTAATATGGACACACGCACACACACACATAGACGAAGAAGACATGGATTGTTCAATCGGTGGGTTTCTAGACAATCGGTTCGATTTTCTTTGGTATATTATGGCGTGTGTAAAGAGTAAATTGAGAAGGATAAGCTCATAATTTGTACTTTTTTTATTTATTTTTACATTAAGTGTATACGTTGGGCAATTTAGTGCATGCAAATAATGCCACCCTAAAACAAGCATGAAAACATAATATCCATTGAAGGTCGCAACTTACTAAGTTTGTTAAAGTCTGTGAGTGTTGAATGTTGATACCCTGATCTAGATTCAAAACTTAACTTCACATATTAATCCCTATCCACTTGTGCAAGAGAGAGAGAGAGAAGTTCAAAACAACACCATTCTATGGTGTGAAATTGAATAACCATGGTATCTTGTTACAGGTTGACTCAAGTTCTTAAGTGTCTGAAGATCAAAAAATAATTATTACTATACTTGAAATGATCATCATTATATCACAAACATTATTCATATTTTTAAAGACGTGTTATACTAAGATTAGTAGAGGGGTCAAAGTTAAGCTGCACCCACCAGAGTGGGGGCTCAGCAGGTAAGACGTAGCAACAAGGGTTTGCTCCACCTGGTTGTGAGTTTGAAACTGGCCCACTCACAACTCCCTTTGATTAAAATGAAACACGTGATTGTGGGCTCTGCGTGTCCCCCAAGTAGTTATAGTCTCACCAATGTGAGGATTCTCTTGGGTCAAAAAAAAAAAAAAAAAAGTTACACCACTAATAAGTGACAATATTTAAAGTCCTCAAAGATGATTTTCCAACTCGTTCTTACTTATTACATAGGAAAAAAGTGTTTGTGCCGGGATTTATAACTCATCAAACATGACATTGGAATTCTAAATTTAAAATGAATGTAAATACTTGGAAAATTTAGCTCAACTTATGAAAAATCATCACATTGATATTTCATTCTTCACTAGTAGGGTGACAAATGGGTATGGTTGTGGAGTTGAGATGGGGTATGGTTGTACTCGTAGTCTCTATCTTATTCATCTTTCTTGGGGCTCTTTAGTCCCCTGTGACTTGGCTACCTTTATCCAATATCAACATCTTTCAATCACAAAATCTTGACTTTTATCTTGAAAATTTGTCATCTTAGAGTAAATTATTTTGTAACCTTTTCAATCTCATCTTCTATCTTTCGTTAAAAATCCATGGTTATCTACATCTACTTTCTCAAAAGGGATTTAGCCTAGATTTTGAAGATGATAGGTTATTGGTATAAAAAAATTCCTTTGACTAGATATTGAAGATGAGGGCATTTAAGTCATTTTTTTCTATAAAAAAAAAAAGGTCACAATATAGTAAGCGTGGCCCATGAGGCACCCCTGCTAATGCTAGAATCGGAGGAAACATCTTCAACAAATCCACAAATGGTTTCAGCGTAGTCTCACCCTGTAGTGGAATCGCTCACATAGTAGAATTGAACATTAAAGAGATTAGTTAACAACAGTCAAAAGAAAGGGAGAGTGAGATTCTGACATAATTGGACTTAGCAACATTAGCCGTAGTGGATCATCAGTCATCTCCTTTCCTCGTTTTCCATGTAAAGAAAGTCATGTCCGGATGCTCGGTCATCGTCACATGAGCAGATTCGAAAGGAGTCCTTGACCGAGTTGGTATGTCACCAATTTGAAACACGTAACGAGGTATAACAACTATCTATCAAAATGTACAGGGGTATGTCCAAATTACCCATTTTTTAAATAAATATAGAGAGTTACTATGCCGCACCAATTTTCATATAAGAATTGCATACAGTCGGCGTGGCGTTAGCAAAAATTGGTGTGGCAATAGCATATCTCTAACTATATAGCGAGCGCTCACATTTCAAGAGTGGCGTCTGTACTGGTTGCTGTCTTAGTGGTTCTGTTACTTATTCCCTTCTTGGTTACTCTATCTCTTCTTTTCTCGCTAAACTACGCCCCTACGCTATCGTGCGCATGGCACACTCCATCGATCGGGCCACTCTCGGCCTCACTAAACCTGCAACTATCGATGCCCCCAAGGTCCATCTCTCTCTCTCTCCTTTGGAGGCTTTTGGTTCGTATTGTTAGATTATGATCCTGATCATCAGAATCAGGTTATTGAAACCGATGTTCCAGAATCTAGAATCTGGTGTTCTGTTTCTGGAAACTGATTTCAGAGATACAGAATAATAGTATCGTTTTTTCTGACTATGTTTATATACTTGTGATACAAAATATTATATATTTCAGCACAAAAATGCTACTTTTTGCACAAAAATGTCACTTTAGGCAAAAAAACGCAAGAAAGATATTTGCAGAAACCTAAGGAATGGGTCCTGGTTTGTTTCTGATTTTATCTGATATATTTTTCTGATAATGTTAGAATCACGTTTACAATCCAAGATTCTATAATCGGACTATGGGCAAGAATCTGATTCTAGAATCCGAACCAATTCTGTTTTAGTGTTGTGTTATTGAATGTTGAGTGCTAAATGCTGATTTTGTAACTCAACCTGACAGGGTAACTCAAAAGAACTCCCTGACGTGGCAGGTGCAAGAACCGTAGATTTTTCCCCTCAGGATACACAACTGCAATGCTTTATGGGGATGTGCAGTTGTGTAATCCAAGGGGAAAAATCTATGGTTCTTGCAGGGTACACGTCAGTTGAGTTTTTGAGTTACTCTGTTAAGTTGAGTTACAAAATCATAACATTTAAATGTTATATACTTGAGAGCAAAAATGTCATATTCAAGAAACTGATTCGGTCCTGTTTGGGTTTGTGGTGGGCTTCTACTACTAAGAATCATAAAAGCAGAAGTGCTGGAAGCAGTAATAGTGGAAATCAGAAATTATAATGCCCACTTGATTTTGCGTTTTGGAAGGGCTTTTTGCGCTCAAAAATGCTTTTCGGATCCAAACTGTTGTTTGTTGATCATTTGGGAAGTGTTTTTGAAAATGGCTAAAAGTGAGAAATGTTGCAGGAATTTGACGGAACTTCAAATATAGGCTAAAAATATTGGTAATTTTCACATGATACCCTTGTTTGGTAATGACTAAATTCCTGCAATGCTTCCAAGATATTACATAAATGGCCAAAAAAACCAAAATATCTATTCTAATTACTGATACATCCGAAGAACGGAAGAAGCTATTTTCCAATAATCACCTCTCACAAAATGATAATTTTGTAATCACGCTTCTATTGCTTTTGCCTCCAATGATTTTTGGAAGTAGAAGCCCACAACAAACCAAAAAGGCCCGTCGTTTGATGAGAGGTGCTTTTCTATGAATAGCTCATTTGGAGATGTTGGTAAGTATATTAGAAATTTTGGTCTTTTGGTCATTAATATTAGTAGCCTTTTGGGATTACATAGACAACTAATGGTATTATTGTCTAAAAATCAGTAACTTTAACGTTCCATCAGATTCATGCAATTGTCAGAAGTGAGAAGTAAAGTCTCTTTCTGGCTTCCCGCTGAAGCGGGAAGAAGTGCTCTCCTGTGTTTTCCTAATGACAATCTGAATTTGAAAAGTGCTTCTCTATACGAAAGGCGTGTTTCAAGCACAAGCTTAAATAGGCACCCAAGAAATGGTTCCTGAATCATTTCTGATTCTGAGTATGGGAAAATAACTTTTAAAATCTGAACCAATGTACCATCAGATTATAGAATCAGATTATGCGCAAGAATCAGAGTCTAGTATCAGAACCAAATGTGTTTTTGATATCTTTTAAATCTCTCTCTCTCTCTCTCTCTCTCTCTCTATATATATATATATATTGATTAGATTTTAGGGAATTTTTCTTCTGTTTATGGGATTGTTTTTCATTTGATGTTGAAATTCTTGTTATGTGTTTGTGAAATTTCCCAAAGATTGTTTTTTCTGGGAAAGAGATTGATTTGGTGGAATGGAAAGGCGACATACTTGCAGTGGCTGTCACAGAAAAAGAAATGGCCAAGGATGAGTACTTGAAGTTTGAGAATTCAATCTTGAGAAAAATAGACACTCAATTGGGTGGCATGTTGGCCGAAGCCACCTCAGAAGAGGATTTCACTGGCAAGGCTGGGCAGTCCACGATGCATAGGTTTCCAGGCCTAGGCTCGAAAAGGATCTGCTTAATTGGGCTTGGACAATCGCCCTCGTCTACGACTACTTATCTGGGCCTCGGTGAGGCTGTTGCGGTAGCAGCAAAGGCTGCTCAAGCAAGTACTGTAGCTATTGCGTTTGCTTCTTCCAAGGGAATCTCTTCGGATTCGAAGCTTAATACTGCCTCAGCAATAGCATCGGGTATGCTGATTGATTGGTTGTCGAGATTGTGCCAAGATTGTGAGTTTTTTTAATTTTTATATACTGAAACCGTGGTCTTGAAACTTGTGGATATGGTTAATTGTTCCAGGAACTGTGTTGGGGATTTATGAAGATAATAGGTTTAGGTCAGAGTCGAAGACGCCAATGCTTAAGTCGGTGGATATTCTTGGGTTTGAGGCTGGGCCTGAACTAGATACTAAGCTCAAGTATGTTGGTGATGTCTGCTCGGGGGTGATTTTTGGGAGAGAGCTTGTAAATGCGCCGGCCAATGTGCTCACCCCTGGTTTGTAACACTTCACATTGTTATCTCTCTATTTTGGATTACATATGTGAGGATATGTTCATACATACCCATATGCATCACGTATAATGTGGCCTATATATCATGCACATGCTGCATCAACCCATCAATCTGAAATCTGAACCATTCAATTGTGGGTTAGCATTTTTGATATGTCATTATCCATAATTAATACCACTTCTCATTGTTGGATTGAATGCGCCATCCAATGTGCTCACCCCTGGTTCAAACAGTTCTCATTCTTATTTCTCTATTTTGGATTACATGTGTGAGAATGTGTTTACACACACCCATATGTATCATGTATAATGTGACATATACATCATACATGTGCATCAACTCATCACTCTGAAATCTGAACCATTCAATTGTGGGCTAGCATTTTCAATATGGCATTTTCCATAATTAATATCACTTCTCATTGTGGATTGTTTTACTCTTCTCAGGTGTACTCGCAGAAGAGGCTTCAAAAATTGCTTCCACGTACAGCGATGTAATTACAGCCAAGATATTGGATGTGGAACAAATCAAAGAACTGAAAATGGGTTCTTATTTAGGTGTTGCTGCTGCTTCTACAAACCCCCCTCATTTCATCCACTTATGTTACAAACCTCCTTGTGGGCCTATCAAAGTCAAGTTGGGGTTAGTTGGGAAGGGATTAACATTTGACAGGTATATATATATTTTTTCTTTTCATATTCTAAACTAGCACTTATCCACATTTGTTATTATGTGTTCACTTATAAGAGAGAAAAATATATATTATTTAGGAATTTGTCCCTCACGAAGGAAGGAGAGGGAGATACCATTTCATGGCTTGCACTTTATGTGGGTTCCTAATATTTAAATCATCCCATGTTACCAGTGGTGGCTACAACATCAAGACTGGACCAGGTTGTTCAATTGAGCTGATGAAGTTTGACATGGGAGGCTCTGCAGCAGTTCTAGGTGCAGCAAAATCCATTGGACAAATCAAACCTCCGGGAGTAGAGGCAAGTTGTTCTATTGTTCATCTTAGGACCAACAACCTATTTGATCTATTAGATATAATACTTTATTTTATAGCAATTAAATGTGATGGTGTATAGGTTTTTGTACAAATTTTTTTTTTGTTGATAATTTAGGTTTTTGGACATTGCTGAGGATTTTGTGTTTCCAGGTCCATTTCATTGTTGCGGCTTGTGAGAACATGATAAGTGGTACAGGCATGAGACCTGGCGACATCGTCACAGCTTCTAATGGAAAGACAATTGAGGTAATTCTTATGGGTTTTGTAATTAAGGGATTCATGGCTTTAACTTATGGGACACATCATGGTGTGGCGTTGAATTTCATTTTATGGATGTGCTTGTTATTATTTCCCTCTCTCTCTTGTTTCAAAACACAGAATTTTGGGTTGGATCATGAGGTGGATTTCTTGTATAAAATTGCATGCATGGTGGAATGGATGTTTCGGTTTTTCTTTATGTATTACTCCATTTAGTTTGGTGGTGAAAATGCATGATCACTCGAGAGAGACCTGATCCAGACCCAATAAGGTTTCAACAAAATCTAAACCCTGGACTAGAGACATTATCTCTTCGTAATTCTCATGAATTGTGGAACTGATATGCCAGTTTCTCCATGTATCACTCCATTTAGTTTGGTGGTGAAAATTTATGACCACTAGAGAAAGACCTTATCCAGAACCCTACAAGGTTTCAACAAAATCTAAAACCAAACCTAGAGACATTGTTTCTTTATAATTGATCTAACAACCTATAATTTTGAGTTGGAAGGTACATCATCTGGCGTCAAATCATATCAGTCATGCATTGAGTCCGTCAGGTGTGGAATATTGGATTCCACACATCTTGAAGACATGATCTGCTGAGTTGGCATTATATTTTGAATGATTTATAATAAAAAAAACAATTATTTTTAATTTTAAATATGGTAGTGAATCATGTGATGGGGTATCGTATGGTATAATGGATTATGTAGTGTGAGTTCTTGTGATATGTATCATCTACCTAAGATAATAAATAGATTAATGTTATACATTTTTGCAAAGAAATTTTTGATTGGAAAGGGTAAAACACATAATCTGTGATAATTGTTGATCAATATACTACAATAAAAAAATTAAAAAAAATATTGTAAGTCTTATGGGTACTCTCCCTTTTAGGAGAGCCCATATAACATATTTGATAGCATTGATAAAGTTGGCGACTTGTATCGCCCAATACTAAAAGCAACCTTCCACTTTTGTTGAATGAGTGCTTTGCAATAGAAGTTGCATTTCTTATGAACATATCTTTACTTTTATAATGAGAGTAGTAGTAGTAGAACTGGTTTGACACCAAAATTTGAGTGGCCATAAATGCCCCCACTTTTATACTTAAATAAAGAAAATTACAAACGTATCTTTTTACTACGTATTCTTCAAAAACCCTTTTAATCAACATTTTGAATAACAAATAAGCCCTTTGAATACATGTGTGTTTGCATGTTTCACCTTCTAGTTATCTTTTATGGGGATATGACCCCTGATAATACTCATCAGTTTTTTGTTTAAGCTTGGTTTGTTGGTACAATTCTTTTTTGCAGGTTAATAATACGGATGCTGAAGGCAGACTTACACTTGCAGATGCTTTGGTATATGCTTGCAACCAAGGTGTAGAGAAGGTATCGTCCAAATATAAAATCGCTATTATATAATTGTTTTTTTTTTTTTGGGTTGGAATCTCTTGAAATCTCTGCAAGAGGTTCAAACGTTTTTACAAACAAAATGACACATACAAGAGATAAGTGCTCGCACGGAGGTAAGAACCAGGGGATGATTTTTTGTAAGGACCATCTCTTCACTGTGAAGACCATCCTTAAGAAAGTATCCCTTTTTTAAACTTCTAACCACAAAAAAATTGAGGCCATTTGTCCTGAACCCCAACCAATTCATAGAGATGAGTCTAGGGCTAATTTTTGGTCTGGCTAGTCTCCATGGGGATCATCCTTACCAAAAGTCGGCCAATTCTGAAACTATCTAACCTTGTCAAAATTGAAAAAAATTGGGATCGTGCTTTCACGTTAAATTGAACTTCACATTTGACAAGGTTAGAAGTTTCATAAGAGCTGATTTTGTGAGGATGCTTTACATGGTGAGTAATCAACACTCGACTCACCTGCATATGGGTCTCATGAGCATGTTATTTTAGTGCATCTAATTGTGGTTGGAAATTCCTTGCAAGAAATCGGGCATTCAAGGTTATCACAAGAATCACAATTTTTTTTTTTTTTTAATATTCACTTTTTTATAGGTATAGGATTAGTGGTTAGCAAATGAAGTTGGGTTCAAGGGAGGTTTGAACCTGGGACGTAGGAACAACACTCCACACGTCTTACCACTTAGCTAAGTTGGCTCTTCAATATACTTTCCTGCAGTTAAAAGATCAAGATGAGTCTCTTTTTGGTTGCAATATATAAATGTTAGTTTAAAACTTTTAATGATCTATGGAAATTAGATGCAGCCAACATGAATATTGCTCGATGAATGTTATTCACTTGGTATAGAGAAATAAAAGATGCGAGTACATGTAACAAATTCACAATATAACAATTATACAATGTTTTACCTTGTGCATCGATCTAAAATTCTAAATAGCCATTTTACTGTGTGCTCGAGCTTTATCTGTTTTCTGATTTATCCGGTGATTGATAAGAATTTTAAACTTTTGTCTGCAGATAGTTGATCTGGCAACACTAACTGGGGCATGTGTAGTTGCCCTTGGGCCCTCAATTGCAGGTATATTTCGTTCTTATTAGTTTAAACTTTTCATTTCTATAACTTCGTAGCATATTGATTATCCGATAATGTCTAAAGAACCAACAAGACCATTTGATATATAATTAGAGCTGAGTCCAATTTTTGTTTTTATTCTTTTAAAGTCAAGTCCTGTTAAATATGCTGTGACTTTTATTGGAAAAAATCCTATTTATTCAGGAGTGTTCACACCCAGTGATGAACTAGCGAAGGAGGTTTTAGCAGCTGCAGAAATCACTGGGGAGAAGTTTTGGAGGATGCCGTTGGAAGAAAGCTATTGGGAGTCCATGAAATCAGGGGTTGCTGATATGGTCAACACAGGGCCCCGTCCTGGTGGTTCTATCACTGCAGCTTTATTCTTGAAACAGGTCAGGACTTCAATTATTCTTTCTTCACATCTTAATAAGGAGTAAATGCTGAGTCTTAAGGGTGCAATTGGCACATAATTGAAACATGCTATAGTTTTCTCTCTAAAAAAACAATATAATTTGGTCAATATTAGGATAGTATTTCTACATCTCCAATGTCTATCACTGCCTGCTGTTGGCTCTAAAAAAACTCTCAAAACAAATTTCGTTCGTGTTCAAAGTAGTGTAATTAAATAATGGTGTTTAGATTCTGAAATAGGAAATCACCCATTTTGCAGTTTGTTGATGAGAAGGTTCAATGGATGCATATAGATATGGCAGGCCCTGTCTCGAATGAGAAAAAACACACGGCAACAGGATTTGGTGTCTCGACTTTGGTGGAGTGGGTTCTGAAGAACTCTTCTTAGCTTAGTTGGAAACTTATGGATCAGTTGGTACACCATTTCAAGGAGTAATAGGTTGGTGAAAACTATGTCTCAGAACAAAACGTGGTTGCATAAAGATTCGACTGGAATTACTAAAATGGAAATTAGAAGTATTGAGATATGCGTGGTGTGGTTTTAATTTTTGTTACAGTTAATAAATATTATTTATGATGGTAATACAACTCACAGTTCTGAATGTTTCTGACATTAAACGATTTTTTCAAGGTGAGCTGACTGCGCGGTTTTGGATGCAGTGATTACTAGACTCGTCGAATGAATCATCGACTCCTTAAAATGTTGTGGTTGAGACAGTTATGGTTTTTTCGATCAAAATATTGCTTTGGAAGGAAATTTTATACCCCTAACATGTTGGCCTTCAGAATTTCATCTGTATTGCTTGGGGACCCTTGACTTTTAAAAAATTAAATGAAAGTTCTCCAACCCTTTTCTTATAATAAATTAAATTATTACTATAATTATTTCTTTATACCTGTTATATAATTTTTTAAAAAGTTCAAGTTGCTAGGTTGGTTAACCTTTACCCACTAATGACTAATACTAACCACTAACCTGCTTGCGTAGCCAAAATAAAATTCTAATTTCTTTTTTGAAAAAAATACCCTTTATATGATAAGTATGTTTCCAACTAAAACTATGAAGAATTTTTTCCTTTTGTTTTTTTTTTTTTTTGAAGAAAACCTTGTGAGAAAAAGACATTTGAGCTACATTTATTTTACTATACATTTAATTTCATTAATTAGTTTGCTATAAGAAAAGTTGGTGTGGCATAAACAGTTTTAAATAAGGTTAGGTGCATATCCAATTAAAATGGGAGGACATGGGTTCAATGCCGTGGTAGGTAAGTTCCCTCATTGGAGTTGAAACTTTTGAAATCACCTTAATTTTAAGGGTCAACACAATGATCACAAAATTTAAAAATGACGATAATGATTTATGTTTATGTGTATCCCGAGGCAAATGATCTACAATTTTGTGATGGGGTGTGTGTTTTACACTTTATATAAAGGACAATCGTCATAAAATACCCTGAAACAATACTTTCATTCTCTTTGTTGAATACATTAGGATGAAAAGACATGGAGGATCTTTGGATAGAATTAGGACTTAGTGATTTAAAGTGGAGGTGCTTCAATAAATATTTTATAGGACATACTAAAATTTATCTAGTCTCAATCGAAGTAGTTCAAGACAATTCATAACCATCAAAAGCTTTGTAATGTTTCTAAAATATTAAATGTTTTGGAGTCAATATTTTGTTGTGATCTTCAATGTAATGTTCTGCCTACACATAAATAAGACAAATGCCCATACTTGAATAAATAAAAGACTAGAAGGTGATATGTGCAAACACACATATCAAAAGAGTTTATATATAATTTTCTTGATTTTTAACTAAAATAACTCTAATTATATTAAGTGTAAATATAAGTGGGGGGTATTTAATAGAAAATTAAAAGGTAGCATGTATCAAAATGATATATATATATATAATTTTATTGGTTTTTAAATAAAATGACCGTAATTACATATGACTAATGCAAAGTGACCTCAAGATTGTACTTCTTATCGCACTTTCCTGACATTGAAGTGTGTAGGAACCATAGATACTTTTCATTGAGATACAAGTAAAAATATATATGATTCCTATACACTTTCACGTCAGGAAAGTGTAATTTGAAGTACTTCAGCATGGTCCTAATTACATTGAATATAAACATAAATTTGGGAGCATTTATGACCACTTAAATTTTAGTGTCGAACTCTTCTACTCTAATCCTGACGATAAGAGTCGTTTTACATTGACCTTGTTGAGCAGTGCACAAAGAATCATAGATTTCTTTTCTCAAGATATAAGGGAAAAATCTACAATTCTTCAAGTACTATCATGTCAATGCAGTATTGAACGCAATGTCCAATGAAGTCAGTTCAACATTTTCCCAACCGTAAAGGGGTTTTGTTAACATGTATCTTAAGGGCACACATTAAACTACAATAAATACACCTTGGAAACAAAATCCATATTAAAGAAAGATATAATTCAGAGTAATTATTAGAACAATAAGTGAGAATTTTGGGTTAAGAGTCAAAAGATTTGGATGATGATGGTCACATCCCAATTCCCCCCAACCTGTGGAACAATTTAAAGTGGCAAATTGGTAATTTAGTAACAGATCTGGAGTTGTATTCGGTTGACCTCTCATTGTTAGTGTCGAAATGAAGCAACATCAACAGTGCGTGAAAACTGGATTTTTCCCACTCGATTGGTAGTTGGTTTGGTGCAGTTCCCCTGAGAGAGAGAGAGAGACTCCTCATTTAGATCTACAACTGTGAACCCTAATTTTTTTTTTTCTTACTGGGCCATCTGTAAATCCATGGCGATTCATCGATCGCTCGCATTTCATCTCTGGATCTCAACGTTACTTCTTCTCTTCATCCATGGTGATTGCTTCTACCTCCCCGGAGTTGCACCTGAGGATTTTCTCATTGTGAGTGCTTCTCAATCTTTTTCTTGATTCAATTTCGATTTTTGTTCGATGATTTTGGTTTGCCCTAGCGTTAGATCTTGTTTTATTCGGTTGTATTCGTGTTTCGATCCAATTATTCGAAAAATGGCGTATTTTTCTGTAAATTCGGTCTCTGCCGATTGAGTTCATAAAGATCATTGGCTGTTGTGTTCGTTCATTTAATGGATTTGTGGATTTATTTGGTCTTTTGTTCTTGTATGAGTTTAAGAAGGATCAATAGGCTGTTACATTTTCAGGAGATGATTGGTTGGATGCGCATAATCTCCTATTAGAAATGTTCTTCTTGGCTTGGCTCATTCTGTGAATATATTTTCTCTCTTGATTGCCCACCATTCTTCTCCAATATGATTGTAATTTTAGATTGAAAATGTTTCAAAAAGATACTATTGATCTAGACCATGTAATTAAATGAGGAAGAGTTTAACTTGATAGCTCACTCACTTCTCATCAGGGGCGGAGCCAGGATTATCTTGTAGTGGGGACAAACTATAGTCTTTCAATGAAGTTGAAAGAACATGAAGACGAGTGGGTTTAAGGAGAAAATTCAAGGATTTTTTGTTAGTGGTTGTAGAAAATGGCATTTAGGTCACTTCTTAATAATCTATGAGAGAAGACCTAAGTCAAGGGGGGGGGATTGCCAAAAGTTTGTGGGGGCAAACTCAAAATATGTCAAATTATAGTGAGGATAATGCAATTTAAAAAAAAAAATTGTCCTTCAAAAGTGCCCCCACTGTAAATCTGCCACTGCGTCTCATTAAGACCAACTGAGATTTCAGGAGTATGCATAGAATGTTCATTGGCAAGTGCAAAATGTTCACTATTTTATTAAAAAGAACCTCTAATTAATTGTTAATCCAAGCACTACATGAATAAAGGCTTATTAAACACATCAGGATGGCGTGTCATTCCTTTTAAGTGGGCACTATTCATATGACATGTTTATAGATCTCTGTATGGTTGTATTTTGAGAAAGATTCAACTCACAGTCAGAAAAAAAAACTACTAAAAAAGGTGCAGCCAGCTCGGTAAAATCTTCATCTTCACCTCCCATTTCTCTTCGGAAAATTTGTATCCCAATTTGACTAAACTCATCAATTTAGTTGACCTAAATTTCCTCCCAATCAACATGCTTGGTTTTGGTCTGTCAATATTTCACTTGCGTTTTGCTAGTTATTACTGGGCTAGGGCAAACTCAAAAGACGACGGAGTTTCTTTGATCAAAATTGAAAAGTCTCTATAGACCCGAATGCGAAATTATGTTATCTTCTGAATCAACCCAACTCCTCAAAAGATATGGTTGAATTCATTTGTGACTTAAACTTGACTGCTCATTCATTAGGTTGTTTCTGAATCATTTCTGGTAGCACTTTAAAATGGGTCAGTTTGCTTTGGTGTGTTTGCATGCATGTTGGTATAGAGAATGTGCGCCTCATTTTTTTTGATGCACGAAGTCTTCCAGGCATTTTTCCTTCAGATTCATGGAATGAGGTTTTGATGATGATTACTTGTCTGATATATATATATATATATTTGAGTTAATTTCATGACTAAATTGTTCTGGGTGCAGGGAGATGCATTGAAGGTGAAAGTGAATAAGCTGACTTCTACAAAAACACAGCTTCCTTACTCCTACTATTCTCTCCCTTATTGTCGTCCAGAGAAAATAGTTGATAATGCAGAAAATCTTGGGGAAGTTCTTCGTGGTGATCGTATTGAAAACTCTCCTTATGTGGTCAGCTAAAATTCCCATACAATTCAATTGTTCTGTTATCCTCCCAGATTTTATGTGGGTTTCTGACCCAAGTGGTTCTGTTGCAGTTCAAAATGAGGGTACCACAGACGTGTAATGTCGTCTGCCGAATAACACTTGATGCAAAAACTGCCAAGGACTTCAAGGAAAAGATCGATGATGAATACCGGGTCAACATGTAAGGCACTGATTTTGGAGTCCTAAAAATCGAAGCTCCCGAATTCCTTGATAATTGTGATCCCCACCACCAATTTAATGAATTTATGTTGCATGTGTAGGATCCTGGACAATCTTCCTCTGGTTGTTCTGACCCCAAGACTGGATCAGGAATCTGCTATCATGTATCAATACGGATTCCAACTTGGGATGAAAGGGCCATATGCTGGAGTAAATACCGATGCTTAGTAGCACTGAATGCTCTTGATTTTAGACTAACTTGCTTAAGCTCCAAGTGTTTCATTTATTTATTTATTTATTATATTCTACCCGCAGAGCAAGGATGAAAAGCATTTTATCCGTAATCATTTACAATTTACTGTCAAATATCACAAGGATTCACAAACAGACGCTGCAAGGATCGTGGGATTTGAGGTCAAACCATTCAGGTCTAATTATTTAATTTTGTCAATAAGAGATCCTTACTGTGTTATTGTTTACTTCTTGTTTGTCATGATTTATGTCTATTTTATAGAATCTGATTCTTTTGAGAATCCAGTGTAAAGCATGAATATGAAGGCGAATGGAATGAGAAAACCCACTTGACAACTTGTGACCCCCAGGCAAGACGTGCGGTTATGAACTCAGATCCTCCACAAGAGGTAGAAGAAAAGAAGGAAATCATATTCACATATGATGTTGAGTTCCAGGTGAGACTTTGTTGTTAACCATGGGGATGACCATGTATGTTCCTTTATGGCTTTCTAACCTTCTTATTGACCTTTCAGGAGAGCGATGTGAAGTGGGCATCTCGATGGGATACCTATCTTCTAATGTCCGATAATCAAATTCATTGGTTCTCAATTGTCAATTCTCTTATGATCGTTATCTTTCTTTCGGGAATGGTTGCTATGATCATGCTGCGGACACTGTACCGTGACATTTCCAAATACAACCAGCTGGAGACCCAAGAAGAAGCCCAAGAAGAGACAGGGTGGAAATTGGTTCATGGCGATGTTTTCAGGCCCCCAGTAAACTCGGACCTACTGTGTGTTTATGTAGGGACAGGTGTCCAGTTCCTTGGGATGATACTCGTCACTATGATCTTTGCTGTTCTAGGATTCCTCTCTCCTTCGAACCGAGGTGGGCTGATGACAGCCATGCTTCTACTCTGGGTCTTCATGGGCCTTCTCGCTGGTTACTCCTCCGCTCGTCTCTACAAGATGTTCAAGGGAACAGAATGGAAGAAAATCACTCTAAGAACCGCATTTATGTTTCCCGCTGTTGTTTTTGCCATTTTCTTTGTTTTAAATGCTCTCATATGGGGGGAGAAGTCATCGGGGGCAGTGCCCTTCGGGACCATGTTTGCTCTCGTCTTTCTCTGGTTTGGGATCTCAGTTCCACTTGTGTTCGTGGGTGGTTACATAGGGTTCAAGAAGCCAGCGATAGAGGATCCTGTGAAGACGAACAAGATCCCAAGACAAATCCCAGAGCAGGCCTGGTACATGAACCCAATCTTCTCAATCTTGATCGGAGGGATACTCCCGTTTGGAGCCGTCTTCATTGAGCTCTTCTTCATCCTAACCTCAATTTGGTTGAACCAGTTTTACTACATCTTTGGCTTCCTCTTCATCGTCTTCATCATCCTCATGGTCACTTGTGCTGAGATAACAATTGTGCTCTGCTACTTCCAGCTGTGCAGCGAAGACTATCTATGGTGGTGGAGGTCGTACCTGACTGCAGGGTCCTCTGCGTTCTATCTTTTCCTTTATGCTGCATTTTACTTTTTCACCAAGCTTGAGATCACGAAGCTAGTGTCCGGGGTGTTGTACTTTGGCTACATGTTGATCGTCTCATATGCATTCTTTGTACTAACTGGCACGATTGGTTTCTATGCGTGCTTCTGGTTCACGAGGCTCATCTACTCATCTGTGAAGATCGATTAGTTGATGCGATTGGATATGCAGGTTAGACTATAGCGTTTTGGTTCATTTTTTGAATGTTTGGATTCTTGATTCACGTGCCATAGAAATTGGTTTTACCTTTCTGATACAAGTTCTTAAGGAGTAGTAGAGTTCCTATCCATTTTTTGTTTTTGTTTTTGTTTTTTTCGCTTAAATTTTTTCTCAAATTCTGGATGTCACCTGTGATTGAGGATTGTTGAAACCAAACTAGTATCCTCATTTACTGCATGATTTAGAGTAATTCATGTACTAATATCAGTCAAATTCTGCTACTGTAATGATGGTCGTTTCTTTTGTTTCAATCCTTGTTTTTTTTTTTTTTTTTTGCTCAAAATTGTCAGCTTCTTACACTCTTTCTTCCTGGTGCTGCCACGCTGCCCCCTCATGTTTGTGATCCATCTCTTATTTACATTCTCAGTTAATGTTTTTGGCATTTATGTGCTCTTAGACATCGGACTTCATCTCATCTCATTTACTCATTTACGTTCTTAGTAAATATTTCCAGCATTTATGTGCTCCTAGACATTGGACTTTTCGTGGCGGTCCACAGCATTTTATATCGAATTGAAGAGTACAGGGGGTATGTGTTACATAAATGAGTTTGTTTTCGCGATATTTCACTGATTCAACTTTCATATATAGGGGGTTGATTCAATCCAGAGTCCAGACTCCGATCATAAGTGGTTTGTTCTTTGCTTTTGAGGGGAATGGAAGGGCATTGTGTGTGTGTGTGTGTGTGTATTTGACTGCAGCTTGCAGCCTCCAGATTCATTTTTGTTCTTTCTGTTATTCAGCCTCAGAAATTGTTTTGCAAGAAGAAGCACACTTTTTCAGTCTAAGTTAGAATTGGAGAGAGATTTCTTTAGGAGATTTGAGTGTTGAGCCTGAGAATGTGTGGTGCAACGGAACTTAGTTGAATTCCTATATATATATAAGGCTCTAAAGAGGCTAATCGATGAGAAAATGGTTTTTCTTGGAATTGAGAAAAGTAAGTTTTTATTTTAAAGAGGCAAGACAAAAAGAATGTGGATTGAGATATGAGGTGGCATATTCCAATGACTCCATGACTTTAAATTTGTACGTCTCAGGATTCATGATTGCACCTCATATAAAATGTATCTCCCGAAGCATACAGATCTACTGGTCTCGAACTTGCCCACGTCATGGAGTCATTTGAGTATGCCACCTGGTGAGTCAAATTATCAAGGACTCCTTTAAGAGATAATAGGACCCCAAAACGTAAAGGGGAAGGCTCGTATGCGTTAAATGCTTCGCTGCAAACAAGCCGAGTTAAATCGGATATGTGTTTGGGAAAAACACGGGAACTACCACCATCAAAGGATTTTGATTTTCACACCGTGAGTATTGTATTTTAGTACATCTACTTGCGAGGAGGGCGAGTAGATTCAGAGTCGGAGGTGTTAGTCGATAACTTGGCGACGTCGCGAGCGGTGGCATTGGGTTTTTTGTTAGCATATAAGGTGAAGTAACCGATGACTGCAACTATAGTAAATCCACTAACAGCCATAATCATAGGGGAGAAGGGTAGGTTGCGCTGCTGGTGTAGTACGCCACCTGCCCCCTTCTTCGTTCCCTCTACTCCCGTCGCTCCTTTCCCTTCTTCAGGATGACAACGAATCTCTTGAAAAGAGTTTTTGAGACGGCCTCGTTCTAGTCATTCAGACTTGGAAGGCCATATCTGGACACGTGGTGCATAATTTGGTTATCTTGCGACAACTGTTTTGTAATGCAACACGTGTTGTTTGCTCTTTGGAATTTGGATCCCCCCACCCACAAGGCCCATCTGTCAACTGGCGGGTTTCGAAGCGGGTCAATCTAAGAGAAAGCCGTAAACCCAGGCAAATGATCCATGATTATGTGAGAGAGGCGTGCATCAGAGGAGACGTCAAAATCAAATACATTGAGAAAACAACCAATCTTATATAGTAAGTTAGGACTGTAACCTGGCCGGATTGGAGAGTAAACCCAAGTTCAACCCAATTAGTAGAATTCTTAGCCAGAGCTCAAATCCAGCTTGATCTTCTAAAATTGGGTTGAGTTCATGTTAGTCCAAGTTAGGATAGTTTGGTTTGGTGGAGTTGACCTCGTTGAATAACCTATTTTCATTTTGATAAGTAAATAAATTTTGTATTTTTTAATATGTAAGGTCATATTCGGGAGTCAACGCTTTTGTCCTATATGGGTTAGAAGTTTTGGAATGCCATGATTTTTCGTGAGAATGATCTCTATGGTGAGAAGATCATCCTCACAAAAAATCAGTCAAATCTGAAATTTCTAATTCCATCAAAAGTAATTTTGAATTATGGACCATTATTTTTTATTATTATTAATTTGTAAATCACTTTTGATGGGGTTAAAAGTTTTAGATTGAACTGATTTTTGGTGAGGATGATCTCCTCACCATAGAGATCATTCTCACGAAACATCCAATCAACTAAGTATTGTGGGAGACAAACTCAACTAGGACAAATCTTTCATCAGGTATAGTTTTGTGGGTTAAACTTTCCATCAAAGTATAGAGTCATGGTAGTCACTTTATTTCATTTACTCTTCACCTTCTCTAATTGTAATATATTTTATCTTTTACCTTTTTAACTCACATTATTATTTTTAATCTTTTACTCTTTTAATCTTAATTTTTTTAATAATAGTCTCCAACTCTATTTTTACACTTTTACTCCCTTAACTCGAAAGAGAATGCATCATCCTCTAATTTTACTATATTTTTTCTTTTACTTTTTAATCAATTTTAATTGTTTTTCATCTCTTACCTCTTTCATCTCAATTTATTTTTAAATAATACCCTTTCCATAAAATTAAAGTTGGACCCACTTTATTTCATTCATTATTCACCTCTCCTAACTTTACCATATTTCCTTTTTTACTACTACTCCAACTTTATTTTTTTGCTTTTACCCTTAATTCGAGAGAGGATGCCCGTGTCGTAGGCACGATTGAACTCTAGTCTCTAAATAATACAAAAATATTTATATATTAGTATATAACATCAAGTTCAAATTGAATTGAGTTGGTATGATGGCCAATATTACACTTTAGGCAGTCGAGATCTTGAATTCGAGTCACCTCTTAGGTGTCATCCTCAAGGATTTGTCCCAGAAGTTACTTGGTGCATTGTATGGGGAGCGGACTACTCGGGCGAGGATTAGTTGGGTGCTCTAAGAGGTCTAAATATCTTGATTTAAAAAAAATAGATTTTAAATAATTTTTCATTATACATGGATGCCAAAATTATATATTAAAAATAAAAATCTGATGCTCAACCATGTTAGATATCAAATATCCAACAAAGGAGATGGGAAGAATTTGTAACCATTCCAACGGAAAATTGCTCCCAAGAACCCTATACTGATCGAAATTCATAGGGGGAAGGACATTTAAAAAAAATTTAATACTTATTTGGTGTAACTTTATTGTGGACAGTTTTTTTTTTTTAGTGGGCTTCAAGATGTAGCCTGTGTTGAGGCCCATTTACTACTTTTTATGCAATTTTACCGTTAAAAGAAAACGACAAAAGTATGCGGAAAAGATGTGCCAGGTGGATTCAAATAAATAGGTTCGGAATCCCGAACCAACAACCGAAGCTGCAGTACGAACGTCACACCAACGGCTATCCACTCCTCCTCTGTCTATAAATAAAGGACGAAGGCCTGACACACCTCACACACGCAAATCCCTCTCTCTCGATTCATCACAAAGCCAAAAAGAGAGAAACAAAGAGTGAAGTTCCAATCTCTCTCCTCGCATCCATGGCCCCCTCAAGAACTCTGTCCTCTGCTATGGTTCTTATATTTCTCCTCTTTAACTTCTCAGAAGCTAAAGTTTTCTTGGTTGGAGGAAAGACAGACGCGTGGAAAACCCCTTCTTCTCAATCCGAATCTCTAAATAAGTGGGCAGAAGCATCTCGTTTCCAAGTTGGCGACTCATTAGGTAACTTCCCACTCCTTAAATTTCCTTGATTTGTTCCCTTCATTTCTGTTTCTATCAACACTTGTATCCAATTTCTAGTATTTTTTTATTTATATTTATATCTATCTGAGTTATCTCTTATGTTCTACTTCCTCCTCTGTTTTTGTTGAAATTCTCTGTTTCCTCTACTTGTAGTCTGGAACTATGAGTCTGGGAAGGATTCAGTGTTGGAGGTGAAGAGAGAGGACTATTTGAGCTGCAATACGTCGAGCCCCATTGCAGAATACAAGGATGGGAAGACGAATGTGAAGTTGGATCGATCGGGTCCATATTATTTCATAAGTGGAGCTTCAGGACACTGTGAGAAGGGACAGAAGGTGATCGTGGTGGTTCTATCGAAGAGACTTAGTGGTGGGTTCGTGAGTGTGATTACTCCAGCTCCAGCTCCATCTCCAATGGAAATTGATGGTCCAGCGGTGGCTCCTACAAGTGGTACTCATAGTGGTTTAAAGAATGGGTTGATGGTGATGATGTTGGGGAGTTTGGTGGGAATGATGGTTCCCATGTGAGGGAGGAGAAGTAATACGGGATGGGTTTCTGTTGTTTATGGGAAATCAGGGTTTTGTGTGTGTGTGGTTTTTAAGATATTTAATTATTTATTGATTTGTTGATTGAGAAAAATGTATTTTCTTTAATGGAAACTTGTCTTGATTCCAATCTTTGCGCCCAAGAATAGTCGTCTTATAATAGAGATTTTGTAAATGTGCATCTTGATGATGGTATACATGAAAATGTGCTTTTAGTGTTGAACCAGTTTTTAAGTTATAGAAAAATCATGTGACTGGACCTCATTTTCGGATTCCCAAAACTATTAACTGATAGTTAATCCTCGTTGAACAAGCCCTAATTTTCTGATTCCCAAAACTGGGGCCCATAAATATATGCAGTTGTGCATCCCGAGGCAAAAAGATCTATGGTTCTAACACATGCCACATCAGGAGTATTTTGAGTATGCCACGTGAGGGTCAGAAAATATATATATATATATAATTGATAATTAAGGGGGCCTAGGCAGACCCACCCCCCTACCAGAAAATAATTACTCTTTACAAAATTGCCAACTATTAAAAAAAATTGTGGTTATTTTAATAATAACTTAAGACAATATACCATCCTGCTTTGAATGGCTTTGAATGCTTCTTTTATTTTTTCCCTTCCATTTCTGCAAATTCACATTTATTTCATAAAACAAAAGAATATCCTGCTTCCTAAAATTCCACTTCTCTTCATTTTTTTCCCCCACCTACAATGGCATGAGCCTTCTATACTTGAAAAAACACAAAAACAAACAAAATATGATGAGCCCACATACTCCTGTGATAAGAAGAACCCACTTGAATGCACTTGGTTCATCAAATAATCCGATTGTGAAGTTCATCCCAAATACCCCTGCCACCACCCCAAAGATTGCAACGACGAAGGTCGCAGTTGTAAGGATCAGTTCAAACTGGATCAGCTGGTTTCGAACATTATCCTGTGACACCATAGGAAGGAAACCTCTCAGTCAATTTTTAATTTAGATTTGGGGTTCGCCACTCCAGAATGAACCTGTTTGTAGATGTAGTTTTACAGAGGGTATTTCAGTCATTTAGGTTAATATCCAAGAAGACCTAGATCAAGGGGCATATGACCATATCGCCAGTTTGAAAACATGGGTATCTCTAATATTTATTGACCGAAAAAAAAAATGTGGGGAGCATAACTAATATTGACTAAAACAGGGGTATATGGGCATGAATCCGATAAACAGGTAGAGATTAACCAAGTGCATGGCACTCTGGATTTCCTCAACATTTCTGAATGTGATGAAAGAAGTACAAGCATACTTTTTAAATAAAGGAGAAGAAGATACAAACCAGCTGAATATTGATGAAGTCTTCGGTGTCGTCAATGTACTCCTTCATCTGTAAAGAGATAAGAGGTAGAGAGCATGTTAGATTGGTAATAAAATTATTTGTCGCACACGAGAAAATGAAAATTGAAATGCGGTTACACAGACAGTGCTGCATGTACCGATGTCAGCTTGTTGAGGGTACTATCAATGACAACAAAGTATGCTTCCAGCAGCATCTCCAGTTCTTCAATGTTCTCATTGGTGCTCTCTGAACTCTTCATACTCTCGTGTCTGCTCCTTGCAATGCTCAAGCTCTTCTCAAGCTTCCGCCCATCTGTGGGTGAAGAAACAGGAGAAACTGGAGCAGAAGCAGATATCACACCCCCTGTTGAGCTGTATCCCACCAAAGATTGATCACCATAGAAAGATGACTCCATCCTTATCTTCTTCTCAGTGAGATACATTTCAGCCATATCTCCATCATCATCCATTAGTTGTTCTATCTCATCCCTAACCTACATGAATAAAGCTCTAAAAAGAGTATTAAAAGCTGATAAGTATATACTACAAAAGAGAGAGTGAAATCTGGAAACACCTTCTGAACTCTCCGAGTTAAAGCAACAAGTCTGCTCTTTAACCGACGCACACGCTCCAAGTTTAAGGTACTGATCTTTGATGTCAGCTCATCCAATAATGGGTATGCTTCAATTTCTAATTCTGCTGCCTGATTAACATGGGGGAAATTCCAATAGTCCTTGAGTAACTAATTTGGGGAGAGGAATTGTTCATGCAAGTGATTTTATTTCGTGAGAAGCATAATTCAATATATTTCCACGAAATATTTCTATTTCCGCAAGTTAAATGTGAAAGTTGTACTCTTTGAGTTTTGAAAAAATTCTAGAATACTGGAAATAGAAAATAATATTCATTTATTAGTAGAAATGAATTATGATTATCATATATCTCTACATTATCATACTGTGACTATGCATAAGTATTATGAATCATGAATTATGATTCATATTAGTAGAAATGAACTATGAAGTTATCAATACATTATCATTAGCATATAAGCATGCACAAAAACCTACTGATGTGCTAATTATGAATGCATATTTATAAGTAGAAAATACATAATAATGTGTGAAGCTAGTACTCAGTACTTAATAGTTTGTTCATTAAAACAAATGTTTTACAATTAAGACATGAAGTTAATTTGATATGATTAATCTTATTTCCCTGTAAAAATGTTTGTTTTGGCTGGCTAGACTCTAAGATACAGGTAACACGATGTAACGAAACGCTATTAATTTCTTTTCCACACTCTATAAGGTTAATTATTGCAGATTCATGTGTTTTCAGGTCTTTTTTACAATTTCCTACAGTTTCACTGAAATATTTCTTAAATATTTCCAACATTTCCATGAGAATTGTATTTACGATCACATTTTCGAAAAATTTCCATTTCCAGGCTGACTGAGATAGACAACGGAAGCAAAATTTAGTATCTTAGTAAAAAGGTAATCAAACAAACTATAATCTCTCAAATTCATAAAATATTTAGCAACCGACCAAAAGAAAATGAATCGGAATCACCGACAAATGCTAGAGGCTCTACAACTTTAGGCCTGATATGAGACGATATTTACAATCCACTGTCAACAATTTCAGGAATTACCTTATGGAAACACAAAGATCGTGAAATACATTAAATTTGATGATGGTAACAATTTAAATGTGTAAGATTTCTCTTTTCAAAACAGAAAAAAGTAAAAGAGAAAAAGAAAAAGTGAACAAAGAATAGTTGTCTCAAGGAAGGTATGAAATCTTGTCTTAGGACATTGTCTCAATCAGGTAAAAAATCAAGACAATCCGTAACTACCAATATTTTGGATCAATCTAACTTTAAACCATGATCTCAAGTGATTAAAAAAAAATTGATATTCTTTAATCGAAGTCACAATCTCTAAAATATCCATAACAAAGGGAGGCAAACTAGAAGGTTTAAACAACACTTGAACACATCCTAATATGATGTCAGCCACATGATACATGAATATAAACCCATAAAATATCCGTGAACTATGAAAACGTTTTTCATTTCCACTTTCTTCTTCAATCAATGAACCCTGCACTGTATCTTCCACAAGATCCGGATACCCCATTAAAAGCCTCTCATCAGTTCACAATTCTACTGAGCAGAAAGCATACATAGCAGCATTGGAAAAAATGCAGGGACCCACCACATTCAAGCATCCATAGATGAAAGCAGGCCAAATGCAGGAACCCACCACATTCTATCTGGCATCCATAGATGAAAGCAGGCCAAATGCAGGAACCCACCACATTCTATCTGGCATCCATAGATGAAAGTAGAAGGAGCTTGTACCATTTTCAACCAGTAAAAATATTGTTGGATTGAAATGTGTTTATGAAGTTAAATAGTGGATGGTACAATTGAAAGATTTAATGCAAGACTTGTTGCAAAATGTTATAATGAGTACGGGATGATCATGAGGAAACCTTTTCGTCCATTGTATAAAATGCAACCATTATATGAATTCTAGATATATTTTCTTGCTGTATGTGGATATTGAGAAATTAGACATGAATGTGTTTCTTCATGGATATTTAAAAGAGATGTATATGTGACAATAGGAAGGGTTTGAAGACAATACGCATCCTTGTACTTGGTTCAAAGATATGTTGATGACCAATCATTCTTTAAAGGATATCATTATTGTGCTTATACTTGCTGACGACATAATCTACTATGTAATACTATAAATCTAAATAAAAACTTGCTAGGTGATTTGACACGAATAATCTTGGAGAGCTGAGATATTTTTTGGCATTGACGTTAACCTATCTTCGTCAACAAAAGCACGTCACTTATTTGTTGGCTAAAGCTGGATTACTTGAATCCAAGCCAGCTTGCAAGCCTGCTAAAATGCACAAAAAGCCAACACTAAAAAGGTGATCCATCGATGATCTTAGCATGTACCTAAGCATCATTGTTAGACTCCGATATCTAACATATAACTGGCTTGATATTGCCCATGCAGCGGGGCATCATGCCAATTCATGTGATCTCCCCAAACATCTCCATTACAAGCATGTGAATTCTTCATTATGCGAAAGGTAACCTTGTTGTCCTATCACTCGTTCTATCCATACTCAAAATTGATACACGTGAAGGCCTATCAGATGCATGTTGGGCAAGTTGTCCCAAATGCCAATTATGGGAAATTTGCAATACAGTATAGCATTTTTCTTGGAGAATGCTTTGCATGTGGTAGTAAGGTACAAATTTTAGCTGAGATCACTTCATGGAGAGTTGGGATACCCACGTGAAAAACTTCAATTTTGCTTTGTCAATAATCAATCCACCATAAGCCTCGTCGTTAATCCATTTTTTCATGCGAACAAAGCATATAGAGATTGATAACCATTTCATCAAGCAGAGAACGTCATCGGTGAATCCATTCTCCTTGTTCCATCGAAAGACTACTTGAAATTTAACAAAGTGGCTAACAATAGTCATCTTTACCTACAAACTAAGCTGTCAATGTACACCAATCAGTGTCAGCTTGAGTGGGAGTGTGAAATAAGCTCCAAAGATTCTCTTATTTTAATAGAATAGATTGTGTGTTCACTCCATCTACCACTTCCCTCTTATCAAATGTTATAACTCCAAATAAGTATGGGCTTAACTTTCAGCATCACTAATACCTAAGTACTTCAATGTATTGGTTTGGTTTGTATCATTTGGTATCAGAGCCAACTTCATGTCTCAAGTCCAAATATCAGAAGGAGCGACTTGGGTAAAGGACTATCTAGCACCCAAAAAACAGAAATGGTATAAGAGTGAAAGTCACCATAAAGCAGGCATCAGGGGTATTAGTGGAACAGGTGACCTCGGGCCCAAAAAAAGGTACCAGAGTGTGACCCATCACAAAGTAGACCGCAAAATGTGGTGATATGTTATGAGCCAAAGGCGTATGGTGTCAACTTTACTCTTCCCTACCACTTAGGTATTTTTGATGTATTGGTTTGGTTCGTGTTACTACTAAATGCATAGTTTCTTTTTCTTTTTTTGACAAGTGATGCATAGTTTCTTTTTCTTTTTTTGGTAAGTGATGCATAGTTTCTTCTTCCTTACATCCAATTTAATTATCACAATCATTGGAAAACTTAGGACCTTTATAATACATTAAATCAAACCATTTCTCCTTACTTGAAACAAGCATCAACAAATCATAAACAAATTCAATTAAGATAAAACGAAATCAAAGAGTACCAAAGAAGATAAGAAACCCTTGAGTTAAGTTTCCATCTCTACGCACCTGACCATCGAGAAACGTACAAGCAGCCTCCAAGGCCACTTCAAGTGCCCTAAACTCGAATGGAAGATAATCCGACGATGTGCCCCCGAACATACTATCGAAACCCCTACTTCCTCTCCTCCGGATCAAATCAGAACCGTCCGATTGCCAAATCTCACCAACTCCACCCGTCGTCAATCGCCTTCGTAACTCCTCCACGTACTGTAACACATAATTATCGAGCGAATTCAAGATCAAAACCTCATCAGCTTTGATTATGCACCTAATTTGCTCTAGGTTTACGACAATCGCTTTCTCTCTGCCAAGGATCGTGGAAGGGTAGACGAAGAGTGGATCGAGGAGGCGGAGGTCACGTGCGGGGAGATCGCAGCGACGCATCATGGTGAACTTGTCAGCCTCCATCATCTGAGAATTTCCAGATGATTCGACACGAATCCATGATCGAAGGCCTTGGCCTCGCTTCTTCAACCCTAGAAAATCTGTTCCTTGGAAAAGAGGGCGACCAGAGGCAGAGGGACGAGAAGATGATTCTCTAAGATTTATAGAAGATAAGGGTTTTGGCGGGAGAAGGCGTTCTTTAAGGTCCGCCATTAATGGATAGCTTCGAATGTCTGCACAGAGTGAGACAGTGATTAACGAATAAGGAGACGTGATGGATAGTTTCGGTGTCACTATAAGAAAGATCGTACGGTCTCAAATTTCACTTGTTATCTTTGGACGACGTGTAAGATTTACAGTTAGATGATCCCGATTCCAGATTCTACTTCTAGGGATTGCCACATTTCACGAAGATAAGAATGATCTGATGGCTTCAAGATTGTAGAGGACAGAATTCTATCAACTTCGAAAAAATATATATATATATTTCAAAAAATGTTAATTTTAAATAAATGAGTTTCAATTTTAAGTTTGGGGGTTACGTGGAAGTTTGGTAGCCACTAATTTTCAAAGCCTTCGATCAAAGAAATTATTTCTTAAAATTTTAATTATCTGAATTTTTTGGACTGTGGTGTTGGATCATTAATGTGGTAACCCAAGGCTTTAGATCTTACTACCTTAGTATTAGTAAGGAAAGTGTCTCATTAATTGATTTTTAAAATTCAGAATTTCATTTGGATATATTTTTTTAAAAACTGATATAAAATTAAAATGAAAAATGAATTTTCAAACTAAACGTAAATAAGAATCTGAGCCAAAGGAAAGAATCATCTCAACACTCATTACTATAATTGATTATGGGTAGATAATCAATTATTGGTCTCACTACAGCAGTATTAAGGGGTGTCAATTGGATCCTCTAATCCATTCTGACCCGATCATAAAAACAAATGTTAGCAGTTAGGGCCTTGATCTGGAACCCATAACGGTAGGGTGAGGTTCAAAAGTTATCAAACCCATTAAATCTAAATAGGGCTAAGTCCTAACAATGCTTAGTCGCCCCTTGGGGGTTTTACATTGTATGTGTACAATGACACACTGGATCATTATCTTATGTAGTTGTACAGTTATGTAACATTGTAACTATTGTATAACTATGTAACTATACTCAAACTACATAAGATATTGATCCAATGTATCATTGTACACAATACTATGATATAAGCATAATCTAATACTCTTAACAAGGGATTTATCCCAGGTTAGGAGGGGGGTCTGCATGTATCTGAGGATTAATCAGAGTGCTTTATGAGAAATAATTAAGTATACTTTCATTTTAACCATTTTTTTAAAAAAGAGTTGTGCTACAGTAACCCAAAGTTGAAATCTTATATTACACTTCTTGACATGAAAGTGGGTAGGAACCATAGATATTTTCACTTATATCTTGATGAAAAGCATGTATGGTTCCCATACGCTTTCATGTTAAGAAGTGCAATATATCGTTGATGCGTATTGGATTCACAATTTTTCGTCAGAGACTCACTAGTGCATGCCACGCCACGTCAATCTAGTTAGCTTAACAAGAGTAATTTTATAGATTAAGCATGCCATTCAATACAACAGGACTCATGTGATTGGTGGAATCTATCAGTAATTTTTCTTTTCCTATTTTATTTTTTAATATAGACCCTAACCTGCCCTATTTTTATGGTGCGGGATTGTGTGACATAATTTAGAGGTGTGAACAGAGTTGAGTTATACTAAAAATTTACCAAAAGCCAAGCCTTCAGTAGTAAGTTACCTACAAAATGGAACATTATACCTTTCCCAATTTTAATTTAATGGTGATGAAGATTCCTTTCTTTCATGGTGCCCTCCCTAGGTTCTCATTTAATGGACCCACTTTGGTAATTTGGTGGTCTTTAGTCTTTTTACTGCTTAGTTCACTTTGCCTACTTCAAAGGTAACTTCAAATTCGTTTTTGAAGATTCCCTCTTGTTCAAGGTTTTACTTTTTTTAGGCTTGCCCCACAACAGATGATGGTGCTGGAAATTTCGACATTAACTCCACCCAATAATATTATATTTGCCAGTTTCCACTTTCCACTTTCCACTTTCCACGTTCAAGCTCTTTCCACGTCAGTACACGCATACACCACGACAAATAATGCTGTTTGGAAGAAAGAAGATTTGAAGGAGAATCTTAGGGTCCGTGTAGATACAGGAGTCAGAAGTACTTAAAACATAAGTACTTCCAGAAGTACTATCTCAAGTAGCGGAATACGTGTTGTATGTTTGGATGCAGGATTTGAGAAGTACTGTCAGAAGTACTTCTCACAGAATTTTGTGTTAGGAAACTATTCTGTATTCTGTTAAAATGACCAGAATACTCTTATATGTAATAATTACTATCTTTAACATTATAATTCAACAACATATGCTCAAAAAAAAAAAAATAACAGTTACTATTTTTATTAAATAAAAACATTATAACATTATTTTATACTCAAAATATACTTATTCTTATTTTTTTAAAAAATTCGTTAGAACCTTCCCTAAATATTGGACATATGAAAAATAAAATCTGTATAAAAACATAACAACTATCATATAATAAAACCTGTATCATCATACATAAAATTATATATAATAATCACACCAACATATGTAAAATGAAAAGAAAACATTCATAAACAAAATTTATATGTCATCGTCATACCAATAAACAAAGATGTTCATATAGTAGAAATATATTAAATTTATCCAAAAATATAATTTATTAAGTTAATAGTAACTTTTAAATCATAAAATTATATAATTATATCACGTCGATCATAAGCTTCTTTTATAGCTTCAGCTATGACTTCTCCCCTACGTTCCATTTCTCTATGTCTTTCCCGTTGTGAACTTCTCGATGGTCCAGGCTCATCTACACTCCTAGGGACGGCTTCATCTATATAATCTAATTCTTCATACATAGCAAATTCAACATCTGCCAAAGTTTCATTTCGAATGAAATTGTACAGTCTCATGCAAGCAATGACGATATCCCTTTGAGTATCAATGGAGTCTATGTGCATGTCCCTAAGAATTGCCCATCTTGCCTTTAATACCCCAAAACACCTTTCTATAACATTACGCAATGAGGAATGAAGATGGTTAAATAACTCATTCTTTTCCTTCTGCCATGCACCCCGTCGAAAGTCTTGTAAATGGTAACAGACACCCCTATATGGTGTCATGTACCCATCCATCAATGGATAGCCAGAGTCAACCAAGTAATATTTGCCTACAAATGAATAATAATTTCATTATTTTATATATATAATATTTAATTGAATGTACTTCTACGTAAAATTTTGAATACCAACCTGACGGAGGATGAGGAAATCCCGAATTAAGATTATTTATAGTTTTTAAGAACACGTTCGCGTCATTTGCTTGTCCCTCCCAACCAGCAACTACATATGTGAAGAACATATCGAAAGAGCATACAGCCATTACATTTTGTGTTATACCCTTTCGACCTAAATATCGAAGTTGATCTGCTATTGGAACTCGTGCCCCAATATGAGTACCGTCAATCGCTCCCACACAATACTTCATATAAAAAGAAATTTTATTTTAAAGATTAAACATTATAATTTTTTTGAATTTAACTTTAAAATTACCTTAAAGAAAGGTCAGAATCTTCGATTTGTGCGAATTTGATGAGGGATCTCATCCAAAGAGCGAGGCACAATGAGAGTTTTGCACAATTCAAGGACAGCTTTCAAGATTCTATAAAAGTGTCTACTCACGGTTTCTTCAGAACGTTGAAATCGATCACCAACACTTCACATGCCCTCATTTTGTCCCAATATCTTTAAGAACATTCCTAAGGATACTTCCAAAGAAACGTTCCTTGTTCTTTCAAGACCCACCTCTTCGTGTAAAGTATTACATAATTTCTCAAGTACATGTTTCTCCATTCGAAATTGTTCATGACATATTGCATTATTCCCAGACAAAACATAATTCATATAATTTTGTCCAGTAAAATTGCAATTAGTCTTGGGTTGTCGAACTAATTTATTTTTACGAACCGTGCGATAATGATTTGCTGCAGCAAGTGCAGCCATACATATAATCTCATCGTCTGAATCTGAATAATCCATCTTATTTCTGTTTACATTATTAATAATAAAAAAATATCATTTAATATTCAATATTAACAATCATATAAATATATTCAATCTATAAATAATCATATAAAATATTAAAACAAACATTTTTAACAATCAAACCATAATCCATGAGACATAATCAATAATCCATAAACCAGAAATAAATAAAAACTTAATCCATACAGAATAAATCAAAATCATAATTCATTAAACAAATTTTCTTTTATTAACCACATAGTTCATAAAAAAAAATGATTCATAAAAGACCGACTCATAAAAAAACCTATGCTACCCTTTAGTAACCACCATGATAACGACGGTATTCAAAATCAAGGTACGATAGACGAGCATCATTTGTCGGCAAGTTATAAAAAGCATTCCTAAAATCTACACTCTCCACGAACTTAGATACCACATAACAATATCGATCGCTACCTATAGGAATCTCATCCACTAATTCATTAAGAAGTGGCAAGCATTCACCGGGAGTAAGCTTTTTTTGCTCGTTTGGAAGTTTATCTTTATGAATTTTTGATTGAAAAAGATCCACCAAACGACTGAATTCAACCTCGAATAAATCAGATTTTCTTCCTTTTTTGCGTTTTGATCTAGAATCCCCACTTATTGACGACCTTCTCTGTGATGATCTTGAATTTGGTGACTCATCAATATCATCATCAGGGTGAGTTAGGAGTATATTTTCTTGTGTCGCTGGAATGTATTCAGGAGTATCATCATCATCATCATCATCATCATCATCATCATCATCAGCAATTGACTCATTCGTCATGTTTGTCGTTGTAGAATATCGAACACGAGATCCGGTAGCTGTGGTACCACCAAATAACTTGTCCAACTCATCTCTGTGCTCCAATGCCTTATAACGAAACTTATTATCTCCAGAATGTAGCTATAAAAAATGATGAATATTATTAATAAATATTTATTGACATCTTCATAAATAAGTGAAATTAAATATATTAAAAAATATGTATTATCATTTCTCGTTCAATCCACCATTCATCGCTCATGATGATAGAATAGCCGTTCCAACCGATTCCAGTTACACTCATTAGATTAGACCAAGCCTTCCAATCTAATTTTGTTTTGTTCCAATGATTTTTGAATTGTTTTTGTTCGAATTTAAATCCCGTTTTCTTGAAAAATTCATTTCGAACAAACTTCCATCCTAACCTGTCTAAAGTTGGCCCATTCCTATGACCTTGCGCGACTGCTTCAACACATAGTTCAACAAAGGTCTTATGTAAATACGGACTCCAATTTGCTTTACCTTTGTCATTTTGTGTTGCAGCTTGTTTGTCTTTGTTCATATTTGTTGTTTCAGAAGACATCTTAAAATAAAGACAAACAAATATGTGAAAAAAATAATGTGTTAGAGAACAACATAAATAAATCAATAAAAAACATTCTCTTATAATAATAACCTAAAAAAAAAATTCACAACAAACTAATTCTCATGGATTAGTACTTGAAATTCAAAGCATACAAATACATGCATTGCATACTTTTTAACAAACAAATATATATATATATACAATAAATTTCTATTAAAAAATTAAAAAATATAATTATTTTCAATTTAATTTTTTTTTTTAATTTTATAATTCTATCGAAATTTCGGCAGCATAACCTCTTAAAAATGAACATATGAAATTTTCCTGATAAAAAAAATACCTGCATAATACACTAAAGAATACACAATCTAACATCCACACAACATTAACATTTAAAAAAATGCATAATACGTATAGTCTGTACATGTTTTAAACCATTAGGACTCAAAGAGAATTATTCAAGTTTCAACTTATCTAACAAAACAATTCTGAAATAATCCTTTTAGATCATATTTCAACAATTAAGGAAATCTTTACTTTTTGCAAGTAACACTCAAGAGGTCTTAAGTTCAAATCTTATCTCCCAACAAAACATAAGAATAAAATACACAATAAAACTATGAATTTTTCAACAATTTTTGTCATTGATACGTTTTTAAGGAGGGGTCCCTTCAACCCCAACTTATCAATAAAAAATGAAAAAGGTTATTTGCATGAAATTCAAAATAAATGTATAAAAGTAATTTCAATATAAAATGACCATAAAAAGGTATTCATTTTGATAAAAATAAAAATATACCAAAATAAGAATAAATCCTTTTTGACAAATATTTTAAAAAAGAGTCATGATCATTTGAGTCCCTTTTTTGTACACTCCCTTTACAAAATCGTAGATCCTTTGCTTTGAGATAAATAGACCAAGTTAATGAGTAGATTTGGTGAATTGATTCCATCGAATTTTGGGTTGAGTCATCAAAATATCCAATTAAGTCAAGTTGAGTTGACATGGGTGAGTTTCGAGTCCATTTTACAAGTTTTAAAAGTATGACTAACACAACACAAGGTTTGCACAAATAGAAAAGAATTCACATATTGAGATGAGATGGGATGGGATCTTAATGACTTTAAACAAATAAAGTCAAAACATGAGTTAGAAGTTTTGGAATGGGCTGATTTTTGGTGAGGATGATCTCTACGGCAAGGAGATCATCCTCACCAAAAATCAGCCCATTCCAAAACTTCTAACTCATGTTTTGAAAAATGTTTTGCCAAAAAGTTAGCCATTGAACGTGGCCCTATATATATATATATATATATATATATATTATATATATAATATATATATATATATATATATATATATATGCAAGTCATATAGTACTCCATGGTTACTGTCTACGAGTTTGCATATGTTGTGAGAAAAGCTACAATTGTATAAAAAGTTAACCACACGGGTGTATGTGTTTCAATACTCATAGATTTTAACCAACTTTGCAAACGAGCACCTTTGTATATGTTTCATTTTATATGCTTTGGTAAAGGTTCGTTTAAAAAGAAATAAGAATAAGCAGTGTAAATCTACAAATTAGTCTCCGATGTGGGACTAAACTGTACAATAAATATGTATTTTTGGCCAGATATTTGGGATAATAGTTTGATGAAGAAGATGAATATCATATGTCATAAACATGGGCCTTAAATGTCGAGAAAAGTCAAAGATTGACATTTCAATTCTTAGAGAATTATGATAGTGTTACTGATCAAAATGGCTCCATTTATTCTCTCTTAGTACACTTGCAGATCAAGCAGTCATTTCACTCTAAAATATCAAGGACATTGCAATTACAATTGATGCAAGCAAGTGAAAGAACTTCAATAAAGATCTGACTATATATCATTGATACATCAGTTTAGAAAAGAATTCACGTGTTGAGATGAGAAGGAATGGTTTAAGAACAAAAATGACGACCAAATGTATTTTCTCAGAGTGATGAGATGAGATGGGATCTTAATGACTTTAAACAAATAAAGATCAAACAACACCTACTAAAACAATAGTGATGCAACAACCATAATTAATTATGAGAGATGTTATTATCATGCCAACTTTTACTTATAACACACCAATCCATATGTGATAAATTACAAAAGGATTGGAGTGTTGATTTGGATTGGGGGTGGGGCTTTCATATAAAAAACATGCCAAGTTGATGAAGCTCGTGTTCTTTTATGTTATATTTCTACCCTCTTTGAAACTTGGGAAAATCAGTGGCTTTTTAGGGGAAAAAATCAGTAGATTGGAAACCAAAGCATAGGATTTCTCAACATGTGTACACACAAAAATCAGTGGGAGTGTTGATTTGGGATGTTTTTATTTTTATTTTTTATTATGTGAGCAAGCACATACAAAGTATATAAAAAAAAGATCTGTGAAACCAATGCTCAAATTTTGTTCTTAAACCATTCAATTTTATCCTTAAATCAATCGTGTATTATCCCAACCATCCAACCATATTGATTTGTGAAACCATTCAATTTTATCTTGGTGTTCTAAACATTATTGTGACTGCAAGATCAGGTTCAACTACGTTCGAAAATACGAACTATATTTTTAGTCGATTGATTTTGTATGATCAGTTGATTTTCTAATAAAATTATAAAATAAAGAAATTCCCCTTTGCCTTGAAAGATATGAGAAGAACAGAAACCATCGAATCGAATGAGTGTAAGCCGATCGACTTACCTATGAGGAGAGAACGAACTCGCTGCTGCAATCGTCGGAGACGTCGTCGCCGTAGTCGCCTGAGGGGAGATATGCTTTACTCGTAGGAAGGATAGAGTTTCGACAGAACTTCTGTCGATGATTTAGGGTAAACGATGAGGGTTTATAAATCGAAAAAAACAGAGACTGTTTTGTCAAACTGACTCTGAGTGGTCGGAGAGGTCGTCGTCGTAGTCGCAGTCGCCTGAGGGAGGAGAGGATTTCGACTGAACTTCCGTCAAGGTTTCAAGCTTGAACGACAAGGGTTTCAAGCTTGAACGACTGATCTGTTTTGACGAACAGAATCGAGATATGTGAGGTCATATATATTTTTCATGGGGGTAATTTTGGAAACGCGCCCTATTAATTGACGGAGAAATTTGCTCCCTGTAAAAACGAATTTGAGAAGCACTATTCTCGATACTTCTCGTAGAAGTACCAATTTTACTTTTTTGGAGAATTATTTTTTGAAGTACTTATTTGTCCAAATGATTCAATAAGTGCTTCTGACTCCAATAGGGAGCCAGAAGCACTTTAAGAAGTCAATCCAAACAGGCCCTTACTTTCGGAGATACTTCTTCAACACGGTTATTAAAGGACAAAAATAGAAGAAAATAAAAAACGCCTAGACTTGGATGGTTCCACACGATACATAATATACATCCAGTTTTAATTCCAAAACAAAGCTTTTATTGGAAGCTTTGTACATCCAGATAAGAAGATCAAAAAGAATATCCAAAGCAATGTCATAGAATCACAAACAAAATATTCTATTTAAAACGGAAATTCACATCAACAGTAAACCAAACACCAGGATTATTTATTAAAATATCCAAACCTAGATCTTCATACTTGAAGAACACATCAGACAGACAGACAGATAGACAGACACAGACATGGAGACACCAACCCAAAGGCTGAAACTTAGACGCACCACCACTTACATCTTACTCATCACCACCGCGCAGACGGAGGACAAGGTGAAGAGTAGACTCTTTCTGAATATTGTAGTCAGCCAGGGTTCGGCCATCCTCGAGTTGCTTCCCAGCAAAGATCAACCTCTGCTGGTCAGGTGGGATACCCTCCTTGTCCTGGATTTTGGCCTTCACATTGTCAATGGTGTCCGAGCTCTCCACCTCAAGAGTTATGGTCTTCCCGGTAAGCGTCTTCACAAAGATTTGCATGCCACCCCTCAGACGGAGCACCAAGTGGAGGGTTGACTCCTTCTGGATGTTATAGTCGGCGAGAGTCCGTCCATCTTCAAGTTGTTTCCCAGCAAAGATAAGTCTCTGCTGGTCAGGGGGAATCCCCTCCTTGTCTTGAATCTTGGCCTTGACATTGTCGATAGTGTCGGAACTCTCGACCTCAAGAGTGATGGTTTTTCCAGTGAGAGTCTTAACAAAGATCTGCATCTGAATAAACCAGGAGAGAGAAAGATGAGGATAACGAGTGAATGTACCATCTCATTTATGGACCCCAAAACAGAAAGCAATAGAAAATCATATCATATCAGATACTCAACAAGGAACCAATGTTTTAAAACTCGTTTTGAAATCTCATCCATGAATGAGACATACGTTTGAGTTGTCTTGTTCAACAATGAGAAAAATGAACCGTGGTTTTAAATCTTGTCCGATACATTTGACTTGTCTATCTGTCTTGGTCTTGAACAAGATTTAAAACCATGCAAGGAAGACAGACCCGTCAACTCGTGCAAGGTCTATGAAACACAGAATTGGTTAAGAGGTAGACCAAGTCTGGCCAGGATACAACCAAAACCAAAAACAGAGTTCTACTGAATTAGCTAGGTAAATAATAATGTCACAACAACATACGTTTCAAATCAATTTTTATGAAAAAGATCAAATTTTTTTCTACATATTTGTACAATCTTACAATAAATCAGCTTATTTAAATTCATTCTACCCATTTAGTGTACTCAACTTGTACTATCAACACATGGATACAAAATCGTCCGCTTATCAGGTTTGCAAGTTCAGTGGGTGTGAAACTGCATATAAGTATTTCTACAGTGAGATGCCAAGGCAAGACATTTCAATGGGGCATAAAGCATGAGGTATAAGCCGCAAAGGAAAGGATGCAAATCTCGTGAACACTCCTTTTCACATTCATGATGTTGAAGTAAAAGGTATGATACAAGATAAATTCAATAAAAAGGATTAAAATTTAATGAAAAACGTAATAACCTCCTCCTAAGAGAAACAGATGCTTCTGTCAGAATTTAAACCCAAATAGCTTGCTATTATTTAATTTAACAAGGAATTTAAAATAAAATAAAAAATAAAAAAACCCACCCACGTTATCAATCGGAACTTATCTTGAACTCATCAGAGTAAGGAATAAAAAATCTAACGAAGACACTAGCCAATTATCCCATAGTAATTTTGAATATTGCCCAAATCTTTATTGAAACCACTTGGACAATTGTTCAAACAGCTCTCGATGATTTAATAGTAAATCTAATAATCCAATAACAGACGTAAAGAACAAAATAAACAAATTTAAATAGATCTCCGATCCTTTGACCATAATCCATTTGATGCTTAAAAAGAAAGATCATTAAAAGGTTCTCCAAGAGATAAAAAAATCCAGAAACAAACTCGCGATCTAAACAGACTCCAAGATTATTAGTTCTTGTAAAATTATTAACCTATAATTCCTTAAAGAGATCAATTCGAAGTATCCAAAACAGATCAAAACGATTAAAAAGTTCAAAGATGAAACCTTTATCCAAGATAACAGCCAAAAAATTACATAAATTTTAAGCCAGAAGGAAGAAACACCCATCAAAATAACACATGAAGAACACCCATAAAAACCCTAATTTCACATCCACGGATCTCATAAAAAAATAAAAAAATAAAAAAATAAAAAGAACATCAAAACGATCAGAAAAACCACAAAGATCTCAAGCAACCAAAGAAAGACAGATCAGAGAATCAGTAGAAATCGAAAAAAAAAATTAAAATTGGATCATACCTTGAAGAACCTGAAATTTGCAAAATAAAAAACCCTAGAAATCGAGAAGGCTAGGTTTGTGGTCTTTACGAGGGAGCCTAAAAGTGTATTTATAGGAGGGCGAGGGGGATGGGGGCCATTGTCGATACTTGTAGATTTTTTTATTTTATTTTAATTTTTTAATTTTTTTAACGCCACGTGCAAACTGTGGGCGAGTCAGTAAACCGACTTCGGTATTTCCATCGAAATATCTGGGATCGTTCTCGAGAAATTATCTAATAGAGATGAGGTGTGCATAACTCGGTCGACCCAAAATGATTCGTCTTGATGCACTGTTTTATTAAAATTGGATGGACAAGACAACCCGTTTTGGCTGGACAATTTGTTTAAATTTGGAAAAAATTAATTAAAGGACCCTGACGGAGGGATTTCTTTCTAACTAGTCTTAAATTTTAGGGCCTCTCTTAATAATTCTTTTGGTAAAACTTTTCTTTCTAATTAGTCCCTGAATCCCATTTCTCACATTTCTCACGATTGAATGTCCTAATCGTTTCGAATTAGGGGTGCAACTCAGTTCGTTTTGTGACTAAATCGAACCGAACCAACAAAGGTCTGTTCCAACAAATAAGAACTAGAACCAAACCAACCCAAATCAAACTAAGGTCAATTTGGTTTGATTCAAATCCATGAGTTGCCTAAACTTAGTTGGAAACCATATATTTTTAATAAATAATTTTTTATATAATAAATCATTAATTTATTTCTAAAGAAGACATTAATCTATGTCCTAGCTCCTAAAATAATTCATAATAATGAATAATTTATTTATTTATTATATAAGGTTTGGTTCTATAAAAACTTTGAACTGGAATCGAACCAAATTGATCGATTCTCCATTTTCTAAACCCATAACCGAACCACAACTTGTTCCAAATTGAACCAAACTAAACCAAAGCTATCAGTTTGATTTGATTCTCGGTTTGAATCAGACCAAGTTGCACTCCTCGTTTGAACTTATCGTTTTTGTCTAAAAAAATTACATTTTTGGCATCTCAATTGAATTTCCAAGACTTCATTCCATCGAAAAAGATTTAAGAAGAAAGAAGAAGTTATTTTCAAGGATTTTTTTCTAATATTTTGAAGATGTATGTAAAAAAATTATTTTTTTCTTCGTTTTTTTATGAAAATTGATCAAGAATGACTCTTTCGGTTTGAAATCTTCTAGATAAGTTGTTATCTCAAGTTTCTAGTCAAATTTTCCATGTATTTTTAGTTAAAAAAACAAAAATAGGTTGGTTTTAACAGTGTCGAGTTCACCACTTTTTATTGTCGAGTTCTACAATATTTAAAAATATTACAATAAAAAAAGTTGAACTTGACAATAAAAAGTTGTGAGTTACGACAACAAATAAAAAGTGGTGAGTTCAACAATGAAAAGTGGTGAGTTTGACAATTAAATGACAATTTCAAATCCAATAAACGGTCAGAGTCCGTAGGTTATGTGTTCAAGACTCAGTATGAGCAATGGGCTCCTTGAGGCCATTGGCGATGGTGTAGCCTCACTTACCTGGAGTGTGTGATGTGTGGGAGGCATCCATATGCCTAGGTCCAAGCCCAAGCTCACCCGATCCCACTAGTTGAACGTAAGTTCGGATACCCCTTTAACAAAAAAAAAAACGTTGTGAGTTTGACAATAAATAAAAAGTGGTGAGCTCGCTAATAACAAAGAACCTTTAAGGAATAAAAAGTTTACTAAATGGACTATCAAGTTACCACCCACAACTTAGGTGTTGTTTGTTAAATTGAAAAAAATAAGTGTTGAATGACTTTAACTGCTGAAACTTATAAGCTCTGAATTTAAGTACTGAAAAAGTTGTTTGTTTAGATGTCAAAATAGTGTTGAATTCATTAAATTAAGCGCTAAATTCGCAAAATCATGTTTGTTACACATTGCTGAAGACTGGTAAATTATCTTTTTTACTCTTACAATCATATTATACATTGTTTGCATATTTCAAATGCATATTTCTTATCAAACACAGTAAATTATATTATTTATTATAAAATTAAAATACAATTTATTTTTAAATAATAAGTAATACTCAAAATTTTAATTTCTAAATAATAATTTTTATTTTTAAAACCCCATAAATTTCAAATTAAAATTAATAATGTTATACAAGTCACCAAAATTTGAAATCAGCATTGAAATAACTTAATTTTGAATAAATAATTTTCAATGAAAATGAAGGATGTATAATTATAAAAGCAACCCACGAATTAATAAGGGCAACCCACACCATGGCCAATTTTTTTTATATGGGTTAAAATTTTTGGAATGAGCCAATTTTTGGCGAGGATGATCTATATGGTCTAGAGATCATTCTTACTAAAAATTAACCCATTTCAAAATTTCTAACCACATCAAAACTGATTTAAAAAAAAAAAATTAGACGATTTACAATTCTTGAACTTGTTTTGATGGTGTTAGAAGTTTCGGGATGAGCTGATTTTTGATGAGGATGATCTCCTCATTGTAGAGATCATCCTCACCAAAAATAAACTCATTATGAAACTTTTAACCCATATATAACAAAACAATTCGGCCATGGTATGAGTTTATTAATTTGTTGGGTGCTTATATAATTATTCATATGATATAAGAGGTAATATCCTTTTAATTATAAGGGTATACTTTTCCGTGTCGAAAAAGAGAAATGCTTACCGCTTCAATGCAAAAATTAAACATCAAAATAGTGTTGAATTTTTTTCACTAATTTTCAACTATAAGCGCTAAAAATATCAAGTAAACAAACACGCTAATTTGACAAAAAGTACTGAACTTTTTTTCTTTCAACATTAAACGCTGAAAAATAACGCAAACAAACAATCTCTTAAAAACTATTTAGAAAGAAACCCCTTTGTCAAAGTCCTTTTAAATAATTTTCTTTTGGTCTGACATGGTCAAATGGTATCAGATTCGGACCATGGTCCAATGGTATCAGATTTAGGGATGGCAATGGGTCGTATAATAACCACTAACCCAACTCACCCAATCCACATTAACGGGGTGCAAAGATGTTTTTCTATGTCATGATAAAGAATTCATGTAAGATGGAGACTACAAGTAGAATCCCTTAAATGAGCCTTTTTTTTTTTTTTTTCATTTTTTAATATATATATATATATATATATATATATATATATATATATATATTTATTGATAAGAGGTCAAGAAGTCCTGAAGGCAAAACTACAAAGAAAAAGCAAAATAAAACAATTAGGGTATGTTTGATTGCGCATGGAAAATAGGGTGGAAAATCAATTTCCATGGAAAATGACATTTTTCAAGTGTTTGATTGCACATGGAAATGAAAATTCATTTTCCACCCCATTCAAAAAGTCCACTAAATCATGGATTTCACTTTCCCACCCATATGGGTGGGAAAATGAAATCCACCCATATTTTCCATTCTCAATTTTTCTTTACCACCACAACCACCACCACCATTACACTAACCTTGCCGTCGTTACCATCGTCGTCGCCGTCGGCTCCGTCTCCGGCCACCTTCTCTCTCTCTCTTCTTCTCCTTCTTCTTCATCCCTCACCTCTTCCGCCACCACCACCACCACGTTCTCCCCCCATCTTCCTCGATTATCTCTGTCGCAGCCGCCACCGCCACCGTCGCCGTCGTTGCCGCCACCGTCGCTGCCGCTGCCACCGTCGCTGTTGTCGCCGCCACCACCTTCATCGCCACCGTCACCACATCCTCCCCCCTCCATTTTTCTCATCATCTTCTTCTTCCTCTCCCCCTCCTCTCATCTTCTTCCTCCTTCTCCTCTTCTTCTTTTTCTCATAATTTTCTATGATTTTATCCAAGTGAAATCAAACAATGGAATTTGATTTTCCAACCCTACCTATTTTCCACAACTAATTTTTCATGGATTTCAAATTCCATGGAAAGTGACTTTCCATGCAATCAAACATACCCTTAGTCTCTAATTAAAATTTTCCATCTAAAAGCGAAGTCTTCAAAGAACAAATCCCTAAAGTCAATGAATTGCTTACAACAATGAAACAACCAACCCAAGATATTAAAAATAATCTCTTGAAATGTGTTTTCCTTCCCCCATCCAACGTTCGCATGTTCCTCTCTTTCCATAAACCCCAACCAATAACAAAGGATAACAAATTCATGATCTTCATCATCCTGTTAGAAAAAAAAAGATGTCTCCAACCAAACAAAAGAAAAGCAACAAAAGAAGGATGACACCACGAAACCTTAAATAAAGAGAGGAAATGAAACCAAACATGCAACATTGCAATAAATAAGACAATGCTCAACAGACTCCACATTCACTTTGCACAAAAACAATATCTACCAACACAAAACCTTTACGCTTAAGAAGACCTATAGTGGGAGGCCTATTTAAAACCGCCAACCACACGAAAAAAAAAAACACTTTTGAAGGCACCTTAGACCACCAAATGATTGAGGATGTAAAACAAACCTCTTGATTACCTTCAAGCAACGCATATAACTACTTTATAGATAAACAACCATCGTTACAATCACTCCAAATCCAACTATCCTCCTATCCGGAGAAGGACCCGAGAGAGCTAACTTCTCCATGATAGAGATCAAATCTTCAATTTTTCAGTCATTCAATCTTCTTCTAAGACCAAGATCCCAAGACTCTTGCTTCTCATTAGGAACCAAAAAAAGTAGAGATAAACATTATATTCCTCATGGATAAAGGGTACAAACCCTAGGAATAAAAGTTGCAGAAGAGTCTCACTACACCAACAATCCTCCCAGAAACGAACACGATTACCTCTTCCCACTTGATACCTAATATGCTCACCCATCACCCCTCCCAACTTCGCAATCCCTTTTCAAACACCGCAACCAAAAGGAAGCATAGATGGCTTACTAAACTAACCTAATGGATCCTCCCTCAAATTTGGCAGCAATAATTTTCCTCCATAGCTCCTCCTCTCTTTCATCACCAAAGCGCCAACACCACTTCCCCAACATCGTTCTATTCATGGATTTGAATCTTCTGATACCTAAAACACCCAATCTCCTAGGCCGACAAACAAACTTCCAATTTGCAAGATGTAGTTACTTGTTGCCCACACTATCATTCCACAAAAAATCTCTCACCAACCTTTCAAGCTGCAATTTGACCTTCCTAGGCATAGTGAACAAAGATAAGAAATGATTTGGAATACTTGATAAAGTGCTCCCAATCAAAGTTAACTTCCCCCTTTCCACAAATACTTACCTTTCCATAATCCTAGACTCTTCCTAACTCTCTCAATTAGATTATCCCTTACCCGAGCCTAGCTTTCTCTGGCCTTACTCTTTGTTTCCCAGCAAGCATGACATAGACACCTCAAGAGAGAACTTAAGTTTGATTTTTTATGTTCGATGAAATGGATAAAAATCTCGTTGGAAGAGTAAGAATTAAACGGACCTTAAATGGAAATAATGGAATTCAGATTCATGGGACAAGACAATCATAAAGGCCTTTACGAGAAGATATGACCCGTAAAAGAATCATAAGACATCAGAAACAAGGATCACATTGTCAGGAACCAAAACTAAAGGATTATGTGCAACACAAATGAATAATGGTTGCTAGATGATGTGTTTAGACACTTCAAATCTACATATACTCCTAACTTATACCAAGTATTTAACAAAGATAGTCATTCGTACATCAGTGGTACAGGTGAAGTGTCAGATACAGTAATTCTATGGAGACCTTATCTAGTCTGGATTTGGGTCTGAATTATGTAGAACGGTCATTGCATTCAGCTATAGATTTATAAAATACCAATTAGAACATCTCAATTCCAAAGCAAAATACACAATACAAATGATATAGATGATTTCTTTCAGGAGTTGGATGCACAACGACAGCAGCCTATAGATGTGGATCCAAGTCCTGCCGATTCAGAGTATATCTTCATCTTCGGAGCACTAATCTTCACTGTGATCGTCATTTTAGTTTTCAAAGCTAGCAACATGAGGTAAAAAAACAGCTAGGAGAAACCAATGGCAGGTCATCAAATGAGGGCCACATGAGAAAATTACACGAGAAGAAAAAACAAAAAAAGACAATGGATTACATTCTATATTTTTATATGTGTATATATATTCTATTAAGAAAGATGTGATAAAATATCAATCTAAGATGTGGAAACATAGAGTGAGATAGAACACATTTCATATATGCAAGTTTCAGTATCAAATAACAGCAAACAATGCTCTCATGGCATCCACTCCACCCCATAATTTAAAAAATAGCAGAAGTACAGATGATATATATATATCAGAAGCGGTTTTACAAACAACTTTCTAATTTCACCATGGCAAGCAAAGCTTATGTGTTTGACAAGGTCAGAGCCTGGTCTTGATCACAACAGACCCAAATATCTGGTGTTTAGATGGAAACAGTATCAACTCGGCCAAAATCCTATTTTGAATAATCTTAATGAAGACTTTGTTCATCTTAACTATCTGAATTAGGAGAACATTTAAACAAGCCCTATACTTGGAAAACTCAAACTGTCACCAAGTAGATTCGTGAATTTAACTAGGATAGGCAATTGCAACATGAAATGGTTTTCTTGTTTCATTTGCACAGTTTTAAACATTCAACATTGTCTAAATCAACTCAAGTAATTCATGAATTCATCATGTAGAAAGAGTAATAGCTGCAGTACACATCTTCCTGAAAATAAAGGAAGAAAAATGAAAAAGTATATATAACCATCAACTATTCTTTTTATAACGCATTCAATCTGAATTCTGCATGTTTTTTTCAAGTTTATGATTCTTTAACGGCTAGGAAATCTCGTTCAACCATGTCCCTTGGAATAGCTAAATTGAAAAAATGGTTCAACAGATAAGCTGAGAAATAAAATTCATTGAAAAAAACAACATAAAATCTCAAATAAGCTCCTTCACACAAGTTTGTGTATGGTGCTCTCCTACATTCAAGAATAAAGTAAGAAATCTCACTGGATTTTATATAAAAATTAAGGTGGATTTCTTCATTCATACATGATCAAACGCCCCTTTATAGACGGTCAAAATTTAAACTTCAAAGCACCTGAACTAGAATTTCCCGAGGATGAAGCCAGCAGAAACTCAAGTAAAATTCTACTCACCATCGCTCCCTGGGTCGACCATCAGGGAACACAGGATCAAGGACCTTATCTTCGTCACTTCTTGAGATCTCAACCTTTTTGTGAGGCTTGCTCTGTCCAAGACTTAGGGTTCCACCATTATCATTAAAATCTGGGGGTGTTTCATCATCTTCATCGCTCCAACCATCCTCATCATCATCATAATCGTCGCTGTCATCATCATCATCATTGAACTCATCGCTCAATTGTCCATTAACATTGGACCATTCTTCGCCATCTTCCTTCTCACTTCCTTCTGACAAGTCCGCACCTTCAACCTCATCACCACCCTCTGAATTGATCCTGGGGGTACCTCTCTTTGGAAACCGAGGAACCAAAACAAGGGAACGAAGCTTCTCTTTGATAATCAACAACCGGTCCTTATCAATCAATTGAGAATCACGATAGGCTTCACGAAGAAATACAGAATCCCGCTCACCCTTCAAAGACACATAAAACATATCCGGGTGTCTGATCAACATCCCCCTGAGTTGCTGAGAGAACCTAAACTCCTCTCTGAAATGGGTAAAGTGATCTACGAGCGTTCTCTTCTCAACAGTAAGGCTTAACATCTCATGAACAACACCACATGCGTGCTTTTCTTTCTCCGGTGTACCCGCCTTCAAGCCCGAGAAATCAGAGTAGGGAGATATATAAGGAATTTCTCTGAATTTCAAAATCTTTCTCATCTCTCCCTTCGTGAGGTTTAGACCCTTGGGCAGCTTTACCCTATTGAACTTGGGGGCTCTATCTATGATCAAATTCCTCTCTTCTATCTCTCTGACTTGATTCTCTTCTTCACTGATCTCCGCCGCAGATACTGCCAACTCGGGATCCCAATGCGTGAGCTCTAAAGCAGGGCCCCGATCAGTCGAAACCACCTTAAAATACTCCGGGTATCTTTGACAAATAGTGTCCTTGAATTCTAAAGGAAGTCCCAAATCAGTCTTCAAATGAGCGATTTTCTCTAACAAAATTCTCTTCTCCAAAGACATCATCAACAATTTCCTCAATTTCAAAACCAACAATTCTTCCATCTCATTCCTCACCTTCAATTCCTCCAAGTAAATCCTTTCTGCCTCAGGTGTCAATTTGAACTTCAGAGAATAAACCCCTTCTTCCACAATCTCAAAAATTGCAGGATATCGCTTCAACAGAGCGATGAACCGGCGTTTTCGAGTGAGACCCAATTCTCTTCTGTACCTACCCAAGTCTCTAAGTGACATTATTCTATCAGGTTGGCTCACTAAAATTTTCCTTATCTTCAAAACCAGTTTTAGCTTCTTGTCTCGTTGGATAACATTGTCCAAAGGTAGTTCCTTTCTTCTCTTGACCACAGCTTTTATTGGGTGAAAGGGGCCATGGGTTTTTCTCAAATTACCCAATCCAAGCTTCTTCTCATGAAAAACCAAATTTTGGCCCCAAAATGAGGTTTTTTCTAGGCATTTGGTTGAGGAGGATAGATGGGTTTTTACAGAGAACTTGGGTTTTTGAAGAAATGAAGAAGTTGGGTATGAAAAAAAAAGAGATAAAGGGGTTGAAGATGAGATTTTTGGAGAAGAAAACAAGAGTTTGGGATCCATGGAGAGCTTTTTTTCACATTATAAGATGAGGGCAACTATAATTTTGCATGAATATAGCAGAAACAAATTCAGATTGAGAAGCAGAGATGAAGAAAAAGAAATCCACTCACCTGATTTCCTGTTCTTGGCTTGGATTTGGACACTAAAGCTTGCTAGGGTTTTGGAAGAAAATGTTAGTGAAGGGTTTTAGAAAATGTCTCTTAGCGGGTTTTAGCAGGCGATGAGACGTTGTACTCTTGTAGATAATCTTTCGATACAAGATGATATTTTTCGAGAGCTGCTATTGGCACTTCAATTTTTACTTATTGCACTCCAATTTAAGTAACTTATTACACCCCAATTATATTATTTAAAATTAAAGGAAAATACAGGAATGGCACAGACGGAGACACAAAAGTGATAAAAATGATGTAATGCGCATACATAACCATAGATGTTTTTCACAATAATGTGCATGACACCACAAGTTTTTGTCACCCTTGTGTCTTCCTTTGTGTCACCCCACCACGACTCAAAATTAAAACATTTCTTTCAAACTTTACGTTTAGCTCATGGTCCTTTATGTAGCAAAGTAGGAGGTGAGGGGGTGCCATCAGGAATAGTAGAGGGAGCACAAGCATGCCTTAGTCGAAAATGCTAAGGGCGAATATTTACTTTCCATGAGTTGCAGGCAATGCTTAAGGGGATGACAATAGCTATCAAGTTGAAGGGATGACAAATTGTTATTGAATTGAACATCCAATTCTTGAAGGTTAGCGTTGACTCTAACATTAATAGTTATAGTTGACTCTATGGTGGCAATTGATTGTATCAATGGGGTGGCCAAGATGCTTTGAAGAGAGGAGAGACTGATGAAGTCGATCAAGTATAGAGCTGGACAATTCCAAAGGATAGATTTCAATTTTTGCTCTAGAGAATGTATCCGTGCTGTCAATTTTTAAGCCTCCTACCTCTCAAGGAAGGCTGTCTTAGGTCCTTTGGAACTAAGAAGTAATCTAAGAAATATTGTTTGAAAGGATGCCTCTTGTATATATAAGAGATTGTAGGGTTTTTCGTCTGATTGAGGGTCTATCTAATCCCTTAATCTTCAAAACACTCTTTCGATTAATTTCAGTAGTTGTTTACCATTATGATTGGGCTATTATGAGAGATTGTAGAGTCTTTTCTTCTGGTTGGGAGTCTGCCTAATCCCCTAATCTTTAAAAAAAATAAAAAAAAATTAACTCAAATTATAATCTCAACATTAAAAAAACATTGCAACACTCTTTCAATTAATCTCATTAGTTGTTTATCATTATGATTAGGCTCATATAAAATCCCCCCCCCCCCCCCACCAACAAAAAAAAACAAAAACAAAATGACATTGGCACACCAACTTTTAATTATTCTCATCTTCTCATCCATCCATTCATTTTCTTGGAATTTTTTCTAAAATGTGCGCAACTTATGTCCAAATTCTGGTTCAATATACTATTCACTTTAATTCCCAAAATATATTTTTCCAATGAATTCGTCACTTTTATAATCAACAAATTCGTTGATAAATTACTAGTAAGATCATTGATAAAAAATCATAATCTAAGACTTAGACCCATAATTCAATTGATTGACATATAACAATTCAACTTTGTATCATAAGTTCTCATATCCAACTTAACCATGTAATAAAAAAGGATTGAAGATGATATAAAACTAACCAAAGTGGTTGTAGAAATCTCACGGTTTAATTTCACTTCAATAGATCTAGAGTAGTGAGGGAGAAAATAAAAATGAAATTGTATTTCTTCTATTCTAGTCCTATATTTCTTTTATGATGTGTAGAACTGTCATTGTTTTGGCCTCAGTTTCTTGCATCTTCGACTATCTAAGAACACACAAAACGGGAGGCAAGGGAGCTAATTGGTGTGTAATAGATATATGTGCATAGTTGTGTATCTTGAGAAAAGTAATCTATGGTTCTAGACCATGCCATGTTAGGGCGTGTGTCGGAGGGGGGCGTCTGAAAATCATTATTCTTACTTTTATTTTAAAATTTTTAACGTACAAAGGTTTCAAGGATTTTTGAAGTCTGGATGTAAGGTTGTATAAAATTTTTAGTAACTTAGCATTTTTAGGGAAATCTCCAATGTGCTAGTCAAAAAATTCTTAAAATTTTCATTTTTTTTCACAATTCTTCGAATAAGGACTAGGTAAAATCAATAATCTATCACAAAATTCACAATTTTTTTTTCTTCATATTTTTATAAAATTCTCTAAATTAAGGACTAAATGAAATCAGTACTTTATTGATCAATTTTGGAATATAATACAAAATTTATCCTTCTCTCAAAATTTTAATTTCTTCGACATTTAAATCTCAAAAAATAATATAGGATTTTAGGAAAGTTGTAAATTATGTATTTTGATAAGAAATTTAAACACATGATTAATATGTTTTCTAATAATTTTCTATTTTTCTTACCAAACATTCCCGAATTTCAAATCAGATTTATGTTACTATTAAGTCTTGAATTTTGAGTTTTTATTTTAATTTTTTTTCCTTTAATTGGAAGAGGTTACATGTGTGGGAGAGTTAAAAATATTTAAAGAGTTTAAATTTTTTTTTATTTTTTTATTTTGAAACACCCTAATTGACTAATTTCAACGTGTAAAGAATAAGGGATTCAACAAAGTTATTTATCTTTTCTAATAATCTCATTTAAATTTATTATTATTTAAAAAAAATTAATTTAATGATTCTCAATTAAAATCTATTTTAGGGGGACTTCTCTTATCTTGAGGCCTTAGGCAACCGCTAAAGACGGTCCAAAGACGGCCAGTTTTGGACGATTCCCTGATGGGCTGTGTGAACGAGATTCGGTCTTTATTTAGTTCAAGAAAATATTTTATGAGACAGCCCTCCAATAGTTTTTCTATCCAAAAGATACCTTTTAGAATTTGCTAATTATTATAAAAGGCTAAAATAGAAAAAAAATAAAAAAAGGAAATCTGAGAGAATCTTCTCAACCGTGTCTCTCTCTCTCACATGTCCGTGTCAATGTCGACATAGAAATGATAAAAAGGCGTTAGAGGTTGAGTCAAACTCGTCCTCTCTTCTTCTTCTTCTTCCTCCACCCTCCCCCAACCTCTCTGTCACTCTCACATCCTCCAACTTATTAAAATACAAAATAAGGACCAATTATCTACAAGTCTTACAGAAAGAACCAAAGTCCGACAAGTTTTGTCGTTCCTACTCTCTTTCTAATTCCGGTAACCGTAGGTTCTAAATTTGTGGTTTTATTCCGAGTATCTCCTTATTTACGAAAAATTCATGAATTTTTTTATATTTATTTTTAATAAAAGTAATATTCACTTAATTATTAAAAAAGTTGTGACATGTAACACAAGTCGACTTTGAAACGGTCATACTTCAAAATTTTGGAGGAATCCACATTTTTACGTGATAAATATATCATTTATTTATTAAAAAAATAATAACATAACACTCTATATTTATTTCATATTACACTTTAATTTTTCAAATTGATGATTTGTTCTTTGATTTTGGTTTTCTTTTAAAAATCAATGGAACAATAATCTTAATGTCTTAATTATCACTACCATCGTTATTAACATCACCATCACTATCATATGGACGAATTTTTTATTTTTGAATTTTGAAATGAAACGGATAATACACATATGAAGCATAAACCACATCTTTTCCATTTATCGAAGTTTTGCAATCAAAAATTGAATAGAATTCGAATTTTTCACAAATCGAATTTTTGTTGTATTTTGAATAGCTAACAAGGGTACTCCACCTTAACATTGAAAGAGGATGGTTTACACACCCCCTTCAGCTTTTGATAACTGTTTGAGATACCCTTGTGTTTCTAAATTGATATCGAAATTCCCTTGATCATGGTCTTACATGACATAATAACATAAAATGACCAAAACAATCATCTTCAACCTCATAAAAAAAAACTTGATACCCCCCCCCCCATAAGTACATTGTCTCCTAGCCTCCATTTTTATTTTGACAAAATCGTCTAGGGTTTATTCATCTTATTCTCGTTGATTTAGAAGGTAATATAATACAAAGATCGTGTAATTAATCAAATTAAATGAAAACAAGTGGTATCACCAAAACCAAGTTGAAAAGCTTGAAAAATTGAAGATTTTTGACAAAATATTGGACACTAATACTTCCATTATTTTTTGTTGGTCTCTTATAGAAGACAATGATGGTGAGGTTTGTCATTAACTTATAAGGTTTAAACATGTTTTTTGTGAGTAAACTTGACAAAGCTTGAAACCATAGCTTCCTTTACTAAAGATAGAACTTTAACCATCCTTTTAAATGGGATTCTTAAGTAGGTCTTAAACATGTATTCTAAGCAATAACTTAAATTTTAACATGTAAATATGGTTAGCTGACGATAATTCTTGATCTAATGTATAAATCCAATCTATAACATGATTTTTAAACTCGTCCAAGACCGAGACGTATCGCCCGAATTAACTCGGTATCAGAGGTGAACGAGACCAACTCACAATGAGTCATGAGACGACCGCGTATCGTGAGTTATGCGAGTCGTCTCGGATGATATTTTCGCAAAACTCGTCCGAGACGAACGAGATATCCGAGACAGTATAGTTTTTTCATTAACTCGCGAGACAACGAGTTGACTCAGACGAGATTTTCAAAATCTCGTCCGAGTTAACCGAGTTAATCGAATTTAGATTTTCAAAACTAAATGCAAAGTTTATATTTAGGTGCAAATGGATACGGATGGAAAATTATAAATGGTTCGGTTTTGGATCAATTCTGTTTTTTAATAAATATCTAAAGGACCAATATCCTTAATCATTTTGCCCTTGATGGGTTGGGTTTGATCCAATCCATTGGCAATCTTAGCGGAATGACTTCCGATTCAATTAGAAATCTGAACCAAAAATCATATTGGATTGGTTTATGGGTAAATCATATCCAAATCCAATAATAGATGTGGATTGTGGATCAGTTTTATTGAAATTCGGTAGGAGAATCCAATTGGACCACCCTTTTTCTGATTTTAAAAACAATAACAATTCTGAAGGGACCTCACATAAACAGATCTAGTCATAAAAGTGTCATAGATAAATAAATAAATAAAAGGCATCTATGGCTCCTATCCACTTTCATGTCAAGATTGGGAAATGTTCAGCAACAAACATTTTGGCAAAACATTTTTTCAAAACATGGGTTAGAGGTTTTGGAATGGGCTGATTTTTAGTGAGGATGATCTCTACGGTGAGGAGATCATCATCACCAAAAATCAGCCCATTCCAAAACTTCTAACCCCATCAAAAATCGTTTACAAAAAATGGACGGTCCACGATTTTTCAACTTGTAAACTGAGGCTAGAAGTTGTGGAATGGGCTGATTTTTGGTGAGGATGATCTCCTCACCGTAGAGATCATCATCACCAAAAATTAGCCCATTCCAAGACCTCTAACCCATGTTTTGAAAAAAAAATTGCCAAAATGTTTGTTGCTGAACGGGACCCGTCAAGATTTGTGATATGAGGTCCAATCTTGAAGTCACTCTAGCACGACTCCAAAAACAATGCAAACACAACATAGGAAAAGATGAAGCATTTTTCAAATTTAACATTAAAAACTTGAGAAGGGATAACTATGGGTGTGTTAATATGAAAAAGATAAGTTATTTTTTCCCATTTTTTTATTTTATAATTTTTGGGGGGTTCATTTTTTTTTATAGGAATCCATTTTGAATTTTTCCTGAATTTTTCAGAATTTTTAAATGGTTAAAAACCATTATTTCAATGTTGAACGAGACGAGACGTATCATCCGAGTCAACTCGGTATCAGAGGTGAACGAGACGAGACGAAATACCGAGTTTAAAAACCATGATCTATAAATCCACATTAAAAAAAATAATAATAAAAAAATCAACCCATATTAAAAGATAATGAAAAAAGTAAGTTTATTAGACATATCTTGGAAGTTATTGGTGGTGACATACCCACTTAATTGTGGTCCTCTCAGTGAGACTAATAAATTGATCCAAATGTCCTCATCTTCAACTATTAAATAAAAAAGCCTGAATTTTTCTTTCCAAAAGTCATTGTCATTTGTTAATCTCCAATATACATAATTTTTAGTCAATTCCATCTCACCTTCAACACACCCTCTTCAATTTTTCAGAGATAATTTTTATTTATTTATTTATTTATAACAAGGGTGATTGAACTTACGTCTGACAAAGGGGACCAGATGAGCCAGGACCAGAATCAAGGCATATGGGACTCTGAGGAAATATTGCTCATACCAGGTATCAAATACACAACCTACAGACTCTCATTGATTCTAATTTTAAATATTAAAGGCGATAGAATTTTAAGATTGAAGGCGAAGATAATATTTTACCCCAATGATGAAGGTTAAGGAGATAGAATTTCAAGATTGAAAGTAGGGCAAAAGCTTTTATCCTAATAATGAATTTAAATCATTTTCTATTAATTTCTTAAAGAAGAAGATAGTTAAAATGTGTGTCATCATTTTGAAAACATACAAGGGTTTCTCAAATATTCACCAAAACTTCAAGGAGTAATATCTAAATCATCAAAAAAAAAAAGAAAATGGTGAGGAGTTTGGCAGGTTGGACTCATCAAAATGTAGTAATGATAGAAGGGCATTTTCGTCATCAAGATACATGGTATAATGGTAATTGTGACACCATCTTACTCTCCACCTACATCACCCAAACACCAATTGAGGTACAAAGCAACAACTGCAACACATCAGAAAAACTGCAGCCATTTATCTCCTACTTTTCCATCCATTCTCTTCATCTCTCTCTCTCTCTCTCACAACCAAACATCAAGACAGAAAGAAACAGAGAAATAACACAAACACCCCTCAAAGAGTCCACACAACACAACCTATCTTTCTTTCTTTTTCTCTCTCAGTTGGAATGGCCCAACTGGACCAAAATTTATGTAGAAGAAAAACAAAAAAGAAACTAAGGAAAGATAGAGAGAAGGAAAGATGTCTTCAAATTTCTTCCAATCAAACCAACTCCCTCTTAAAAATCATTTTCCCAGAAATACCCCTCTGCAACCTCCCAAAAAAAAAAAAAAAACTTCTTTTTCTCCCCTTCTCCATCTCTAACTCTAACTCGCTTAGTCTTCAATTTTTTTTTTTTTCCGATTTATATGGGATTTTCGGGTTTTTTGGGTCAGATAGTTTTAGAGAAACCGGGAAAGAGAGAAGCGGAAGTTTCCTGTTCCTACTCTCTCTCTCTCTAACTTTTATTTTGTTATATCCTTGATCTCTCTTTCCTTCTTTGAGATCTAGGGTTTTTGTTTTTGAGATTTTCGATTTGAGATTCGATCGATGTCGAAGATGATGGAAAGGATTCCTATGGATTCTACTCCTACTTACGCCTTTGATGAGTACGCTCGAACGGGATTCAAACATCAAAGTCTCTTGCAGGATTACAAGGAGTTACAGAAGGTAAGATTTAGGGTTTTTTCTTTGATATTTTTTGTGGGTTTTCTATCATCTTGATGTTGAATCTTGGGTTTCTTTTAGATTTGAAAGAAAGCCCCTTCTGGGGTATTTCGATTTGAGCTTTTCTTCTTTTTTTCTTTCATGGATTGCGCCGGTTGTTTGAAATTCTAGGTTTTTTTTTTTTTGTTGTTGGGGGGTTTTGATCTATAGTTCAATCAATCATATAAAAATACAAATATTTACTTATTAGTCTTTTATTTGATAGGAAAACAAGGCGATGAAGAAGAAATTACAGAAATCAAACCAGAGGAAACTCACCCTCTTGGCTGAAGTTAGGTTCGTTCTCCGTTTCTTTAATTTCTGATAGAATTGAACCGAATATTTACCTATCAAAAGAAAAAAAAAATCGATAGAATTGCAGATTTTCTTTCGGGATCAGAAAAAAAAAATTTCAATTCTGATCTTATTTTTTGCCCTAATTTCAGTTTCTTGAGGCGAAGATACGAATACTTGATGAATCTTCAATCTCCAAAAACCTCGTTGGATCTAGATCTAACTCGAGCCCACGCACCAGAAACTCATAAAGAAGCTGTCTTCATCGAGAGAAGTTACGGCGAAAGAGATGCTGCTTTGCCAAACCCTTCTCCAATCCTGGACTTGAACCAGATTTCGGTAATCAATTTATCTCTTAATTGAATTAAAATCTCTAAATTATCACAAATTTGTTCTTTGATTTGATAGGTTTGATTTATTTTTCATTGCAGAATGGAGAAGAAGAAGAAGAAGAATCAGGAGAAATTCGGATTGCTCCAGAACCATCAAGGGAGAAGAATTCAAAGAAATTGTTTACTAGCCGAGGCAAAAAACATCCTCGGCCACCACTACCACCACGGCCACCATTACCACCACGGCCACCTAGCAACCAGAAATTGTTGGTTTGTAGAGATAATGGAAAAGGGTCGAATAAATCGGTGAAAAGGAAGATTTCATGGCAAGACTCAATGGCTTTGAGGGTTTGAATCTTTCTTCTATAGTTTTCAATAGAAGAGACATATCTCTGTATGTTACAATGGTGATTTATCATTCTTCTTTGATCCTACATGTTTTTTTTTTTCTTGTATATTTTTCTATACATGAATTTTGTGCAAGATCACAATACTCAATTAAGGAGTAAGTTAGTGTCAATTATACCTTCTAATTTTTCTTATATATTATTTTTGGGAGGTGCTTAGGTTTAACTATAATGGTGGTTATAGTCTTTTTTGTGTGTGTGGAGAAATAACATGTTTTTAAGTTCTATACTTGAAAATGTGGAAGAGAAATCCTTGTTATCTTTTTAATTTGCTCTTGTGCAACAAAGGGTGGTCACAACTCTTTGATAATTGGAATATGGAGTTAAGGTTCTAAAAGATAGAGAGGAAGAAAATAAAAAAGAATGTCAATTGAACACACCAAAGTTTACAGAATTCATGGTGTTTGTTAGGATTGAATGCTAGAACAAGATTTGTTCATGAACAACAAATCTTTTAGATAAGACTTTGACAATGATGAATTTAGTTCAAGATCATTGATATGTTGTCCCGGAATGATGAATGTCATTTTACCATGATGTTGTCAACTATTTTTTCACTATATAAATTGTTATTTGGTCATCTTTGTTTTAGGTGTTTCAGCTATGACACTAACCTCTTTCATCTTTCTCTTTTAGATTTTGAATTGCACCAAAGCACACTCCTAAATTGGTGATGCCATTAGTCTTGAATGATAATGTAATTTATAGGCCTAACCTGCTTTGGGCTTTGGATAAATTTTTAATATGCCGGGTTGGTTCAGTCGGTCGTATAGATCTTGCTTGACGACCCATTGAAGGGGGATTTATGGTTCAATCAAAGTATTGTTTTTCTCTCCATTTTGGAGCTAAGTGGAATCATGATTTACAGTTTTGCACTGTTTTGGAATATGTCAGAATATCTTAAAATATTTTGGCCAAGACAGTATTGGATTTTCTCTTAATCAAACTATCCTGGTTTGTCTCAACTCTTATCTTATTCATTCATTCCCAGTTAGAATTTAATGAGCTGATTTTTGGTGAGGATGATCTCTTCACCGTAGAGATCATCCTCACAAAAAATCAGCCTATTCCTAAACTTGTAATCCCATCAAAAATAATTTACAAAGAATGCATGGCACCATGTGTTATAAGGGGCTGCTGAACCGTTCCCATATATATATATTAATCGTAATAGAAATGATTATGTTAGAGTTGTGGTGATTCGATGAAAAGCAGCTATGGTTCTATTCACTTTCATGCCATGAAGTGTGATGTGAGGTTCCTGCTTGAAGTCACTCCAACATTATTCATTATGTTAAGATAGATAAGTAATGCATTTAAAAAAGATAAAATTAGTAGCGAACGAATTTACTAAAATGCAGAAATTTTAATGAGATAAATTAATAGAAAGTTGATTGTGTGGTTTGTAAATGTTTAACAGAAGCCGATTAAAGTCTCCAGTTAGAGCAACTCCAATGCATTAGGGCTTGGGTTCTTTATCTTCTTGCAATTGTCAATTTACAGATTCAGTGCCCTCCGAACGCACTTGGGGTTCTGATTTGTTAGTTTGAAATATTTTGGAAAGAGAAACCGGGAAGCAGAAGAAAGAGTCTGTTGGCGATAATAAATGATGACAGTTGTAAAATATTTTAGTGTAGCTGAATTTGTGAAGAGTCATTTTGCCTTACATTATTTGGAGTGTGAACTAGGTCAGACTGCTCTCACAATAAAATACTTAATAGATGTGTTTATTTGCGTTGGAGTTGCTCTTAGAAGGCTTTAAAATAATGAGAAGATGGAAGAGAAGGTGAATTGAGACTTCCACAATGAGTCGATATTATTGTAGGAATGGTTGTATTATTTAAATGAGCGAAGCCTCCTAAGTGGGCTTCTATGATCAAAGTGGACACATACACATCTCATCATCTTTCATGTACAAATACTTGGACTAGATTATACACACATACACATCTCATCATCTTTCATGTACAAATACTTGGACTAGATTATACATACATACACTTTGAGGACGGTGGAGATATCTCATTAGATATAAGGGTTGATGTGGGATGAGTAGTCACGGATACCTGCCCCTTCCCATCCCATCCATTCTTCCCACATTTCCCAATCAGGCTCACACATTCCACTAATCGGCTCATCACCATCGTCTTTGTAGCTATGATCGTATGGCTCGTACGAGTCCAAAGTTTTAGTTTCTCCCCTCAAATTGCTCATCACAATCTGCATTGTATCCAAAACATCAACTAATTAACAATTGTGACACAGGTAAACAACTGAGATGGGATGATACTCCCTAGAGATTATCGACAGAAGTTCATCTCTAGAAACTTGATTATATAATAATAGGATGGTGCAGTTTGGGATGTAATCATATTAATGGTGTGGTAATATCACAGGCAGCCTCAAACAATTAAAAGTTAAAAGTTAGATAGAGAGTTCTGTTAACATACATCGTAAGCTTCGTTTATACGGTGAAATTGGACCCCACAATTGCTTCCTTTGCATACATCAGGGTGATACTGAAATAGATCAAAGTCCAAAATAATAAATATTAATCACATAATCCATGAATTATAAGAACAACATTTAAGATAAAAACAAGAATCTGAAAATAGGCCTGGCAGGAATTAAAATTGCCACACCAACTGTGTGCAATTCTTTGGTAATTTACAAACGGATTGGTGTGGCATTAGTAAAAGTTGGTGTGGCAACACTAGCTTTCTTTATGTAATTAATGTCAGAGAAATTACTAAAATTTAAAGAAAAATTTGAAAAACTGTACCATTAAGAAAATTAAACCTCATTTAACACCCCTATTTGCAACAAATCCCTCGAAACAACTACCAAATATAAGATCATATATTAGTAATTTAAGAACAACTCAACGCACCTGCAAAGCAAGCTGTCTAAAAGCTTTCTTAACCTCAGTTTGTGAAGCACCAGGTTTGATTCTAAGCGTTCTGTATCCTTCACTTAGTCTATTTGAAGAATAAGAAGAAGAACAAACCCACTTGACCTTCTTATTCTTGAAACAAACGCTTTGAATCCATGATCCACCATTAACCATCCCAACAGTAATCACCATTGTTACTCAAACACAAAAAATTTAACTAAAAATGTACCAAAAATATATAATATCTCTCCCTATTGTAGGGTCTATGATATATATATATATATAATAAGAGAGAACTAGAAGAACGGATAGAAGATAGATTGGTTTCTAAAAGAAAAAAAAAAAAATGGAACTATTTGAAACAGATCAATTGAGACGGTAAGGTGAGAGGGACATGGTTTATGATCTTTTTATATGGAGAATGGTGGGACCCACTTTTCTTTGTATATTTTTTTATTTTGATTTATAATAATTGAGAGGGAAAAGGAGTGGAAGGATAGATGTGGGTGAGATGGAAGGTCCTTATCCTATACGGTAGGTAGTATTAAAGGATTGTAGACTGTATTGTTGTTAGGAGAAATTATTATTAAAATTAATTTGCTTAAATTAATGAATCAGACACGTTTTAATTTTTATATTTAATTATGGATTGGGATCTGTTGACTCATGGAGATGAAGATGAACTCACATGTTCACACCCAATGTGTTCAAATCCACAATATGGATTTGAGTTTTAAATGTGAAATCCATTGGTCAAGATTTATGAGATACATCTTTTATTCTAATTGTTGGATTTAACATTTAAATGATCAGGATTGTGTGTGAACATATAAAATCCATTTCCTTGAGTTCTTAAATCTTGGTTTGTTAGTTTTAAAATTTTTATTTTAGTTGACTTTATTCAATTTGTAATATATATATTTTTTATATATATTTATAAAATGATTATTTAATGCATTGTTGTTGGGAAGACAATTTGATGAATTCAAACCTTGAGGGATTGACTTTTCAGAGCAATAAGCGATTAATGCCTGTAGGTCATGAGTTCGATACCCAACACGAGCATTAATTTCTCAAGGGCCATCCGCGAGCACACACCCTCACTTACTTGGTACGTGTGATGTGTCTGCATTGCACGTGTCCCGGGACTAGTCCTTGGATAAGACCTGGTTTATGGATTGGACAAAACCCAAATATAGGTTTGGTCCATTGTTTACAGGGGATACCTAGATATCAAAAAATAAAAAAAAAATCTTGATAATCTCTCTCCCCCACATGGCATACTCAAAACATTCTCCGTGACAAGTGTTAGCACCATAAACTTCAAAGATATGATATTTACCCAACAAACCTAACTGTTGCATTTTTATTACAAAAATTCTCTTGGAGTTTTAACAACTCCAAACCTTGCTTTATGAAGTTGGTTACCCACCAAACCTTATTTTGTCAAGTTTGTCGCCTAGTAAACCTTAGAAAGGGGATCCATGTCATAAAATTCAAATTGATAGGCTAATTTGTTACTTAACATACCTTGGAGTGGATCGTAATTACATTAATCAGTGGCATCCAAAAACATGATCTGATGCTACAGGACAATATTCTAAGAACTTTGAAAATAGAAATTTGAAAAAAGAGTTAATTTTCACTATTGAATTTTAATTTAAAATTTGAGAGTTCGTTAGCCATTAACTTTAAAGACCTTTGAAGCTCAAAAAATAACTTTTTATTTTTATTTTTTTCCCTTTGAATATTGATTTTCTCATGAAATCTAGAAGATCGTGGTGTTCGATTACCAATTTGATAATCTATGTGGTTTCAAAGACCAAGTTAGTCATCCTAGCCTAATTCATGAAGGCATGATAAAGTAAGGGAGTTTTTGTAATAAAATTGTAACACATAAGTCTGCCCCTGTAAATCTCTCTAATCTTTATGCCTCACGATACACAACTGCACATTCCCACAAATCTGTGCAGTTGTGTATCCCGATGAAAGAAAATCTATGGTTTCAGCACATGCCACGTGGGGGTGCCAAATTATCCTTAGTAAAAAGATGTTGTGTCACCATTTTGATAAAAATAAATAAGCACAAAATTAGATGTAAATTTATGTCCCTCATTGAGTTGAATCAATGAATATGGATTCATAGGAAGGGTAAATAAGTAAATAGCAATGTGATCATATGATAAATAACCATTCTTACAAAATAAGTACGAAATAGAATTGGTAAAAATTAACAGAAAATGACCAAAATGCCTCCGTCTTCAATCTCTAGCAAAAAATTCTTGATTTTTCATCTAAAATATATACTCTTCAAACCTAGGAGTAAATTATTTATAATTCATTTATCAACCTTGTTTTCAATCCATTGTCTCCAGCCTCTTAATGAAAATCCTTGATTTTTCTATCCAAACAATCCATCGTTTTACTTCCTTACGAACAAAATCCCGTCTTATAATTTGTTTGAAGGTTGAATGAGATGGCCTCTTATTATTGAAGATTAGGATAAAAATGATTACTTAACTAATTAAATATTAAAGATGAATAGTTTTGAGAAGAAAAAAAAAGAGTTTTTGACGGGAAGTTGAACACGAGAACATTTTCTATTCATTTGAAAATCACAAAAAGTACCTCAAATATTTACCAAAAGATGGAGGCGCATGTCTAAATCACTCTATAAATTATAACACATGTGTTATGGTGGGTTGTGGGGAATGTTCAATCCTCTCTGACTTAAATTATATTTGAAAAAAAAAAGTTTACAAAGTGACATACTTGCCAAGTATTAATTCATGATTTTTTTATTGAATGATGATTTTTTGACGTCCCCATCACAGAGCCGTAGATCATTTGCATCGGGATATGTAAAATCATAAATCCTTTTCTTGTGTATTCCAAGGCAAATGATTTACGGTTCTATGATAGGGGCATAGTCGGTGAGTGGGGGAGGGGATGTAGGTTGGATTATTAAGATTCTTTCTAATTTTATCTTCTTTTTTTAAAATAGTTAATGACATTGCTTAAATATAACGCAGTTTTGAGAGAGATTTGTAAATTATATGGATAGATATTGTCATATTATTGTTCTAAAGAGAAGAAAGGGAGTTATTTTAAGAATAATGATGAATGCACGCCGTTGGGTACGCGGCTAACATGGCCAGGCCATAGAATCGCACATCTTTTTCTTGTGTATCCCGATGAAAAAGATCTATAGTTCTATGCCCTTACCATGTCAGCCATGTACTAAAATCCTCTCAAGCCCAAATCCATTTGCCTTACCAAGCCCAAAAACACCATGGATTAAAGGCATCTTTTTTTATACACCCATTTTATCAGTCCATCATGAAATCCATTTTAAAGACTTTGGTCCAAGTCCAGCCCACTTTTCAAACCTAATTTCATTTATAATGTTCAGCCCATATACTGATCTTATCATATTGAACTTTTCATTCCCTTTTACTTGACATAACTCCAATGCATCCAAATATTTTTCCAAAAAAAAAATTGCTTAAAGCATCACCGGCCAAAGAGGCCCTTAATCCGTAGTGATCAAGCTCTTTTTTAGCCCAAAGAGCCCATGAATCCATAGTGATCAAGCTCCCTACTTATGGGACATATTTAAAAACATATATAAAAACAATGGTTTTTCAAAATATGGGTTAGAGGTTTTGGATTGAGCTGATTTTTTGTGAGGATGGTCACTATGATGAGAAGATCATCCTCATAAAAAATTAGCTCAATCTTAAACTTCTAAATTATTCAAAAGTGATTTATAAATTATTGACAAAAATTGATAAAAAATCAACTGTTCACATTCTAAATCACTTTTAATGGGGTTAGAAGTTTCAAATTGGACTGATTTTTTTTTTCGGATGATCTTCCCATCATAGAGAACATCCTAAAAAAAATCAGCTCAATCTGAAACTTCTAACCCATATTTAGAAAATTTATTAATGTTACATTATTTTTACGTATGTTTTTTCATGTCTCTTGATCTGTTTCCATATATATATTAAATTTCATATAATTTTGTCTTCTACAATCTTGTGGCATGAGATCATGTTTGTGGATGCCATAAGGTGAGCTCGATGGACTTTTCTAAATATTTGCTACTACCCATGGATGAAGAAGCTCTACCATGGCTCGTCAAAGATTTTGCAACGTGCCCTCCTACACATCTTGTGAAGGTCACAATCTTTTGTAATCCCCCATTAGAGTCGTGATAATAGGTGGTATATTCAATCGACTCCATGACGTGGACAAGTTTGAGAATCGTAGATCTGTACGTCTAGAGATACACGATTCCCTCGGGATATTTTTTATGGGAAAGTGCAATCATGTATCCCAAGACTTATAGATCTACTGTACCCGAACTTGTCACGTTATAGAGTAGGTTGAGTATGCCACCTAGTGAGTCATATTATCAGGACTCTTATGTTTTTTCACATCCAAGGATTTATTTGATAAAGGAGAGAGAGACAGAGATATTTTATACGTGGTTCAATTCATGCCATCACCAAACATTCCTAATCACATTGAAAACAATTGGTGTGCTATAGTAAAATGCTGATGTGCCAATATAAATTCACCATATTTATTTAACGGCCTCACCATCTTTTTCTACTCAAAACATAAAAAATCAGTCTTCAAGGCTCACACTCTCCCTTTTGTTCTCTTCATCTTCAAGAAACACAACAAAAAAAAAATGTCTTTTGTTACAGCAAAGAAGATGATAGTGAGAGTAGAGGAATCTAGTATGATCCGTCCTTCTCTAGAGACACCAAAACAGGTCTTGTGGACCTCAACATCGAACCTACATGCCAAGTGTGTATTTCTACAAATCCAATGGTTCAGATTGTTTCTTCGATGCTGACGTGTTAAAGGATGCATTAAGCAAGGTCCTTGTACCGTTTTATCCGGTTGCCGGTAGACTCAAGCAGAGGGATGAAGATGGTAGGATGGAGATAGTGTGCAATGGTGAGGGTGTTCTCTTTGTTGAGGCCTACACTGACTCGTATCTCGATGATCTTGGTGATTTTGCTCCAACTCAGGAACTCAGTAACCTCATTCCAAAAGTTGATAACTCATTGGATATCTCTTCTCATCCTATCGCACTGCTTCAAGTGAGTCGAGTTGTGAGGAGAGTGGTTATAACCTGACGCTTTTTGTATGCTACCTTACGTGGCAATGCATAGAAGCATAGATCTTTTACTTGTGATACACAGGAAAGCGATCTATGGTTGGATTGCACTGCCATATCATATCAGAGAACGTACAAAGAGTGTCAAGTTAGTAAATTACGGTGTTTAAGCTGTTAAATGGATAGATAACTGCCACGTTTTCAGTTAAAAAATAGGGATTTTTTTTCGAACTTCAAACGATAGAGTATCATGGTCCCAAAAACCATTGATTTCTTTGAGATCTGTCTAATCAATCAAGATTATCCTCTCATCTTAGCCATTGGTTTGATGGAGATCAAATGTAGTTTGAGGCTCTCCATCAAGTGACGGCTGGGATGGTAGGGATTTCAAATAAAAATGTATCACTAGGAAATCATGTAAGTAATCCCAATAAGGTCTTCTTTAATTTCTAGAATGAAGAGCTCATTCATGATAGTAGTTTGTTTGGTAGTTCTGGACCTTCTCGTTTTTGTCCCTGATTTTTTATTTGCTTGACGATCAACAGTAAAATAAGATCTGAAAGATAGCAAGTTAGCTGCTTACTGGGTCAGCTCAATTTTTTGAACACACACATATATATATGGATTAGGATCCGTGGGAAATGTTCATCAACAAACATTTTGGCAAAACATGGGTTAGACGTTTTGGAATGGGCTGATTTTTGGTGAGAATGATCTCTACGGTGAGGAGATCATCATCACCAAAAATCAGTCCATTCCAAAACTTCTAACCCCATTAAAAATGATTTACAAAAAATTGATGGTCCATGATTTTTCAACTTGTAAACTGGGGTTAGAAGTTTTGGAATGAGCTGATTTTTGAGATCATCCTCACCAAAAATCAACTCATTCCAAAACCTCTAACCCATGTTTTGAAAAATATTTTGCCAAAATGTTTGTTGCTGAACGGGACCCAGGATCCGTATACACATAAAGCTACAACGCGTTTTGTCTTATATGGGCAAAAATGTTTGGAATGGGCTGATTTTTTGGGAGGATGATCTCTATCGTGAGGAGATCATCCTTGCCAAAAATCAGCCTATTATGAAACTTCTAGCCCCATGTTCACAAGTTAAAAAATTTTAGACCGTCCTATATTTGTAAATCAATTTTGATGGGATTAGAAGTTTTGGAATGAGATGATTTTTTGCAAGGATGCTCCCCTCACCATAGAGACCATCCTCACAAAAAATCAGCCTATTTCAAACTTTTTTAACTATATAAGACAAAAATGTTGTAACTTTATGAGTAGCTTTATGTGTCTACGAACCCGACCCTTATATATAATATATATATATATATATATATAATATATATATATATGTTAATTTGTAAAAATCATATTAATATATATTTATTTACGAAAACTGGCAGTTCAACAGTCGGGTTTCAATGGAGTATATTTTGGGTACATGATTAAATTTAGGCTGAAAATCAAGATTGGACAGCCGATTTATTACTTTTCGATCATTTCTAAAAGATTATTATTCTTTTAATAATATATTATTTTTTAAAATAATTTTTTCTTTATTTTACCTTTTAGTCCAAAAAAGCTAATATTATGAAATTTGGCAACTTAAATTTTGGATCAAGGATCAACGATCCGATAAAGATCCAAATTGGTATCTCGTTAGGTGGTTATGATTCAATCCCAATCAATGATATGTGGATCAGACACAATTCTTATCGAATTGAAATTGGACCCCAAGTGAGATAGGCTAGCATTGCAACAGGTGAGATTTGTACATTAAGGGTGCACCCTTTGAACATTTTTTATTCTTTAAACCCTATTAGGATTGATTGTAATGCATTAAAAATAAAATTAATAAATCTAATTCCAGAAGCCCAAATCCATTTGCCTTACCAAGCCCAAAGACACCATGGATTTTATGGCATCTTTTTTAATACACCCATTTTATCAGTCCATCATGAAACCCATTTTAAAGAGTTTGGTCCAAGCCCAGCTCACTTTTCAAACCTAATTTCATTTATTATGTCCAGCCCATATACTGATCTTATCATATTGAACTTTTCATTCCCTTTTATTTGGCATAACTCCAATGCATCGAAATATTTTTCAAATAAAAAATAAAAAATTGCTTATGGATTTTATAGCTTAAAGCATCACCGGCCAAAGAACCCATGAATCCATAGTGATCAAGCTCCCTACTTATTTTGAACCTCTAAATCTTTAATCGGTCGAGTTCATTTTAGAGACTCTGAATCCTTCTTGATCAAGCTCATCATGCTGCCCAATCTCACATTTCCGTAAAATATAATGATAAAAGAAAATAAATAAATGTTTATTTTCTCTTTTTTACGTAACAAGTAAAATAGTCGTGCTTGCTTTGCAAGTGAACAATTAATGTTATGAAGATTACATTAATTTTTAATCCTACGAATAGCAATTATTTTTTGACTTATTAATAAGGGAGTGTTTGATTGTAGGAAAAATATTTACGGTGAATGATGTAAAGACAAATTCCTATACATTGTTTGAATACCTCATGGAAATTTTTTTCATCCACTTTCATTTAAATTGGGTGGTATAATTTTTATATTTTTAATAATAAAAAAAAAGTCTAGACTTACTAACATGGTTAGATTTCAAATCTTACAAAGGTTCCTTGAATTCACCTTGTGTAATCCAAAATCACGATTCCATGCCACGGGGATGTTGAGGACAAAATTCTATGAAATTTATTTATTTATAAAAAAAAAAATTTAGTTTTCACCATTAACTTTTAATTTTAAATATTGAAGTTTGGTGGGTGTTCAATAGCCGTCCATTTTCAATACCTTGGATCAAATTTTTTTTTTTTTTTTCCGGATCTGAATTTTTCTATGATATCTAGAGGGCTAATAACAGCTCTCCAAAATAACTAAGGCATGTTATGTTGATTGAGCTTCTAAAATAACTAAAGCATGTTAATTGAGCTGCTAAAATAAAGTGAAATACATTTTGATTAGATCCAATGGTGATAAAAGAAAATCAAATAATTAAAGCATCTGAATCGAGCTGATAAAATAATAATAATAATAAAGACATTTTGATCCGATTATTATATGGGGGTGGGTGACCATGACTTGATTCTTTAACAACAACAAAAAAAAAAAATCAAATAAAAGTATTGATAAATGTGAAAAGAATAAATGTTTGTATCATTTTCTCTAGTAAAATAAGAATATTGTTGAAGTAATCTCAAGGTTGTACCTCATAAGACACATCTTGAGCCAAGGATTTGAAAATGGACGATCGATCAGTGAACTTTCAAAACTAAAATTAAGAGTGAAATTTCATCTTTTTTTTAAAAAATTTCATATAATGTTGTCCTCTACAATCTTATGGAATCGGATCATGTTTGTGAATGCCACAAGGTGAGCTCAACGACCATTAGTAAGAGTTGAAATCTTACCGACTAGTCAAACTTTTCTAAATATTTGCTACTACCATGGTTGGAGAAGCTGTACCATGGCTCCTCAAAGATTTTGCAACTATCACTGTGCCCTCCTACACATCTTGAGAAGGCATTCTTTGGGGACCCCCATACTCTATCTACTCCATAACGTGGACAAGTTTGAGAATCATAAATCTATATATCTCGAGATACACAATTCCGTCGGGTTACATTTTTATGGGAAAGAGTAATCGTGTATCCCGAGACTTATAGATGTACGATATTCGAACTTGTCACGTCATAGAGTCTATTGAGTATGCCACCTGGTGAGTCATATTATCACGTCTCTTATTTTTTTCACACCGGACGATTCTTTCAATAAAGGAGAGAGAGACAGAGATATCTTATATGTGGTTCAATTCCCACCAACACCAAACATTCCTTATCACAGTGAAAACAATTGGTGTGCTATAGTAAAATGCTGATGTGTCAATATAAGTTCACCATATTTATTTAAAGGCTTCACCACCTTTTTCTACTCAAATATAAGAACTCAGCCTTCAAGGCTCACACTGTCTGTCTGTCTGTCTATCTATCTCACAGTCTTCAAGAAACACAAAAAAAAAAAAAAATTATGTCTTTTGTTACGGTAAAGAAGATGATAGTGAGAGTAGAGAAATCTAGTATGATCCGTCCTTCTCAAGAGACACCAAAACAGGTCTTGTGGACCTCAAACATCGACCAGTTGTTTAAAACCTACATGCCAAGTGTGTATTTCTACAAATCCAACGGTTCAGATTGTTTCTTCGATGCTGACATGTTAAAGGACGCATTAAGCAAGGTCCTTGTACCGTTTTATCCGGTTGCCGGTAGACTTAAACGGAGGGATGAAGATGGTAGGATGGAGATAGTGTGCAATGGTGAGGGTGCTCTCTTTGTCGAGGCCTACACTGACTCGTATCTCGATGATCTTGGTGATTTTGCTCCAACTCAGGAACTCAGTAAACTCGTTCCAAAAGTTGATGACTCATTGGATATCTCTTCTCATCCTATCGCCCTGCTTCAAGTGAGTCAAGTTGTGAGGAGAATGGTTATAACCTGACGCTTTTTGTATGGTCCCTTTACATGGCAGTGGATAGAAGCATAGATCTTTTTCTTTGCGATACACAAGGAAAGCGATCTATGGTTCGATTGCACTGCCATATCAGAGAACGTACAAAGAGTGACCGGTTAGTAAATTATGGAGTTTAAGCTGTTAAATCGATGGAAAACTGCCACGTTTTTTGTTAAAAAATAGGGATTTTTTTTTTCTAACTTCAAACGATGGAGTATCATGGTCCTAAAAATCATTGATTTCTTTGGGATCTGTCTAATCAATTAGGATTATCCTCCCATCTTAACTGTTGGTTTGATGGAGATCAAATGTAGTTTGAGGCTCTCCATCAAGTGACAGCTGGGATGCTAGGGATTTCAAATAAAAATGTATCACTGGGAAACAATATAAGTAAACCTAGTTAGGATTGTCAACGAATAGCTATTCGATCAGATAGTGCTATATCTGAATTCGAATCTAAAAAAAAAAAAAATCCGAATTTGAATTCGAATTCGAGAAGTATATCGGATATCCAATAATATTCGATTCGATAAGAAAATCTTACAAAATACTGTCATCCTCAATCAGTCCATCTGTAAATAATAAAAAAAAATTAAAAACAAATCGATTTTCCTTTTTTTTTCAACTCCAGAAATGGTAATCTTCCAAATATTTCAGTCTTAAAAATCAAATAACATGGGGTTTTGTTGTGTGTGTGTGTGTGTGTGAGATGACGTATCTTTGGATGCTCGTTGGCCGGAGAAAGCGGTGATTATGGAACTTGCATAGCCGATCGGAGAAGACGCTGGTTACCGAGCTTGCACAATTGAAACCACTTTGATGAAGACGTTGGTTTTTCTGCGTTTTAGTTGGGAGAAGATGAAGTTTTAAAGTTTAAGTTTTGTTGTATACATGAATATACAACATTATATATGTATAAAAAAAAAGTTTTGTTGTGTAACATAAATACATAATATACGTATTATATCGAAGCGGATATTATCGAATCGGATGTCGCAATATCCGAATTTGTATCCAAAACTCATTCGAATACTAAAATAACATCCGAATCCGATATCTGAAAATTTCGGATAATATCCAATTTTTCGGATTCGAATTCGAATTTCGACTATTCATTGACACCCCTAAACCCAGTAAGATCTGCTCTCATTTCCAAAATGATGAGCTCATTCATAATAGTAGTTTAGTAGTTCCAGATCTTCTCTTTTTGTCCCTAGCTTTGTTGGTTGCTCGGCAATCAACAGTAAAAGAGGTTCTGAAAGATAGCAAGTCAGTTGCTTATTTGATCAAGATCGTAGGGGTTTTCCTTTCCTGAGGTTCTAGCTAGTTTAGGTTTGTCTTTACCCTGTTGATCCTTCTAAACAGGAAAAAAAAAAAAAAGGTCAACTGCTTATCAGTAACCCCTTTCCAAGGTGTGTTTAACGCGTCAAGATGTCAACTCTGAAAATGAATCAAAGGCTTTAAAAATGAATGGTGAGAACTGATTTTGCTATCTTATCTACATAAGGTGGTCCTAATCATATAAAAAAAAAATTACTAAAGGAAACTTTGGAATAATTTAAAAACTATTTTAAAAACGTAAAAATCTCAACATTTTTAAAAGCAAATAAAATTACTTTGTACTTTTTAAAAATTAATTTTTCACAAAACAACTTTCTTTTATAGGTTTTTTTTTTTAAATTTCTACTTTGTATCAAAACAGAGCTACAAGGATGTTTGAAACGTGACACTTTTTTGTTGATTTAACATCTTAAAACGCGCATTCCTCCAAAAATGTTGGAGGCTGTGATTTTAACAAAAAAAAGAAAAAGGTTAATATTTATATAAGTTTTAGTATGTTTCCATCATTTCTATGAAAATTATATTGGTTTTAGAATATAATTGAAATACACACAATAACCTAATATGCAACTTATTTTGATATTTTCTAAATTGTTGGACTTCCCCAACTTTGAATGTGAGTAGGTAACATATTTCAAATGCGGTGGCGTTTCACTTGGTGTGGCAGTTCGTCACACGGTGGCTGACGGAGCCTCTGGGACTCACTTTGTCAACTCATGGTCCCAAATCGCACGAGGACTCGACATCAAGTTCCCGCCATTCATTTATCGGACATTGTTACATGCACGAGTGCCACCAACCCCAACATATCCCCATATCGAACATCATCCCCCACCATCAATGAAATTGTCACGTAAAACACCAAAGCCTCAAACTAGTCCGAGCAACACCGACATTGCTACATTCAAGATCACACGTGAACATATCAATATCCTCAAGGAAAAATGTAGAAAAGAATCCAACGGGATAACCTTCACCTCCTACAAGGTGTTGGCGGGGCACGTGTGGCGTTGTGTTTCCAAGGCACGCAATCTCCAAGATGATCAAGAGTTATATATGTCTATTGCGGTGGATGGTCGAACACGCCTACATCCTCCCCTCCCGCTCGGGTACTTGGGCAATGCCATTTTCCATATGACACCTAAGGCAACTTCAGGTGAACTCTTGTCGAATCAACTGGCTTACGCAGTGGAGAAAATAAACGAAACCTTGGACTTTGCAGATGATGATTATTTTAGATCTGCTCTAGATTACTTGGAGCTAGAACAAGATCTGTCGGTCCTTGTTCGAGGACCTCACTCGTTTAGGTGCCCGAATTTAGGGTTCACTAGCTGGGGTCGAATGCCAATACATGATGCAGATTTTGGGTGGGGGAGGCCGATATACATGGGGCCTGGAGCAATTCTATATGAGGGTCTAATATTTGTGATTCCAAGCCCAACAAATGATGGAAGCCTATCTTTGGTCGTTTCACTGCACTCTGATCACATGGAACTCTTCAAAGAATATCTCTACAACATGTAGTGAAGGTGATGATTCAACCAAATTGTGTTAGGAAAATAAGATATGTGCCATTTTTATTTTTGTTTTTCACTTTAATGATTGATGTTTCTAATTAATTAGGTTTGCTTTGTATGTGTTGGTTGATGTAATGGATTGCGTTGGGATCGATATGGCATCAGTTTGATAAGGATCAGATTAGACACATAATTGATCTAATATAAAAGACTAAAATTGGGATATTAGGTTCCAAATTCAATCTGATAGCAATAAGATCAAGTTTAGATCAGATCAAATGTAATAAGATATATAAAAAATATTATTAAAAAAAAAATGAAAGCCTAAGGAGTGCCACTCATTATCAGTTGGGCCAATCTTCATGAATGAGTAAACCCAAGAGGCCAAATGAAACATGTGTGCTAAGGAATCAAGGAAAACCTCCAAATTTAGGACATTCATAAAAGACAAAACATATAACCACATCAATGTAATCTAGTTTTAATCCTACCCAACATACTTAGTTTTCTTTCTAAAATCAAAACCAGTGATTGTTGTAATAACATCAGTATCCTATTTTACAAAACATTTTGAGATTGATTATCATTTTATTTGGAAGTATACGATTCTTAAAAGATTGACAATCTATTAAGTTAACATGTTTCAAGCTAGCTTTTACATGCAATCTCGAGGTCATGGAGGTTCAACTAGCGATGCATATTGGGTGGCCCGAACCGTGTCCGAACCAAAACTGGGTATTTTGGCTTTTGATGAAACTTGGAAATCAACTGATTTTGAAATTTTCGTCAGGTTTAATTTCGATTTTGACTTTGGGCCAAATTTTAGTCTGGGTTCAATCTGCTTTCCATTAGGTGAAACCGAACCCAAACTAAATAAATCAGTCTAGGCTTGGTTCAAGCTGGATTCGGATTCTGGTCCAATTTTGGGTCGGTTTTGGTTCAAATTTTGAATTCAAGTTAGGGCTGCAATTTGGGCGGGTTAAACGGAACTCAACCCGTGCTCAACCTGATTGATGGGCAAGCCTGGGTTGGGTTATGTGGAAAATGAGTTGAGCCTATGCTAGGAAATTTCAATCCGGATTGAATTCGAGACGAGGCTCTGGGCAACCTAACTCAATCAGAACTTAATGTTATATATATTTACATATAAATATTTTTATTTATTTTGTTACGATAATATTAGTTTTCTCTTCCTAAATATATTAGTAAAACTAATGGAAATAAAAAAATTATAGTATAAAAATGAGGTTGTATGCAAATTTATTTATTAGTGACCTTGTTTTTATATATCGTTTTCATTTTTTAAGATATAAAATAAAATTTATGTTTTTATCAAGATGAAATTAGATTTGCTCAATGAGCCCAATCCATCCAAAATTACCTTACTTGGGCTAACCCAAGTTCAACCCAATTTTAGAAGCACAATCTCGGGTTGAATTTGGATTAATGAGTTCTAACCCGATGGTCGAATTGAGTTGAGCTCGAGTTAAGGGTTCTACAACTTGGGTTTACCCTTCAACCCGCAGAGGTTGTAGTCCTAATTCAAATATGCATCCCTAACCCTAGGTTTAACTAAAACAAAAGACAAAAGATACCACATCAACTTTCGGTGATCAACATAAGAATTGGAGTGACATTAGCAAAAGTTGGTGTGACAATATAATCTCTCTATATAATTTCTTTGTCATAACACAGGAAGGACAGACATGATCTGACTCCACAAGTTCCAATAGATCTGTCTTTTGGAATGATTTGTTGGTTAACATGGTATCAAAACATTAAGTCACGGATTTGAATGTTTTCACGTGATGGGGAGTGTTGAGTGTATATTTTCCTCCACTTTCAAGTGTATCATACCTCAGTTAAGCAATGTAACTCTCTTATATTTGTAGTTCTCCCACTCTCCAACAAATCGGCTTTTTGGAGTAGTTGGTTGGTTAATAAGTTTTGAACCTATATCATGGAATCAATACTCACAGATTTTAACCAACTAAGAAAGCTGACATCTTCATCTGATATGGACTAGATGCATTAGGTGGTGGTATCAAATTTGGATCTTATATACTCTTATCAAATATCATATCCAATTTGGTCCAAAAGTTGAATATAGTCCATCACTCCAACTCTTATGGGATTGGTTCTAAGTTGAATTATTATTATAACTTATTCAAATCCAAAAAGTTATCTCATTGGATCAACATCAATCTAATTCTTCTCATATCGACACTGATTTAATCCAAATTTCTAGCAATCCTAATAGGATCTTAATAACGAGATTTCATTTTAGTATCTGATTTCCTTAGAATCCATCTAATCACCTTGGAAATGTTGTTGAAGATATGCACCTCTCTTTCTCTCTCTCTCTCTTAATTCCTCAGTTATTGTCTCCATCTCTTATCTTCTTTTCTTCTCTCGATTGTCTCTAGTTTGCATTTATTTAACATCGTCGTTGGAAAGAATGAATGTTGAAAGGAGAGAAAAATAATTTTACTTGTTTGTTAATCTTCATGCATTGATGATGATAGATTCTAGAAGAGAGGTTGTGAGAAATGTGATTAAGATATTTTAGATTATTAAAATCTCATTAAATACTTTAATAATCTAAAATGAATTCGCAGAATGTATTGTTTTGATTTTTGTGGACCTTACAACATAAAATGTTTTATTATTTGAAAATTCAACTCAAATCAACATATATATATATAATCAATTCCACCATCACGGCACATTTCTTATCACATTAAAAACAATTGGTGTGCTATAGTAAAATGCTGATGTGTCAATATAAGTTCACCATATTTATTTAAAGGCCTCACTACCTCTTTCTCTCAAACATACAAAATAAGTCTTCAAGGCTCACACTTTCCCTTTTGTTCTCTTCATCTTCAAAAAACACAACAAAAAAAAAAAAAAAAAAAGTCTTTCGTTGCAGCAAAGAAGATGATAGTGAGAGAAGAGGAATCTGGTATGATCCGTCCTTCAGAAGAGACACCAAAACAGGTCTTGTGGACCTCAAACATCGACCAATTGTTTATAACCTACATGCCAAGTGTGTATTTCTACAAACCCAACGGTTCAGATTGTTTCTTCAATGCTGACGTGTTAAAGGATGCATTAAGCAAGGTCCTTGTACCGTTTTATCCGATTGCCGGTAGACTTAAACGGAGGGATGAAGATGGTAGGATGGAGATAGTGTGCAATGGTGAGGGTGTTCTTTTTGTTGAGGCCTACACTGACTCGTATCTCTATGATCTTGGTGATTTTGCTCCAACTCAGGAACTCAGTAAACTCATTCCAAAAGTTGATGACTCATTGGATATCTCTTCTCATCCTATCGCCCTGCTTCAAGTGAGTCAAGTTGTGAGAAGAGTAGTGATAACCTAATGCTTTTTGTACGTTCCCTTACGTGGCAGTGCAAAGAAGCATAGATCTTTTTATATGCGATACACAAGGTAAGAGATCTGATAAGGTCCCAATAATATCATTTTGGGACCGTAATTTCACCGAGATTACCATCTATATGTAGACACCCGAATTTGAGCGGGTCCTCTACGCAAAAATGCCAAAATAGTGATAAAAGTTGCATCGGGCCCTCAAAGCCCAAGCCCCCCAAAAGTCTTCTCTCAATGATCCAAGCCTACTCCCAAACCCAACACTATGCTACCCAAGCCCAACAATTCTTCTTAAACCCATGAACCCCAAAACCATCTCTCTACCCCTAAGCCCAATCAAAGCCCAACTCACTACCCAAACCCAATCCAAACCATCATCATCACATCAAACCAATCACCAAGAGATGACACATGTCATCATCTCCTTCCACCTCCCTCATCTAATCAACCAATTCCATCACTTCCCTCCAAAAATCAACTCAACCCATAACCCTACCCTAACTTAACCTATTCCCCATCCCCTCATCATCAACCACCCACCTCACAACCCATACCGACATACCCTAACCTATTCCCCATTCTCTAACACTATCAACCACCCACATCACAACCCAATCTATCCATCACTTTCCCTTAAAAACTCCCATAAAATCCCTCAACCATACCTCCCATACTCTTCTCTCTAATCATCCAACCACCATCACCAATCAACTAATCGCTTCATCCCAACATTTGCCACATGTCATCATCCCTTCAATTCTCTCAAAATCAAACCAATCAGTACTCATCTCTCCAAATCAAACACCATACCTCTTCAACCATCTCAACACCCTTCTCCAAACAATTCTCTTACACCCATCAACCATCACTAATCTCACCCCACCAAACACTCTACCCAAATGGATTTGGGTAAGATCCAAACCATTTGGGTTAAAACACAACCCATTTCCCTCATTACAAAACTACCCTTATTTCCCTCTCAAATTGCATACCCTTCTTCTTTCAAACTCATGCCATTATCCCTTATTCTAATTCCCCACCCTATTATACCCTTAAAATAACCTCCCAACCTCTATAAAAACCCCTCCATTCTCCCCTCACCACAACTAATGAAAATTTGACAAAAAACCCTCTAAAAAATCACAACTCACCACAACTCTCTCTACTCTCAACACCTCACTCTCAATTCAACTCAATCTTCTACAACCTCAAGCAAGTCCAAGTCAACTCAAGGGAAGACATACTTGAAGATCAAGATTGGGACAAGGTGGGTTCAACAAAAGGAACACCCCCTCCACATCCCTTCCTCTACTTTCCCCTTTCCTACACACTTGCACATACCCCATGGGTTAAATCACCAAAGGGCCCCTTCTTCATAAGGGTGCCCTTAATGATTGAAACCTACATCGAAAGCCCCTCACACTTGAGGGCACACATCATCGATTTTCTTTCATTTTATTTTTTTTTTATTTCAAAAAAACCGAATCCGAGGTTACCACCTATGGTGGGTGGAGTAGGGTGCCTAACACCTTCCCTACTCCATAAATGGACCCCCTTACCTTGAATCAAGGTTGGACCATACACCTTATCTTACGAGAGTCAACAAAAAAATGGCAAAATGACATGATTTTTCAAAAATACAAATCCGGGTGACCATTCACACCCCTTTACCAATTTGAATGGTGGCGACTCCAAAACACCCCAAAGTGGAGGGATGTTTGAAGAATATTCGAAATCCCGTGTCCACAGTATAAATACTAGTTCCCTTAAAATAATAATAAATTTTATTAAATCCCAAATTAATGTGGCTAACAATAGTTTGTTACTAATTTCAGGTAAAAAGGGCACATTCGGAAACCAACAAAAGAAATAACAATTACTGTTACAACATGCGAGCAAAAAGGAAACATCCGGCAAAATCTCAAGGATTTTGGGTGCCACGTCAGCGCGCCGCGGTCATTTCGAGGAATTTGTCCTCGAGATTTTTACAGAAGCTTCGGTGGTTGTAACTGATTGGGCCATTCGAATCGAATTAT